>NC_045635.1:42611335-42924930 GCF_009829155.1 Mustela erminea | reverse complement strand
AGGTCATGATCTCAGTGTTGGGAGATTGAGCCGCAACCCCCCCCCCAACACACACACACACACACACACACACACACACACACACGAATGCATCAGGCTCAATGGGGAGTCTGCCTGAGATTCTTTCCCTTTGCACCTCCCCCACTCTCACTTGCTCCCTCTTAAATAAATCTTTAGAAAAAAACCAAATGCAAATAAATGCATGATCCTGAACTGGACTCTGGATAAAAAAAAATTATATGAAGGAAATTATCAGGACAACTGGAGAAATTTTATTTACACTGTATATTAAATGGTAATATTCCCCTGCTGTCAAACTTCTGTACAGTTGTCAGCCCAGAGAATGACTTTTTCTTTGTTCTGAGGCTATACGTACACTAAAGTACTTAGGGCAAAGGATCATAATAGTTGGACTTTATGTAAATGACTCAACAGTAGTAATAGTAAACAGATCAGTAACTGTGTGTATATATAAAGGGGGGGAAGAGGACATGAAACCAAAGCGGTAAAAACTATTAATCACTGGTGAACCCAGGTGAAGATTTTATATAAACATAAGTATAGGGGCGCCTGGGTGGCTCAGTGGGTTAAGCCGCTGCCTTCAGCTCAGGTCATGATCCCAGGGTCCTGGGATCGAGTCCCGCATCGGGCTCTCTGCTCAGCAGGGAGCCTGCTTCCTCCTCTCTCTCTCTGCCTGCCTCTCTGCCTACTTGTAATCTCTCTCTGTCAAATAAATAAAATCTTAAAAAAAAACCATAAGTATATATATGATTGTACTATTCTTGTTACTTTCCTGTAAATTTGTGGTTTTGAACTACAAAGAATAAAAATATATGACACTGTACTTCAGAAGACAGTACTTCATTTTTATTTCATTTTAAATTGTGGTTTAAAAATGCATAGCATAGGGGCGCCTGGGTGGCTCAGCCAAGTTAAGCCTCTGTCTTTGACTCAGGGTCCTGGGATCGAGGCCCTGCATCGGGCTCTCTGCTCAGAGGGAAGCCTGCTTCCCCCTCCCCCTCTGCCTGCCTCTCTGCCTACTTGTGATCTGTCAAATAAATAAAATCTTTTTAAAAATTAAAAATGCATAGCATAAAATACCCCATCTTAACCATTTTTTAAAAAAAGATTTTACTTGAGAGGCAAATAAAATGTGGGGCTCAATTCCAGCACCCTGGGATCAGGACCTGAGCCAAAGGCAAAGGCTTCAACCCACTGAGCCACCCAGGCATCCCCATCTTAACCATTTTTAAGTGTACATGCAGTTCAGTGTAGGGGCTTTTTTGCAATATTAGTAGCAACTAGGAATGGACTTTACCTGTTTTTCCTGTATTATGAAACCTTTATTTTAAATGACAGCCTAAGGATAAACCATAATTCATGTATAATTCTAGTGTTTTGCCATAGTGTACTAAGAGCAGTGAGCAGCCACTCTACAAAGTCTGAAGTCTACACCATGAATAGGATTTAAATTATAATTAAAGTGTAATTTTCTGAAGAATTAGCCAAGTGTTTATTTGCAGACCTGTGACAAATCTTAGAGTAGTGACACCCACCCCCATTAAGGGTAAAAGAAAACTTAACTTTATTTTAACAAAGTTATACTTAGGTCCAAAGGCCCTGTCCTGTATGCAATGTTCCGTAAGTGAATCCCATGCACAACAAAGAACCAAAAGGAAGAGCAAAGTTATTTGTGAGTAACAGTAAGCATACTATTTTATAGTTTGAACAAAGGCGGGAGAGTAGGAAGAAATGAATGGACATTGTGGTCAGTCACTTTCCAGACACCTTTAACAGTGGCCTGAATGATGTAAAGACCTTGCTTCAAAATCCATATACTAGGAATACTATACATCTGGGAGAAATTATTTGTCCCATATTAATCTCAGGATAATTAACCTTTTGGTTCTTTTTTTAATTTAGATTTTTATTTATTTATTTGAATACATGAACAAGTGAGAGAGAGAGAGAGAGCAGGAGCAAGGGGAGAGGGGGAAGCAGACTCCCTGGTGAGCAGAGAGCCCAATGCGGGGCTCCATACCAGGACCCTGAGATCATGACCTAAGCAAGTGGCAAACGCTTAACCAACTGAGCCACCCAGGGGTCCCTCTTCTGGTTTTCCTAACCACAGAAGAATGTAAACTCCTTTTAAGAGCCACTTTATTTTAAAATTTTATTTATTTATTTGACAGACAGAGATCACAAGTAGGCAGAGAGGCAGGCAGAGAGAGGAGGAAGCACGCTCCCTGCGGAGCAGAGATCCTGATGTGGGGCTCAATCCCGGGACCCTTGGATCATGACCTGAGCAGAAGGCAGAGGCTTTAACTCACTGAGCCACCCAGGCGTCCCTTAAGAGTCACTTTAAAACAATAAATTTTGTTTTCAATAGCCAAATGGCTCTTTGATAACCATAATCCTTGAGCCCCAATTTTCTCATTTATAAAATAGGGGAAACGTACTATAGTGAGGAACTGCCTGCCCTCGGTTCCAAACTCCATTCTCTTCACTTTTCCAGCCAATTTCCAGGAAATGTTTGAGATTCCTATTGTTGTCTTCCCTTCTGTTATGAGTATATCACGACACACAAAGCATGCACACACACTCACACACATCCCGCCCCCAAGAGGGTTTTCTTCTTCCCTTTCCCTTCACCTTGAATCCCAGATGCTCCTTCATCTTTTTTCTCTTGATCAGGTATAATATCCTGACGCTCAGTTGGTGGCTCCTTGCCATAACATGGCTCAGCGTCAGGCTGCTGGGCCTAGGGGTATGCGTGTGTATATGTAAATAGATAAAAAGTTGTGTTGTTAACACACATCAATAATGTCAATACATGAAAACATAGATACATTTGATCCTAAGTAAATCTAAAGACGTTTCACTTCTGCAGAAGATGGCAGGGCAGGAGGATTCTAAGCCCATTTCATCCCATATATACACGTGTATATAGATAATACCCACCTAACTGGGTAACCAGAAAGAAGACCTGAAGACTGGCAGAACAGACTCTCCACAGCTAGTAAAGAGGTCACATCCACAAGGCATTTATAAAACGGTTTAATGGCCCCACCAACAACAAAAATCTAAAGACATTTCTCCAATACTATTCAATATACACATTCTTAATAAAATTACTCTTCCCACAAAGGCTACTCTGAAAGGCTTTGGAAACTATTTTCACGTATGTTGGGATGGATGTGTGCAGTCTGTTGTTAGTATGCATGAAAAACAAGTCATCAGGTGCATTTCCCAGGAACGGAACAGCATCCATCCAGAAAATCTCAGAATGTAACACTCTTGGATAAATGCTCCTTATCAGCATGGAAAATCCTTATCAGCATATCTATAGCAGTTCAACATGTCCACAAAAATAAATTTGTACTAATAAAAAAAAAAACAATTGTTCAAGTACTTACAACCATAGGCCCAACCAGTTGCAAAGATTTTTCATCATCTCGTCTTGCTCTAGGTCTGAATGTTGACCTCACTTGCCAATTCATAGCTCCCACTGAAAACAGAAAACTGGGAATTGGAAAATGCACTTGAGAGGATAGTCATATTTGACCACTTCTGTGGCCACACAGCGAAATGTGCTTTCTGCTCCCCCCCCACACACACACACCCGCCAAACATGGAGAATATTTTTAAAGTCAGTCTAATGGTAATTTAATTGTGCATGCTCTCCGATCACATGGAATCTAATGGTTCGCAAAAGTGACTGTTCAGGTCATGGCCTGAACAGAAATTACATAAGGCACATAAGAAACACAATGTATTTTGAAAGTGATGTGGCTTCACCACTTCATTCACCATCCTGGAGGTATATAAGAGAATACTACCAGATAATTAAGACTTGAGTAACTACTGCTCTCACACATTTATTTGCCAAGCCCTTTCTTTCCACACCTCCAATAAAGTTTTATTGGAATACTTAACCACATTCATTGTTGATGTATTGTCTACAATTATTTTCTTAAAAGATATTATTTATTTGACAGAAATCACAAGTAGGCAGAGAGGCAGGCAGAGAGAGAGGGGGTACCAGCGAGCCTGATGTGGGGCCCGATCCCAGGATCCTGGGATCATGACCTGAGCTGAAGGCAGAGGCTTTAACCCACTGAGCCACACAGGCACACCTGTCTACAATTATTTTTGCACTAGAATTGCAGAGCTAAGTGCCTATAATAAAAAGACTATATGGGGCACTCTCCTCTCTTGGTCCTGTTTGGTACACAACAAGTCTCAGGGATGCAACCTCACAAGGTTCCCCGTTTCTGGGACCTTTCTTTACCACTGGACTTGCTACTTACCCAGGGCCCCTCAGACTCAGGGGACTCCCGAATCTGTGCCCTGTTGGCAGTTCCTTGTGCTTCCATGACCCCAATACCTCAAATAATGCCCCCAAGACTAGCTCCATCTTCATCGGACCCCCATCTGTTCCCACTCCAACTCCTCCCTTGTCCTGTCACCACATCAAGGGCCATGGTGGCTGTGACACCTGTGAGAAGACAACTTCAACGACTTTCCTCCTCAGGGGCCAGGAACCACACTACCCTAATACCCCTCCCCCCAAAAAAACCCTACTGGCTCCATCCTCACACTTAAGCTCTTGGAAAAACTGATCTGCTGACCTTCCAACTGAGTCTCAGCGAGAGAAGAATCCAGACAGTAAGAACCACACAGCTCAACACTCACAATTCACTGCACATACCCCACACCTGTGGGTAAAGATGCAGCAGGGCTAGGCATGCACACTGCTCCCCCACCCCCAGAGCTAGGCCGCCTCTGGAGATTCCTAAATTTTCCTTCGGTCAGTAGTTCCTCGTGCCTCCCTGACAGCCCCAATCCTTGTGAAAAGGATGATGATCTTGAACTTTTTCCTCAGAGGCCAGGAACCACACCATCGCTACTAGTCCAAAGCCAACTGGCTGACCCTAGGAAAACTAATCTGAGGACCTATCAATAAAGTCTCAGTAAGAAAGAATACAGGTAATAGGATGCAAGCCACACACCTTCGCAACCAGAACACACTGTACTTGACCCATGAAAATGGCCACTGAGAAACAGCCCAACAGTGGGCATGCGCACTCAATCCAGCAACGCAAGTGGGTGGGGTTTCCCACTCCTTCATTCAGGCACCGTGCCACATTACCAAATCTCCCATCTGCTGGCAGTTCCTGGCACCTTCACAACTCAAATACCTCAAATCATTCTCCCGGACACCAGATCTTCATTTCACCCCCACACCCACCACCCTCCCTCTCCCACACCCACCAAGAAAGACAATGGCCCTGGTTGCAGAGACACTAAGAGGAAAAAGGAGAACCACCTCGAGGACCTTCCTCTGTAGAGCCCAGAAAGCACACGGCACCAACCCACCCAAAGCCTACAGGCGCCTTCATCACATTTAAATTCCTGAAAGGAGTAATCTGAGAACTGACCAACTGAGTCTCAGACACCAAGAGGGAATCCAGACGATAAAACACCACCGGCACTGGTCTGCACTCAGACCATGCCACACAAACCCCACCCTAATGGCGGATTTTAAAGAACATGCCACTGCGCAGGCCCACTGCAACCCGCATGCGCAGGGTGGGGGTGGGGGGCTTCCCCACTCCCTCATCCGGGCCCCACCGAACATTCCTATTCTGCCCTCCGATGGCAATTCTGTGGTCTCCAGGACACAACTACCTCAAATCAAGCACCCAAGGTGCCCGATCTCCCTTCATCTTACCCCACCCCTACAACCCAGCAGGAGAGAAAATGACCAGGGCTATGGACACGGCCGGAGAAACGAGGACGTCAAGAACTTTCCTCTTTGGAGGCCACAAAATACGCCACACCCCTACCCACCCAAAGCCTGCTGGCTCCTTCTTCACACTTAAATTCCTGAGAGGACAGATCTGGAGACCAACTAAATCTCAGACACCAAGAAAGAATCTGGACGGTAAGACGCAAACTGCCCAGCTCTGCAACCCACGAAAATGGCCGAATAAAAAGCACATGGTATTGCGCAGGCGCACTGTGACCTGTGTGCTGTTTGGAGGTGGGGTCGGAAGGCTGGCTTCCCCACTCCTTCATCCCGGCCTTGTTGAGGATTCCTAATCCGCCCTCTGTCGGAAATTCCTAGCACCTCCGATACCTAGATACCTCAAATCAGGCCCCCAAGATGCCGGATCTTCATCTCAACCCCACCCCCACCCAGAAATACAATGTCCCTGCCTACAGAGAAACTGAGAGGAAAAGAACTACTTCACGGACCTTCGTTGTTGGAAGCCAGAAAGCACACCACCCTTACCCACCCAAAACCTGCTGGCTCTTCTACTTCACACTTAAATTCCTGGTAAGAGCGATCCGAGCACCTACCAATGGAATCTCAGAAACCAAGAAAGAATCCAGATGGTAAGACGCGACCTGCACAGCTCCGCACTCAGACCATGCCACACGATCCCCACACTGATGGCGGATTATCTAAAAGAACATGCCACTGCACAAGCGCACTGCAACCCGTATGTGCAGGGTGGGGGTGGGGGCTTTCCCACTCCCTCATCCGGGCCCCACTGAGCATTCCGAATCCGCCCTCTGCTAGCAATTCTTAGGGCCTCCAGGACAGATACCTCAAATCAAGCACCCAAGGTGCCCGATCTTCCTTCATCTCACCCCCACCCCTATAACCCAGCATGAAAGATGATGACCAGGGCTGTGGAGACGGCCAGAGAAATGGAGGACAATTTCATGAACCTTCCTCCTTTGAGACCACAAAATACACCACACCCCTACCCACCCAAAGCCTGCTGGCTCCTTCACACTTAAATTAAGAGGACTGATCCCGGAGACCTACCAACTGAATTTCAGACACCAAGAAAGAATCCGGATGGTAAGACGCCAGCTGCACAGCTCCGCACTCAGACCACGCCACACAAACCCCAAGCTAATGGCCGATTTAAAAAAAAACATGCTATGGCGCATGCGCACTGCGACCCATGTGCACAGGGTGGGGGTGGGGGCTTCCCCGCTCCCTCATCCGGGCCCCACGAAACATTCCTAATCTGCCTTCCATTGGCAATCCTTGCAGCCTCCAGGACACAGGTAACCTCAAGTCAAGCCCCTGAGGTGCCGGATCTTCTTTCATCTCACCTCCACCCCTACAACCCAGCATGAAAAATAATGACCAGGGCTGTAGATACGGCCGGAGAAATGGAGGACAACCTCATGAACCTTCCTCCTTGGAAGCCACAAAATACACCACCCCTACCCACCCAAAATCTGCTGGCTCCTTCACACTTAAATTCTTGAGAAGACTGATCCCGGAGACCTACCAACTCAATTTCAGACACCAAGAAAGAATCCAGATGGCAAGACGCGACCTGCACAGCTCTACACCCCATGAAAATGGCTGAATAAAAAGCGCATGGTACTGGGCAGGTGCACTCCATCCTATGTGTTAGGCGGGTGAAGGCTAGCTTCCCCACTCCCTCATCTGGGCCCAAGGATTGCTAATCTGCCCTCTGTTGGCAATTCCTAGCACCTCCGAGACCCAGATACTTCCAGTCAGATCCCCAAGACACCGGAATTTTCATCTCACCCCACCCCCACCATCCTCCCTTGTACCACACCCACAAAGAAAGACAATAGCCCTGGATGCAGACACATCAAGAGGAAAAAGGGGAACAACCTCGAGGACCTTCCTCCGTAGAGGTCAGAAAAGTACCCCACGCCTATACAGGCTCTTTCTTCTCACTTAAATTCCTGAAAGAAGTAATCCAAGAACTCAACAACTGAGTCTCAGACACCAAGAGGGAATTCAGATGGTAAATCATGACCTGCACAGCTCCACACTAAGACCACGCCACATGAACCCCACGCCAACAGCAGATTTAAAAGAACATGCCACCACACAGGCGCACTGCAACTCCCATGTGCAGGATGGGGTGGGGGCTTCCCCACTCCATCCGGGCCTCACTGAGTTTTCCCAATCTGCCCTCTGATGGCAATTCTTAATGCCTCCAGGACCCTGATACATCAAATCAAGCTTGGGCCCCCTCCTGATCTTTCTTCATCACCCCCACCCCTACAACCCAACTAGAAAAACAATGATCAGGGCTCTGGACACACCCAGACAAAAAAGAGACAACCTCGAGAAACTTCCTCCTTGGAGGTACAAAATACACCACCCCTACCCAAAGCCTTCTGACTCTTTCTTCATGCTTAAAGTCCTGAGAGGACTGATCCGAAGACTTACCAATTGAGTCTCAGAAACCAGGAAAAAATCCAGACACTAAGACAAGCTCTTCGATGCATGAACATGGCCGATTTAAAAGCGCATAGTACTGGGCAGGTGCACGGCAAACCGTGTGTGCAGAGTCAGGTGGGGGCTTCCCCACTGATTCATCCAGGCCAATTGAAGATTCCTAATCTGCCCTCTGTCAACTATTCCTGGCACCTCCGGGACCCAGATACCTCAAATCAGGCCCCCAGGATGCCAGATCTTCATCTCACTCCCACCATCCTCCTTTGTCCAACACTCACCAAGAAAACAATGTCCATGGCCGCAGAGACACCGAGAGGAAAAGGAGAACAACCTCAAGGACCTTCCTTGCTGGAGACCAGAAAGCACACCACCCTTACCCACCCAAAGCCTGCTGGCTCTTCTACTTCACACAAATCCTGTGACTACTAATCCCGAGACCTACCAGTTGAGTCTGAGACACCAAGAAGGAATTCAGACAGTAAGACTCGGCCTGCACAGCTCTGCACCCAGACCACACTAAATGAACTGCACGCCAATGGCGGATATAAGAATATGCTACTGGGCAAGCGCAGTGGATTCCACGTGTTGGATGGGATGGGGGCTTCCCCACTCCTTTATCCAGGTCCCACTGAGGATTTCTAATCTGCCCTCTGTCAGCAATTGCTGGTACCTCTAAGATCCAGATACCTCAAATCATGGCCTAGGATGCCCAGCCTTCACCTCAACCCCACTCCTACATCCAACATCCTCCTCTGTCCCACACCCACCAAGACAGACAATGGCCAGGGCTGGGAGACACCTGGAGGAAAAGGTCGTCCTCCTTAGAGGCCAGAAAGCACACCACCCACCCACAGCCCTCTGATTCCTTCTCCACACTTAAATTCCTGAGAGGACTGATCCCAAGACCTACCAATTGAATCTCAGTCACCAGGAAGGAATCCAGATGATAAGATGCAATCCCCTCAGCTCTGCACCAAGAAAGCACTGCGCAGACCCCCACGCCAACTGCGGATATAAAAGAGTATGCTACTGGGCAGGCGCAGTGCGTCCTGCGTGTGTGGGTGGGGTGCGGGCTTCCCCACTCCCTCACCCACGCCCCACTAAAGATTTGTAATCTGCCCTCTGTCGGCAATTGCTGGCACCTCTAGGATCCAGATACGTTAAATCACGGCTCACAATGCCCGATCTTCACCTCAAGCCCACCCCCACATTCACCATCCTCCCCCGACCTCCTCCATTCCACACCCACCAAGACCAAGATAGACAATGATCATGCCTGCGGAGACTCCCGGAAGAAAAGGAGGACAACCTTGAGGACCTTCCTCCTTGGAGGCCAGATACCACACCATTCCTACCCTCCCAAAACCTGCTGCCTCCCTCTTCACACTTAAATTCCTGAGAGGACTGATCCGGGGACCTACCAATTGAGTCTCAGTCACCAAGAAGAAATCCAGACAGTAAGATGTGACCTGCACAGTTCTGCAACCAGATGGCACTGCAGGAAGCCCACGCCAACGCCAGATTAAAAAGAACATGACACTGCGCAGGTGCATTACAACCCCGTGTGCGTCATGGGGGTGGGGTCTTCACAGCTGTGCATCCAGAATGCATTGCACACACCCCCTGCCAAAGCACAATGGGAAAGTTGGTGGCACTGGGCAGGTGCAGTGTATCTCGTGTCCTGGGTGGTTGGGGGCTTCACACTTCTCTATCCAGGCCCCACCAGGGATCCTTGAGTTGGCCCTCTCTTAGCAGTTCCTCGGCCCTCTAGGACAGAGATACCTTAAATCTTTCCCCCAGTATTTGCCCCAATTTTGTCTATCCCGCCAAAGTCCGTTGTCCTCCCTTGTCCCGGCCTGCAACGATATCAAAGGCCATGGTGGCTGCTGCCCTTGAAGAGAAGAATGATGACCTTAAGGATATTTCTGCTCAGAGGCGAGGAACCACACAGACCCTACCTGTCTGAAACTCACTGACTCCTTCCTCATACCCACTCACACTTATACTCCAGGGAGGATTTATCAGGGGACTTACAGATTGAGTCTGACAGAAGGAAGGAATCCACAGGGAATGGTGTGAGGAGCATCACTCAGCATGAGGTATGCTATGAACACGCCTCCACACAAATGGTCAATGGGAAGGCATGCAGCACTGAGCATGCCCACTGTGTCCATTTGTGTGTGAGTAGGGGCCTTCCTACCCCCTTATCCTGGCCTACTTAGGATTCCCAAATCTGCCTCTTGCTGGCATTTTCTGGCATCTCCAGGACACAGAGACCTCAAATGATTCCCCCAGGACTTGCCTCATCTTCATCCACTCCCCTCCCCTCCAAGGCCAACTTGCTTCCCTTGTCCTGGCCCTAGAACAAGGACAAGGGCTATTGTGCCTGCCTGTGAAGAGACAATGCCTGATGAAACAGAAATTGAAACCTCTTCCATAGGGTTTACACAAGACCAAGAGTCTCATATTCTAATATTCAAAATGTCCAGAATATAATTCAAATTACTCAGCATATGAAGAACCAAGGAAAATTCTTGACTCACATGAGAAAGACAATCAATGGACATCAGTGTGTGAACTGTGTGAACAGTAAGAAAAGGAAACCTCACTAAAATGCAGGTAGGAGGCCAGAGGGGGATCTCTCGCCCTATTGCTTCCCCTCATTTGCAGATCCCAACAGGAAGATAACTTTGAAGTCCCTACTACTTTACTACACCAGCAGGAGGGAGAAAGGTTTTCTCCTTCTCCCAGCAACTGCCCAGCCAATGAGAGACTGTCTCAACTCACCCAATGAAAAACAAATACAGGTGGAAATCCTAGTTTATTTCAGTGGACTTTGTGTCTCCCAGCTCCCCCTTTTCCTCTAGAAAAGAGCATCCTTTTCCTTTGTTCTCCCACCTTGCCTATGGTTTTGCCAGAGCTTGCATGTCCCCAGTTATATTCTCTGTTATTCCTAAATAACCCCGTTTTGGCAGCTATAATAACCGACAGTTTTCTTTTTAAGGTTAACATTATTTGGTGATCAGGAGTAGAATCCAGAGAAGACCCCCAACAACTCCAAGACTAGTGAGCAAAATCTGAGCTGGTAGCCACAGAACCAGTTATGCTCCCCACTTTCTTGCCAACCATAGAGTTTAAGGGTAAGTTTTCTGCTGGATTCAAGTTCTCCTTGCTTTGTGTTTAAAGTTCTCCAGGTATTCTTTGGGATTTGTTTTAAAGCTTTGTCCTTTCTGAGAGTATTCTTTGGCTTTTGATTGGACTCCGTTTGGAACCAGACTGGTTCTTTTAGAATTGTGCCTACTGGAACTGTGCTGGCCTTTGGCCTGATTCCTTCTAGAACCAAGCTATTCCTGAAAAACCTTCTAAGAAGTGGGACCCCAGTCATCAAAATACTTTAAAGGCACCCCCTTCTTTCTGAGACCCTGGCTGGTTTCATGTTTAAAAACCGTGGTTCCTGGGGTACCTGGGTTGCTCAGTCATTAAGCATCTGCCTTCAGTTCAGGTCATGATCCCAGGGTCCTGGGATCAAGCCCCGAATTGGGCTCTCTGCTTAGTGGGGAGTCTGCTTCCCCCTCTTCCACTCCCCCTGCTTGTGTTCCCTCTCTCGCTATCTCTCTAATAAATAAATAAAATCTTTTAAAAATAATAATAATAATTTGTTTAAAAAACTGTGGTTCCCTCTAACTACATAAACCAACTTAGCCAAAAGTACACCAGTGGCCATTATAGAAGACTTTTGATCTCCCAAAACTACTTTTTCTCAAAATTAAATTAGAAAGCCACAGTTCAAAATAACAAAACAACAACAAAACTGAATAAGACCCTGATTTTAATTGGTACCTTGAGGCTTCCAGACATTTTCAAGATTCCAAGTTTGCCTCATTGCAAAATACTATTTCCAGATTACATTTAATTTAATTGAGAGAGAGAGCGCGCACGCATGCGTGCATGCAGGGGGAGGGGCAGAGACAGAGAATCTCAAGCAGGTTCTGCACCAAGTGTGGAGCCTGATGCTGGGTTCCATCTCACAACCTTGAGTTCATGACCTGAGCTGAAACCAAGAGTTGGATGCTCCACTGACTGAGCCACCCAGGCACCCCACAAAATACTATTTCTAAATTAACTGAGGCAAATAAACAATTGAAAAAAGTAAAAAGGGCTTCTGAGACCTCTTTTCCCCCCTCCACTGTTTTCTTTGTCTCCTGACATATGGCAGACACCTTTTGCTCAGGCCCCATCTCCAGTGCCATTTACCTCTATACCCTCTGCACTGACTTCACCTCCTCTATACCTCAATCCCTCATTCTTTCTCCAAACTTCCTTCTCCTTCCAAAACTCTTCCCATTTCCTTCTCTCCTGAACCTATTAAAACCTGCCTCCTTTAAAGTTAAACACTTTGGGGATCCGAATAAGCTCCAAATTTCTTATGTTTCCTGGACTAAGGCTGAATTGGGAGCTACAGTTAAAGAGTTTCTTTTTTTTTTTAAGATTATTTATTTATTTGACAGAGAGAGAGAGAGAGAGAGACAGCAAGAGAGGGAACCGCAAGCACGGGAAGTGGGAGTGGGAGAGGGAGAAGCAAGATTCCCGCAGAGCAGGGAGCCCAATGCGGGGCTCTATCACAGGACGCTGGGACCATGACCAGAGCTGAAGGCAGACGCTCAACGACTGAGTCACCCAGGTACCCTTAACGCATTTCCTAAAGTGACTGAGGACCCCCATTGATTTCCTGCAGAATGTGACATAGTCACTCAAACTTTTACCAACCCGGTTTCTCAGATTTGTATCAATCAGTTTACATGCTTGTTGGTGAAGACCAGGCCAAACATTGGATGAAACTAGCCTGATGGGAACATCTAGAAAGGTATTTAGAAAGATAACCCCCCTCCAACTTCTGCCAAGATGCTAGAACACTCACCAAATGTCTCCGTCAAGCAATTGCAGTAGCTTTTCCTAAGACAGTTGTTTGGAACGAAATTCAGGTTTATACACAAAAGCCCGATGACACTGTTTGTGACTATTACAATCAGCTTCAGATTGTTTTCAAAGAAAACTCTGGGTTTTTGTTAGATATTGAATCCACATGGGTAACATTTAATTCTGCATTTATTAATGGACTGAACCAGGATCTTTCTCTTTTAGTTAAAAGGATGAGGATAGAATGGGAAATTATGTTCTTTCCAGGCTTGGTTAATTTGCCAAACCAGTTTGCTCACATTCTAGATGAGTCACTCAAAAGAAAGCCCACTAAAATTCTCAACTTTCAACTCCAGCAAATAAAGACCCCTAAACAAAACCAAACCCCTTTTAGGTTCTGCTAGTATTACAAAGAACCAGGGCATTGGGAAAAAAAAAAAAAGACTGTTAAAAACGTAAGCATTCCTAGAGCCTTCAGCCCTCTAGCCAGCGTTTCCAATGTCCTCCTAATTTCCAGTGACAGGGCTCCAAGGGACCACTTGGGCTCTTCCCTCTTAATCAGCTCAGAGAAACCACTGACAAGATTGGGAATGAATCTCTGTCTTTATAGACACCAGAGCTACAGTCTTAGTGTTCAGTTTCACTGTTCCAAACAGCCCCTGCCTTGGAGTCCTTGAAGTTCAAGTTGGGGGGGGGGCGTCCTCTAATAAGCTTCAACAGGTTCACGTCTGTGAACCTGTTTCCTTCTGTCTTCACCGGTTGACTGATGCACACCCTTTCCTCCTTCGCTCCTCAATCCCTATTCATTTATTGGGCTGAGATTTCTTAGAAAAGTACCACGCCAGAATTTCTTTCTCCCAAAAGAGGGAAATAATTCCAGAATTTGACAGTGGTAATTAAAATAGCCAACCAGGAATTAAATGACCCTTTGACATCTTTTGTTTGCCCTATTTCTGATGACACTATACCAGAGTCCAGGCACACTGATCGTTTGTTCCTATTAGATTAGCTACTATCCTCTTTATGGGCAAAATCTTCAACTGATATTGGCAGAATTCACAGTGTACCACCCATCAAGATTCAAATAGATCCCTCAAAATTTCTCCCTAGAATTAATCAATGCCTTATAAATAAGGAAACCTTTCAAGGCTCCATACTAGATTACAACGCTCAGAACCTCATTATCGCCTGCACTGGTTCCTCTAATACCCTTATTTTACCTGTGAGAAAATCCAATGGCCAAGGATGGAAGTTTTTCCAGGACCTGGGAGCAATGAGTAACATTGTTATTGATTGACACCCTGTTGTTCCTAACTCCCATGTGCTGCTGACATCCATTCCTGTTGAAAGCAAATTTTTCAAATTGATCCATGCACTGCATTTTTAGTATTCCAGTTGATAAGGATAGCCAGCATCCTTTTGCTTTCACTTGGGAAAAAAGGCAATACACCACGACAGTAATGTCCCAGGATTTCACGGGAGTTCTTGTATTTCACAAACCTTAGAAGCTGATTCAGATGATATAAAATTTTCTGCAGTCTCCACTTTGCTACAATACATAGATTATTTGCTTCTCTCTTTCCCTTCTCAAGCCTCTTCCCCGGGAGGAAAACATCCACCTGTTAAAAAGTTTTGGCCTTGAGGAGTCAAGATGGCGGAGAAGTAGCAGGCTGAGACTGCTTCAGCTAGCCGGAGATCAGCTAGATAGCTTATCTAAAGATTGCAAACACCTGAAAATCCATCGGCAGATCGAAGAGAAGAAGAACAGCAATTCTGGAAACAGAAAAACAACCACTTTCTGAAAGGTAGGACCGGCGGAGAAGTGAATCCAAAGCGACGGGAAGATAGACCCCGGGGGGAGGGGCCGGCTCCCGGCAAGCGGCAGAGCAACGGTGCACAAAATCAGGACTTTTAAAAGTCTGTTCCGCTGAGGGACATCGCTCCAGAGGCTAAACCGGGGCGAAGCCCACGCGGGTTCAGCGTGGCCTCAGGTCCCGCAGGGTCACAGAAGGATCAGGGGTGTCTGAGTGTCGCAGACCTTGCGGGTATTGGAACGGGAAAGCCGGCTACAGAGACAGAGCCGACAGTAAGCTCACAGCTCGCTGTTACCTTGAACTGGTCGCAGGCTCGGAGAGCTCAGAGCGCGGC
This sequence comes from Mustela erminea, assembly GCF_009829155.1. Taxonomy (NCBI): domain Eukaryota; kingdom Metazoa; phylum Chordata; class Mammalia; order Carnivora; family Mustelidae; genus Mustela; species Mustela erminea. The sequence goes on along the minus strand of NC_045635.1, from coordinate 42,909,614 downwards.
CGGAGGTCAGGCAGACGGGAGTAACTGGGCGCTGTTCTCTGAGGGCGCACTGAGGAGTGCGGCCCTGGGCTCTCGGCTCCTCCGGGCCGGAGACCAGGAGGCCGCCATTTGTATTCCCGTCCTCCGGAACTCTACGGAAAGCGCTCAGGGAACAAAAGCTCCTGAAAGCAAACCCGAGCGGATTACTCACCCCGGCCCCGGGTAAGGGCGGTGTAATTCCGCCTGGGGCAAAGACACTTGAGAATCACTACAACAGGCCCCTCCCCCAGAAGATCAACAAGAAATCCAGCCGAGACCAAGTTCACCTACCAAGGAGTGCGGTTTCAATACCAAGGAGAGCAGCAGAATTCCAGAGGAGGAGAAAGCCAAGCACGGAACTCATGGCTTTTTCCCTGTGATTTTTTTTTAGTCTTGCAGTTAATTTAATTTTTTTCTTTATCATTTTTTGTTTTTTTTTTTTTTCTCGCCTTCGGAAAAAGTTTTTTCTTTTTTTTTTTTTAACTGTTACCTTTTTCTTTTATAACGATTTTTTACTAGTTTATCTAATATATATATTTTTTCTTTTTTACATTTTTCTTAGGTGTTTTCCTTTTTTTTTTAATTCTTTTCTTTTTTTTTTTTCTTTTTTCTTTTTTTTTCCTTCTTCCTTTTTGAACCTCTTTTTATCCCCTTTCTCCCCCCTCACGATTTTGGATCTCTTCTAATTTGGTTAAAGAATTTTTTCCTGGGGTTGTTGCCACCCTTTTAGTATTTTACTTGCCCCTTCATATACTCTTATCTGGACAAAATGACAAGACGGAAAAATTCAACACAAAAAAAAGAACAAGAGGCAGTACCGAAGGCTAGGGACCTAATCAATACAGACATTGGTAATATGTCAGATCTAGAGTTCAGAATGACAATTCTCAAGGTTCTAGCCGGGCTCGAAAAAGGCATGGAAGATATTAGAGAAACCCTCTCGAGAGATATAAAAGCCCTTTCTGGAGAAATAAAAGAACTAAAATCTAACCAAGTTGAAATCAAAAAAGCTATTAATGAAGTGCAATCAAAAATGGAGGCTCTCACTGCTAGGATAAATGAGGCAGAAGAAAGAATTAGTGATATAGAAGACCAAATGACAGAGAATAAAGAAGCTGAGCAAAAGAGGGACAAACAGCTACTGGACCACGAGAGGAGAATTCGAGAGATAAGTGACACCATAAGACGAAACAACATTAGAATAATTGGGATTCCAGAAGAAGAAGAAAGAGAGAGGGGAGCAGAAGGTATACTGGAGAGAATTATTGGGGAGAATTTCCCTAATATGGCAAAGGGAACGAGCATCAAAATTCAGGAGGTTCAGAGAATGCCCCTCAAAATCAATAAGAATAGGCCCACACCCCATCACCTAATAGTAAAATTTACAAGTCTCAGTGACAAAGAGAAAATCCTGAAAGCAGCCCGGGAAAAGAAGTCTGTAACATACAATGGTAAAAATATTAGATTGGCAGCTGACTTATCCACAGAGACCTGGCAGGCCAGAAAGAGCTGGCATGATATTTTCAGAGCACTAAACGAGAAAAACATGCAGCCAAGAATACTATATCCAGCTAGGCTATCATTGAAAATAGAAGGAGAGATTAAAAGCTTCCAGGACAAACAACAACTGAAAGAATTTGCAAATACGAAACCAGCTCTACAGGAAATATTGAAAGGGGTCCTCTAAGCAAAGAGAGAGCCTACAAGTGGTAGATCAGAAAGGAACAGAGACCATATACAGTAACAGTCACCTTACAGGCAATACAATGGCACTAAATTCATATCTCTCAATAGTTACCCTGAATGTTAATGGGCTAAATGCCCCTGTCAAAAGACACAGGGTATCAGAATGGATAAAAAAACAAAACCCATCTATATGTTGCCTCCAAGAAACTCATTTTAAGCCCGAAGACACCTCCAGATTTAAAGTGAGGGGTGGAAAAGAATTTACCATGCTAATGGACATCAGAAGAAAGCAGGAGTGGCAATCCTTATATCAGATCAATTAGATTTTAAGCCAAAGACTATAATAAGAGATGAGGAAGGACACTATATCATACTCAAAGGGTCTGTCCAACAAGAAGATTTAACAATTTTAAATATCTATGCCCCCAACGTGGGAGCAGCCAATTATATAAACCAATTAATAACAAAATCAAAGAAACACATCAACAATAATACAATAATAGTAGGGGACTTTAACACTCCCCTCAGTGAAATGGACAGATCATCCAAGCAAAAGATCAGCAAGGAAATAAAGGCCTTAAACGACACACTGGACCAGATGGACATCACAGATATATTCAGAATATTTCATCCCAAAGCAACAGAATACACATTCTTCTCTAGTGCACATGGAACATTCTCCAGAATAGATCACATCCTCGGTCCTAAATCAGGACTCAACCGGTATCAAAAGATTGGGATCATTCCCTGCATATTTTCAGACCACAATGCTCTAAAGCTAGAACTCAACCACAAAAGGAAGTTTGGAAAGAACCCAAATACATGGAGACTAAACAGCATCCTTCTAAAGAATGAATGGGTCAACCGGGAAATTAAAGAAGAATTGAAAAAAATCATGGAAACAAATGATAATGAAAATACAACGGTTCAAAATCTGTGGGACACAACAAAGGCAGTCCTGAGAGGAAAATATATAGCGGTACAAGCCTTTCTCAAGAAACAAGAAAGGTCTCAGGTACACAACCTAACCCTACACCTAAAGGAGCTGGAGAAAGAACAAGAAAGAAACCCTAAGCCTCCTGCTGGCAGGAGAAGAGAAATCATAAAGATCAGAGCAGAAATCAATGAAATAGAAACCAAAAAAACAATAGAACAAATCAACGAAACTAGGAGCTGGTTCTTTGAAAGAATTAATAAAATTGATAAACCCCTGGCCCGACTTATCAAAAAGAAAAGAGAAAGGACCCAAATAAATAAAATCATGGATGAAAGAGGAGAGATCACAACTAACACCAAAGAAATACAAACTATTATAAGAACATACTATGAGCAACTCTACGCCAATAAATTTGACAATCTGGAAGAAATGGATGCATTCCTAGAAACATATAAACTACCACAACTGAACCAGGAAGAAATAGAAAGCCTGAACAGACCCATAACCAGTAAGGAGATTGAAACAGTCATTAAAAATCTCCAAACAAACAAAAGCCCAGGGCCAGACGGCTTCCCGGGGGAATTCTACCAAACATTTAAAGAAGAACTAATTCCTATTCTCCTGAAAATGTTCCAAAAAATAGAAATGGAAGGAAAACTTCCAAACGCATTTTATGAGGCCAGCATCACCTTGATCCTAAAACCAGACAAGGATCCCACCAAAAAAGAGAGCTATAGACCGATATCCTTGATGAACACAGATGCGAAAATACTCAACAAAATACTAGCCAATAGGATTCAACAGTACATTAAAAAGATTATTCACCACGACCAAGTGGGATTTATTCCAGGGCTGCAAGGTTGGTTCAACATCCGCAAATCAGTCAATGTGATACAACACATCAATAAAAGAAAGAACAAGAACCATATGATACTCTCAATAGATGCTGAAAAAGCATTTGACAAAGTACAGCATCCCTTCCTGATCAAAACTCTTCAAAGTGTAGGGATAGAGGGCACATACCTCAATATCATCAAAGCCATCTATGAAAAACCCACCGCAAATATCATTCTCAATGGAGAAAAACTGAAAGCTTTTCCGCTAAGGTCAGGAACACGGCAGGGATGTCCATTATCACCACTGCTATTCAACATAGTACTAGAGGTCCTAGCCTCAGCAATCAGACAACAAAAGGAAATTAAAGGCATCCAAATCGGCAAAGAAGAAGTCAAATTATCACTCTTCGCAGATGATATGATACTATATGTGGAAAACCCAAAAGACTCCACTCCAAAACTGCTAGAACTTATACAGGAATTCAGTAAAGTGTCAGGATATAAAATCAATGCACAGAAATCAGTTGCATTTCTCTACACCAACAGCAAGACAGAAGAAAGAGAAATTAAGGAGTCAATCCCATTTACAATTGCACCCAAAACCATAAGATACCTAGGAATAAACCTAACCAAAGAGACACAGAATCTATACTCAGAAAACTATAAAGTACTCATGAAAGAAATGGAGGAAGACACAAAGAAATGGAAAAATGTTCCATGCTCCTGGATTGGAAGAATAAATATTGTGAAAATGTCTATGCTACCTAAAGCAATCTACACACTTAATGCAATTCCTATCAAAGTACCATCCATCTTTTTCAAAGAAATGGAACAAATAATGCTAAAATTTATATGGAACCAGAAAAGACCTCGAATAGCCAAAGGGATATTGAAAAAGAAAGCCAACGTTGGTGGCATCACAATTCCGGACTTCAAGCTCTATTACAAAGCTGTCGTCATCAAGACAGCATGGTACTGGCACAAAAACAGACACATAGATCAATGGAACAGAATAGAGAGCCCAGAAATAGACCCTCAACTCTATGGTCAACTAATCTTCGACAAAGCAGGAAAGAATGTCCAATGGAAAAAAGACAGCCTCTTCAATAAATGGTGCTGGGAAAATTGGACAGCCACATGCAGAAAAATGAAATTGGACCATTTCCTTACACCACACACAAAAATAGACTCCAAATGGATGAAGGACCTCAATGTGCGAAAGGAATCCATCAAAATCCTTGAGGAGAACACAGGCAGCAACCTCTTTGACCTCTGCCGCAGCAACATCTTCCTAGGAACAACGCCAAAGGCAAGGGAAGCAAGGGCAAAAATGAACTATTGGGATTTCATCAAGATCAAAAGCTTTTGCACAGCAAAGGAAACAGTTAACAAAATCAAAAGACAACTGACAGAATGGGAGAAGATATTTGCAAACGACATATCAGATAAAGGACTAGTGTCCAGAATCTATAAAGAACTTAGAGAACTCAACACCCAAAGAACAAATAATCCAATCAAGAAATGGGCAGAGGACATGAACAGACATTTCTGCAAAGAAGACATCCAGATGGCCAACAGACACATGAAAAAGTGCTCCATATCACTCGGCATCAGGGAAATACAAATCAAAACCACAATGAGATATCACCTCACACCAGTCAGAATGGCTAAAATCAACAAGTCAGGAAATGACAGAGGCTGGCGAGGATGCGGAGAAAGGGGAACCCTCCTACACTGTTGGTGGGAATGCAAGCTGGTGCAGCCACTCTGGAAAACAGCATGGAGGTTCCTCAAAATGTTGAAAATAGAACTGCCCTATGACCCAGCAATTGCACTATTGGGTATTTACCCTAAGGATACAAATGTAGTGATCCAAAGGGGCACATGCACCCGAATGTTTATAGCAGCAATGTCCACAATAGCCAAACTATGGAAAGAACCTAGATGTCCATCAACAGATGAATGGATCAAGAAGATGTGGTATATATACACAATGGAATACTCTGGAGCCATCAAAAGAAATGGAATCTTGCCATTTGCGAGAACATGGATGGAACTAGAGCGTATCATGCTTAGCGAAATAAGTCAAGCAGAGAAAGACAACTATCTATCATATGATCTCCCTGATATGAGGAAGTGGAGGTGCAACATGGGGGCTTAAGTGGGTAGGAGGAGAATAAATGAAACAAGATGGGATTGGGAGGGAGACAAACCATAAGTGACTTTTAATCTCACAAAACAAACTGAGGGTTGCTGGGGGGAGGGGGTTTGGGAGAAGGGGGTGGGATTATGGACATTGGGGAGGGTATGTGCTTTGGTGAGTGCTGTGAAGTGTGTAAACCTGGTGATTCACAGACCTGTACCCCTGGGGATAAATATATATGTTTATAAAAAATAAAAAAATTAATTAAAAAAAAAAGTTTTGGCCTTAAAGAGAGAGAATCTCCAAAGAAAACTTGCAGTTGGCTCAAACCCAGGTTCTATAGTTAGGGCATCTGATCTTGGAACAAGGACCACGTTTAGATCCTGAAGAAACCCTTTCACAGCTACTTACCACTGACAGATCACTTTTTGACTCCCCATGACAATTTACCGGAAACTCCTCTAACCAATGCAGACTTTTCATGGCTTACTGATGGTCCTTACTTAAAGGATGAAAAATGGTAGATACTGTGCTGGGTATGCTATTGCAACTCATTTTGAAGTCATCAAGACAACACCTTTACCTTTGGCTACTTCAGCCCAGCAGGCTGAGTTAGATGCCCCACTCAAGCTTGTTCCTTAGCCAAGGGTAAAACCACAGACATTTATACCTAATAGTCAGTATGCCTTTGGGGTAGCCCATGACTGTGAAATGTTATGTGGAAATGAGTTTTCCTTACTTCCGGTGGGGGTACAATTTTAAATGGTTCTTATGTCCAAAATGTATCAGATGCCATAGTTTTGCCCGCTGCTCTATTTACTATTAATGTTCCTGGGCGTGCCAGACTCAGCTCCTTGGAGACCAAAGAAAACTAGCTCGCTGATACTTCCACCAAAAATGCTGCCCTCCAGGAAACCAATAGCCAAATCTCTGTCCTGTTTCAAAGGGATGTTCTCCCAAATGATAATTTGGAAAAGTTGACAAGAGATACCCAACAACTGGCCCCAAAGAGGGAAAAACAATACTGGAAATCTAATAATTGTGGGTTCCAAATAAAAAGAGAACTCTGGTTTGGACAAAATAATAATCTGGCCCTACCAGATATTCTACAGTTCCCTTTGCTTTACCACTATAGAGGCATTAAACCATTAATGGTTTAGACTAATTAAACCATTAGTCTACTGACAAAATGATAGTGTTCGTGAACCAATATTGGTGAGGAAATATTAATAAGGCCACAAAAAATGCCTATTTCTGCCAGAGGGGAGGTAGGGGGTGGGTGAAATAGGTGATGGGGATTAAGAGGACACTTGCTCCTCCTTGCTCATGATGAGTACCAAGTGTGGTATAGAAGTATCGAATCATTATATTACATGCCTGAAACTAATATAACACTGTATGTTAACTATACTGGAATTAAGAAGTTTTCAAAAAGTGGGGCAGCTGGGTAACTCAGTTGCTTAAGCGTCCGACTGTTGATTTTGGCTGACTGTGACGTCAGGTTCCCGAGATTAAACCCCACATGAGGGCTCTGCAAGGGGCATGGAACCTGCTTAAGATTCTCTCTCTCTTCTCTCCCTCTGCCCCTACCCACCCTCTCTCCGTCCCAAAAATTAAATTAATAATTAAAATAAAAAGATAAAAAGTTTTTAAAAAGTGCCTACCTCGCTTGTCCCACCTGTCCAAAGTACAATCCAGAGAAACCCATTCACACAAATTGATTTTGTGCTGTTTCCCCTGTCCTGTGGATATCAATCTTTTTAAGTCATGGTTTTCTCACTGGGCCAAATCTTTCTTTTTTTTTTTTTAAGATTTTACTTGTTTATTTGACAGAGAGAGACACAGCAAGAGAGGGAACACAAGCAGGGGGAGTGGGAGAGGGAGAAGCAGGCTTCCTGCAAAGCAGGAAGCCCCATGCAGGGCTTAATCCCAGGACCTTGGGATCATAACCCACTGAGCCACCCAGGTGCCCCAAATTATTATTTACATACGTGCCACTTTTTAAAAGATTTTATTTTTTTTTTATTTATTTGATAGGGAGAGAGAGACAGCAAGAGGGAACACAAGCAGGGGGAGTGAGAAAGGGAGAAGTAGGCTCCCTGCTGAGCAGTGAGCCTGATGCAGGGCTCTCACCCAGGACCCTGGGATCATGACCTGAGCCAAAGGCAGATGGTTAATGACGGAGCCACACAGGCGCCCCCCAAAGCTTTCCCTTATAGACAGGTCCCTGCTGCTGCTGTGGTTAAAATTCTGTTAGAAAAGATTAGCCCAACCTGGGGAACCCCTCTTGAATTTCATAGTGATGGGAGAACCCATTTTACCAGTCAAGTGTTTCAGTGAGTCTGTGCTGCTTGGCTGGTTTTACACTTTCATGGTGCATAACCTCCTCAATCCTCAGGGTTAGCTGAATGCACTAAAGGCACTCTTAAGACTCAGTTGGCAAAATTTGTAGACACCCTCCTTTTAGGTCCATTATTAAATGAAATGAGACTGAGACAAAATGAAAATTATTTAAAGCTTTATTTTATGCCAACTATTAGAAATCAGACTGATTGGCCAGGGGAATGAGACTGAAACAAAGTTCAAGTTATGCAAAGCTCTATTCTATGCTAAGCATTATAAGTCAGACTGACCGGCCAGGGCCATCTCCAAAGAGAGCGACCACCCCCAGCTTAGAGGCTCAAGAATTGATTGACTGACTGGTCAGGGCTGCCTCCAAAGAGAGCGACCCCTCCCAGCCTCACAGACTAACTTTTATAGAGCAAAAGTTTGGCCACACATAGGTGGCCAATGAGACTGTAACATTGTATAGTCATGTTAGGTCACACGCAGGTGACCAATTGAATTACAATTTACCCTATAGTAGCTGTTTGAACTAAACTATTACTCTGGTCAGAATTGGCGCTCAAGGTTGGTGCCCAAAAGGCGGAGTTTACATTCTTTGGTGGTTAGGGTGACAGTATGTGTACTTTTACTGATTGGATGTCTCCACCTGGCCTGACTCTCCTTGTATTCTGGGCTCTGTTATCAAGAACTGGCCAACCTGGCCTTGTATTCTGGGCTCTGTTATTAGGAACTAGCTGACCATATTTTACTGGTTTCCCAGACTTGCTTCTAAGTAAGTTTCTCTGGGGGAACGGGGGAGGATCAGTTTAAGTTTTACTGCACAAACAACAAAATGGCTTTTAACCAAGATGGAGTCGCTCTGGCTAAATAGGTCTTTACACCTCCAAATACCTTGGCTGAAAGCATTGCCACCGGTCCTTGTAAATCTCAGATCCATCCCTCTGGAACTCAGAGACTTTCACCCTTTGAGATAGTCACAGGATGTCCAATGCACTTGGCCCTTGCCTCCTTGAACCCACTTCAATATTGTCAAGGCCTAATTGCTTCTATTTAAAATAACCATGCTGGGTGCCTGGGTGGCTCAGTGGGTTAAATGTCTGCCTATCGCCTCAGATCATGATTCCGGGGTCCTGGGATGGAGCCCCATGTCGGGCTCCCTGCTAAGTAGGGAGTCTGATTCTCCCTCTGCCGCTCCCCCTGCTGGTGATCTCTGTTAAATAAATAAATCAAACCTTGAAAAATAAAATAAAGTAACCATGCTTTGAAATACATATATACATATATAAAATTAAATAATCATTTGGAGCAATCTTTTCATAGTGTCCTTTTTAAAATAATGGCAGCTCCATTTTTTGGAGATTTCATTTATGTATTTGTGAGTGAGAAAGAGAGAGAAGGAAAGAGAGAGAGAATACGTGCACAAGCAGGGAGAGCCGCAGGCAGAGGGAGAGGGAGAAGCAGACTCCACTGAATAGGGAGCCCGACATGGAGCTGGATCCCAGGACTCTGGCCACCCAGGCACCCCAACCATACTGTTTTAAAATGTCTCTGAGGTTTTGCTGTTTTGAAAAAAGTTCATTAGCTATTGCTTCATGTTTATACCTGCACCATATCTTCCCAAATGCCCTTAGCTAATTCAGTGGGCTCTCTCAGTACTTACTACTTTGCTTTCATGACCCCTTTAAGCAGGGGCCTCTGGGAGGCATACATGACTCTAGGTTTGCACCCATAGGGAGAACTTTCCTCCCCTAAATCAGAGTAAGTGCAAATAAATACTTCCAATTGAATACTTTCACACCTTGGGTTCTAGAACCATTATACAATTTGGAATTGCCATATTACTTTTTCTTAAAAATTTTTTTAAAGATTTTATTTATTTGTTTATTTGTCAGAGAGAGAGAGAGAGAGAGATATTAAGAGAGCGCACAAGCAGGCATTGTGGCAGGCAGAAGCAGAGAGAGAAGCAGGCTCCCCGCTGAGCAAGGAGCCCGATGTAGGACTCGATCCCAGAACCCTGGGATCATGACCTGAGCCGAAGGCAGTGGCTTAACCAACTGAAACACCCAGCCGTCCCACAATTTATTTATTTTAGATAGAGAGCAGAGGGAGGAGCAGAGGGAGAGGGAGTCTCAAGCAGACTCCCCACTGAGCACAGAGCCCAACATGGGTCTTGATCTCATGACCCTGAGATCATGACCTGAGCCTAAATCAAGAGTTGGACACTTAACTGACTGAGCCACCCAGGCACCCCTAAAAATATTTTTAAAGTAATAATTGTTGGAGACTTTGCAAATTTGGCAAAAGACATAAACCTACAATCCAAGAAGTTCGGCAAACACCAAACAAGATAGACCCAAACAACACATGCCTGGATGCATGGTAATCAAACTCAGAAATCCACAAAGAAAAAAAAATTCTTGAAAGGAACCGGAGGAAAAGGATGTATTATTTGTAAGGGAACAATGATGCAAATGATTGCAGAATTCTCTTCAGAAATCATGGAGGCCAGGCATGCCTGACTGGCTTAGTCAGTAGATCATGTGACTCTTCATTTCAGGGTCATGAGTTTGAACCCTATTTTGGGTGTAGAGATGACTTAAATAAATAAATAAACTTAAAGAAAAATTATGTAATATTTAAGATAACAAGAACATAAAGGGGGGACTCCTGGGTGGCTCAGTGGGTTAAGCCGCTGCCTTCAGCTCAGGTCATGATCCCAGGGTCCTGGGATCGAGCCCCGCATCAGGCTCTCTGCTCAGTGGGGAGCCTGCTACCCTCCCCCCACTGCCTGTCTCTCTGCCTACTTGTGATCTCTGTCAAATAAATAAATAAAAATCTTTAAAATTAAAAAAAAAATTTAAAAAGAACACAAAGGAGGGAACTAACAGGACCTGTATGGTGATAAGGTTTCCACATTCCATGTGAAATGGTAAAAATACTTATTTTTAGTAGTCTAGGAAGAGTTAAGTATGTATATTTTAATTCTCAGACAAATCACTTTTAAAAGTATACAAAGAGATACAGTCAAAAACACAATAGATAAATCTAAGCGGAATGCTAAACAATATTCAAATAACCCAAAGGAGGGGTGCCTGGGTGGTTCAGTCATTAAGCATCTGCCTTTGCTCAGGTCATGATCCCAGAGTCCTGGGATAGAGCCCCGCGTCGGGCTCTCTGCTCTGCAAGGAGCCTGCTCCCCACCCCCACCTCTCTCTGCCTGCCTCTCTCTGCCTACTTGTGATCTCTCTCTCTCTCAAATAAAATCTTTTTAAAAAAAATTCTTAAAAATAAATAAATAAATAAAAGTATACAAAGAGATACAGTCAAAAACATAGTAGTTAAATCTAAGCGGAATGCTAAACAATATTCAAATAACCCAAAGGAGGGGTGCCTGGGTGGTTCAGTCATTAAGCATCTGCCTTCGGCTCAGGTCATGATCCCAGAGTCCTGGGATCAAGCCCTGCATTGGGCTCTCTCCTCAGCCAGGAGCCTGCTTCTCCTTCTCCCACTCCCCCTGTTTGTATTCCCTCTCTTGTTGTCTCTTTATCTGTCAAATGAATAAATAAAATATTTTTTAAAAAAAGCACACAAATAACCCAAAGGAAAGCAGAAAGCAGAGAGACAAAAACAGGGAAGAAAGAGAAAACAAATGATAAAATGTACACTTTGTGCACAATGGTATAAATTCTTATGGTACACAATGGCATAAATACAAATATACTAGTAATAACATTAAGTGTAAATGATCGGGGTTCCTGGGTGGCTCAGTCGGTTGGACATCCAACTTTTGGTTTTGGCTCAAGTTGAAATCTCGGGGTGGTGAGATCGAGCCCAAAGGGAGGCTCTGCACTCAGTGAAGTCTGCTTAGAACCCTCTATCCCTCTCCTTATGCTCCACCCCCTTGCATTTGCGTGTGCACACACACTCTCTCTTATTATATAAAATAAATCTTTTAAAAAATAAAATAAATGTAAATGGCCAAAGTCAAAGATTTTAAGGCTGGATTTTTTTTTCTTTAAAAAAAAAGATTTTAGGGGCACCTGGGTGGCTCAGTGGGTTAAAGCCTCTGCCTTCAGCTAAGGTCATGATCCCAGGGTCCTGGGATCAAGCCCCACATTGGGCTATCTGCTCAGCAGGGAGCCTGCTTCCCTTCCTCTCTCTATGCCTGCCTCTCTGCCTACTTGTGATCTCTCTCTCTCTCTGTGTCAAAATAAATAGATAAAATCTTTAAAAAAAAGATTTTATTTATTTATTGGAAGAGACAGAAAGAACAAGAGCACAAGCAGGGGAGGAACAGAAGCAGGCTCCCCACTAAGTAGGGAGCTGGACATGGGGCTCAGTCCCAGGACCCTGGGATCATGACCTGAGCCGAAGGCAGAGGTTTAAACAACTGAACCACCCAGGTGCCTCAAAATGGATTTTTTTTTTCTTATAAAAAAGGCAACGTGACCCAACTATAGGCTGTGTGTAGTCAACTCACTTCAAATATAATGATGTAGCTAGGTTAAAATAAAGGATGGAAAAAGATATGCCAGATAAACACTAATTCAAAAAGAAAAGGCTCGAGTGGTGCCTGGGTGGCTCAGTTGTTAAGTGTCTGCCTTCGGCTCAGGTCATGATCCCAGGGTCCTGGGATCAAGCCCTGCACCAGGCTCCCTGCTTGGTGGGAAGCCTGCTTCTCCCTCTCCCACTCCCCCTGCTTGTGCTCCCTTTCTCACTGTCTCTCTCTGTCAAATAAACAAATAAAATCTTAAAAAAAAAAAGCTCAAGTGACTTTATTAATAGATGACAAAATAAACTACAGAACTAAGAACATTACCAGGGTAAAGAGAGATATTACAAACTGATAAAAGTTCACCAAGAATACGTAATAATCTATAATGTGTACACACTTGTGTTGGGGTCGCCAAGACCATCCCAGGTTCAATTCTTTGCAAAGTGGATACACAGAATTCAGCATATAGTGGTACCCAAGGCTAATATTTATTATGACTTAAGGATACTAAGCAAATTCAGCAAAGGGGAAAAGTGCATGGGGTGAAGTCCAGAGGAAAGCCACACAAGCTTCGAAGAGTCCTTTCCCAGTGGAGTCATGCCATTCATCCCTCCAGCAACGAATTGAGATAACACATAGGCAGTTTTATCTACCATTGTCTACCAGGGCAGCTCATGATACTCACTGTTTTTCCCTTAAGATCAGAAAGGAGGAAGAATGTCCGCTCTTACCCTGGTTATTTCACATTATTTTGGAAATCCTAGCCAGTTCAGAAATGCAAGGAAAAAGTTTACAGATTGGGAAGGAAGAAATAAAACGACTCCCATTCTCAGATGACATGATTATCTGCATAGAAAATCCCATGGAATTTACATTAAAATTTCCAGAGCTGGGGTGCATGGGTGGCTCAGTCAGTTCAGCCTCTGACTCTTCATTTTGGACTAAGGTCATGATCTCTGGGTTGTGAGATTGAGCCCCACATCAGGCTTTGTGCTCAGTGTGGATTCTACTTGAGATTCTCTCTTTCTCTTCTCCTTTGCCTCTATCCTTGCTCACTCACTCTCAAATAAATAAATAACATCTTTAAAATAAAATTGTTTTTAAAAGTAGTGGAGCTAATATATGAGTTTGGCAACATTGCCAAATACAAATCCCACACACAAAAATCAAGAGTATTTCTGTACTTGTATACTAGCAATGAACAGTAAAAACTGAAAAACTTTTTTTAAGGTTGTATTTATTTAGAGGGAGAGAGAGGGAGATCGAGAGCGCACACACAAACAGGGTGAGGGAGAAGCAGACTTCCCACTGAACAGGGAGCCTGATGCAGGGCTCAATCCCAGGGCCCCAGGATCATGACCTGAGCCCAAGGCAGATGATCAACCAAAAGAGCCATCCAGGTACCCTGAAAACTGAAATCTTAAAAAACACATACACACAATACTATTTTACAGTAGCTCCCCAAAACATCTAACAAAAACGTACAGGACCTGTGGATGTTGTAAACTACAAGAAGCTGATGAAAGAAATTAAAGACCTAAATAATGAGAGGCATACTGTGTATGCAGGTTGACAGATTCAGTGTAGTTAAGATGTCAACTGTTCCCCCAAATTGACTTGTACATTTAATGGAATTCCAATCAAGATTCCAGCAGAAATTTTTTTTTGGAGACAGACTACTCAGTTTTAAAATGTATGTGGAGGGGCGCCTGGTTGGCTCAGTGGGTTAAGCATCTGCCTTTGGCTCAGGTCATGATCCCTTTCTCACTGTCTCTCTCTGTCAAATAAACAAATAAAATCTTAAAAAAAAAAAAAGCTCAAGTGACTTTATTAATAGATGACAAAATAAACTACAGAACTAAGAACATTACCAGGGTAAAGAGAGATATTACAAACTGATAAAAGTTCACCAAGAATACGTAATAATCTATAATGTGTACACACTTGTGTTGGGGTCGCCAAGACCATCCCAGGTTCAATTCTTTGCAAAGTGGATACACAGAATTCAGCATATAGTGGTACCCAAGGCTAATATTTATTATGACTTAAGGATACTAAGCAAATTCAGCAAAGGGGAAAAGTGCATGGGGTGAAGTCCTGGGATCAAGCCCCACATCGGGCTCTCTGCTCAGCAGGGAGCCTGCCCCCCCCACCTCCACCTGCCTCTCTGCCTCCTTGTGATCTCTGTCAAATAAATAAATAATCTTAAATAAAAATAAATAATAAATAAGTAAAATATATGTGGAAAAACGAAGGAACTAAAGTTGTCAACGTAATTTTGAAAAGGAAGAACGAAATTGGAGGGCTTACCTGGATTTTGACTTACTATAAAGCTACAATAATCAAGACAGTGTGGTACGCATGGGGAGAGACACCTTCATGAAGTATCAGTTGGCCATATTTGCGTGTGAAGGTGTGACTATGAAGGGGCAGCACAAGGGAGCTCTATAAAGGGATGTAACAGCCATATATCCTGAATGTGGCGGTGGTTACAGGAATGTATTCATGTGTTAAAACTCACAGAACCCCTAGCGGTGCCTGGGTGGCTCAGTCATTAAGCATCTGCCTTCGGCTCAGGTCATGATCCCGGGATCCTGGGTCCCTCTCCCACTCTCCCTGCTTGTGTTCCCTGTCTTGCTGTGTCTCTCTATGTCAATTAAATAAATAAAATCTTTGAAAAAAAAAAACCACAGAACTCCCAAAGCCAATTTTTACATTTTTGATATTTTGGTATGTATTTTATTTTATTTATTATTTTTTAAAGATCTTATTTATTTATTTGACAGAAAGAAACATAGTGAGAGAGGGAACACAAGCAGGGAGAGTGGGAGAGGGAGAAGCAGGCTTTTTGCCCAGCAGGGAGCCCCATGCAGGACTTGATCCCAGGACCCTGGGATCATGACCTGAGCCAAAGGCAGACACTTAACTGACTGAGCCACCCAGGCACCCCCCAGGGTTTCCTAATAGTGTATAATTGGGTTGTTTCCAGCAGTTAGCTACTACACAACCATTATTGCATGTCCCAGAATCTGGCTAGTATGAGAGGGAAAGAACCTAAATCATATACTACCTATCCATTCAGAGGAAGAGTGATTGAATAAAGTCTGGCTGTAGTAAACAATGACACATCATCAGAACCATGTCAGACCACGTGAGCCACTGTTTGCTCAAGTTACACTAGTGTTAATGGGTATCTGTTGTGAAGATGACACATGACTCTAATTAGAGTGCAGATGGGTCATAGGAACCAAGCAGGTAGGGAGCTCCCTGAGCTCATTTTGGTATCCCCGTGGGCAGAGGAGAGGATAAACAGGAAGGACATAAGTGGTCAGAGAGGACCTCAACTGGACCTTGGCTCATGGCTCTGATTGCGGAGCTTCCCACCTGCCTGAGGGCCCTGAACAATTCGAGGGAGACAGCCCCTGCCTGTGCCTGGGGAGACCCAAGTCAGGTCACCCCCAGCAACTTTGACCTGCTCCTCCTCCTCTTGGGCCAAATCTGCTTTCTCATTTCAGAGCCCCCTGCATTCATGAGCATCCCCTGCATCGGGAGGCCAGTGTCTCTCCCAGCCCAGCAGCCCAGGTGCAGCCACTTGCCCCAGCTAGGAACTGTAGACCCAGCATTCAGGCTGTGGGAAGGGACTGGGTGGAGGCAGAGTTGGCAGCTGGTCAGGATCTGAATGGGGAACCAGAGGCCTTTTCCTAAACCCAGGCTTTGTTGGGGATGCTCCAGAGCCTTCAGGATCCTGGGCTATGGCCGTCAGGACAGGCCAAGCCAAGCTATAGCCCAACCTGCCCTGTGGGTGAGGCAACAGAACCAGTCCATCATGTGGGGAAAAAACTAAAATGAAACGTTTCAATGAGAAAAAGATTACAAATGTGAGAACTTCCCTTTAACCACAGAAAGGAGCTTCTGGTAAGAGGAAGAAGAGCAGGAGGAAGAGGAAAGCCATGTGCAGTGACTAGGATCAGGGTCCTCCAGGAAGAAGAGGCAGAGCTGGCCCTAGGCTGCCCCCAGCTGTCCACACGGAGAGAGACCTCCGAGGAACACCCAGGTCTGGGGCTCATGTACCCAGAGGCCTGTGACCCTCTCAGGTGTGAGTGTTTTAAGTCTCAGTTCCTCCTGGTCTTCTTCCCTGAGGCCTTCCTGGTCTTGGAGATGAGTCGCCCCCTGCTGGTAAAGATTAGAATATGGACGGTCCAAGGCTGAGGGGTGAGGCGTGTGAACACTAACACCCTCACCCTGGGACCACAGCTTCAACCATGCTGCTGGGAATGAAAGGAAAAGGCCACTTTGTCTTAGCAGGAAGCTCAGGTTTAAACCTGGACTTCCCTGGAACCTAGACATCCGGAATGGGAAATGGAGGGTTTGTAGTCTGTGGTCAGGTGACAGCTGGGCCTAGGGCTGAGACCCGAGGACAGATAGCAGGGGCCCCTGTGAGATCAAGATACTGGGCCAAGTAAAAGGGCGGAGGAGACAGAGGAAGATCACGGAGGCCCCAACAAAGGACTGTGCTCAGGGCTGACAAGAACACAGAAGGCACTTAGGGCCTCAGTTTGCTCATCTGTAAACTCATGATAAAAATAGAATTTACATCATGGTGTCTGTGTGAGAAAAGCATGATTCATGTAAAGTAATCAGCCCAGGGTCTGGCACAGAGTAACTGGGGAATAAATGCTGATAGTGTTGTTATTGTTCTTATTACAAGAATCATTCAATCTTAATTATCTGGGGACAGGCCCTTCTCCCTACAGGATGGGCAACTTGCTCCCTTCAAGGGGAAGCCCCATCTGTCCACATCCATTGCTTCAGGGTGGGGACACTGGCAGTGACCACGGAGGCCTCTGGAGGGAGGGAGGGAGGGAGTGCTAGGCAGAATACGGCCCCCCAAAGATAGCCACACCCTAAGCAGTAGGACTTGGAATCTGTCACCTAACTTGGCAAAAGAACTTCGCTGATGTGATTAAGTTAAGCATTTTGATATGGGGAGGATTATCCTGGATTATCTGACTGGGAGTGAAAGGAGGTAGGAGAGAAAGAGTCAGGGTGCTTTGACGGGAGAAAGACTCAACTGGCCTTTGCTGGCTTTGAAGATGGAAGAAGGGGCCATGAGCTAAGAACTACAGTCAGCCTCTATAAGCTGGAAAAGGCAAGGGAATGGATTCTCCTCTAGAGCCTCCAGAAGGAACACAGCCCCCACGGACACCCTGCGAGACCCCTGACCTCGACAACTATAAGATAGTATATTTGTGTTGTGTTTAGCCACCAAGTTTGTTGCAGATTTGTTACATCATTAATAGGACACTACTAGGTGGGGAAACACAAGTGCTCCCCACTTCCTTCCTTCCTCTCTCTTGGGTCCACATTTCTGCCAGAAATACCCCGTCCTGTGGTCCCTACAAGATGGTGCCCCACCGAGGAGGTGGTGGCCCCATCCCCTAGGTTAACCTGAAAAACAGGGAGAGACTGAGGAGAGTGTGGGTCCCCTGGGGAGAGTGTGTGGGGATCCAGTGCCTCTTAAGGGGGCAGGCAGGGACGGGGTCAGGGGCACAAGGAGGCCTCTGCCCTTCGCAGTATCCATCCACCACTGTACCAATACACACACTTGAGGGTGGGAAGGACGGGTCATGAGTGACAGTGATTGCAAGAGTTCATGGGGTGGGGGCTCATAACAGCTGACATTACTTGTTCTGTGCTAGGCACTGCCCTAGGTAATTGATGTGTTATCTCATTTAACCTTTATTGTTACCCCATGCAGAGGGAAAGTTATTACCCCTGATGACAGACAAGCAAAGGGAGGCACAGAGCGCTTGAATAACTTGCCTATGGTGTGACCTAGTGGCAATTTAGTCCTAGACTGTACCACTCCAGAACCTTTCCTTTCGCCTGCCCTGCTATACTGCCTCAATTGTTAGATTAATCAAATATGTTCATGAGTGGGCGCCTGGGTGGCTCAGTGGGTTAAAGCCTCTGCCTTCAGCTCAGGTCATGGTCTTGGGGTCCTGGGATCGGGTCCCGCATCGGGCTCTCTGCTTGGCAGGGAGCCTGCTTCCTCCTCTCTCTGCCTACAGAGAGCCTGCCTGCTTCTCTGCCTACTTGTGATCTGTCTCTGTCAAAGAAATAAATAAAATTTAAAAAATTAAAAAATATATATGTTCATGAGTGATGCCATTACACGTTTTCTCCAAAGCTCAGTTGGCATTAACCCCTTTTTAAGAATGGGAAACCAAGGCTGGGAGGGGACAGATGACTTACCCAAAGGTTACACAACTAGGACTCGGGGTCCTAGCTTTTAAATTAACTCTTCTGGGCTCTAAATCCATAGATGGGGCACCTGGGTGGCTCAGTTGGTTAAGCGTCCAACTCGTGATTTCAGCTCAGGTCACGATCTCAAGATTGTGAGGTCAAGCACAGCATCAGGCTCCGTGCTGGGTATGGGGACTTCTTGGGATTCTCTCTCTCTCTCTCCATCTCTAAACAAACAAACAAATATTCTCTTGCTCCCTCTCTAAATAAATAAATAAATAAGACAAAAACCATGTACGAATGAGGTCAAAGGCGAGATGAACTCTGACAACTGAGGACAAAATGGACAGATTCTCTCCATCCCCCAAGAGGTGAGTGTCTCTGCTCAATGGCTGGTGTCAGAAGACACAGAATAAACAAGTCCCCAAAACAAGACTTTCACAGATAGGGCTGAGGGAACCTCGGTAACCTCCAGAGCTGAAGAGAAGACCTTGACTCCAAGGGAGTTTCTGAAGGAAGTAGTTCACCTACACTTCATTATCTAGACAAGGAAACTGGGGTTGCTCAGAGCTGGTGTAGAGGAGTCCCAAAGAGTCACATCACTCCCACAACTCACTGCATTTTGTTTTAGTTGTGATCTCTTTTTTTTTCTTTTGCCTGAGAAATGTACATTTCAGTGAATATTAATGAATTGCACATCCATGAACAACCACCCAGGTCAAGCTGTAGACTAGTATTGCCATTCCAGAAGTCTCCTGGGGTCCCTGCCCAATTACATCTGTCCTCCCCTCTTCCAGAAGTAAACATTATCATGGACTTGGTGATAATCATTCTCTCACTTTCCTTTATAATTTTACCACTGGTAATGGATTCATTTTGCCTGTATCTCTGTTTGGCTTCTTTTGCTCAACATCATGTCTGTGCAGTTCATCCAGGCTATTCCATATAGTTGTAGATCTTTCATTATCATTCTACAATATTCCATTCTGTGACTATATAATTTATTTACACATTTCTTGGCACAGCTGGTTTTTCTATTTGTAATTTCTAATATATTCTAGGTTTGAGCTTTTCATCAGTTAATTGTGTTTGAATTATTTTCTCTCAATTTGCATCCCAATTGTTGTTTTCACTCTATGGTGTTTCTTTTTTTTAAGATTTTATTTATTTATTTGAGAGACAGAGATCACAAGTAGGCAGAGAGGCAGGCAGAGAGAGAGAGGGGAAGCAGGCTCCCTGCCGAACCCGACGTGGACTGGATCCCAGGACGTGGGATCATGACCTGAGCCGAAGGCAGCGGCTTTACCCCACTGAGCCACCGAGGCACCTCCATGGTGTTTCTTGATCAATAATTCTTAACTTTAATGTAATTGAATGTTTTATAATTGTCATTTGTGGTTAGCATTTTGCATCTTGTTTAAGAAAAACGTTTCTACCATGAGTATATAAAGGTATTTTTCTATATTAAATTCTTAAAGCTCTTTGGTTTTGCTTCTCACATTTAGGTTTTGAATATGTCTAGAGTTATTTTTGTGTTGTAAGGATCCAATTTCATTTTTTTCAATATGGATAATGGATTGTTCCATTTATTGGAAGTCCAACCATTTCCCACCGGTATCACAACACCTCATTGGCTACCTATTCTGAGTCTACATGTAAGTGGGTCTTTTTCTGAGACCACTGGTCTTTCCAATGAAAGGTATTTGTCTACCTTTGCAGCAATATCACACCATCTTAATCGCTATACCTTAAATTAAGTATGGGTGTTCAGGCTAGTTGGCACTTACACATAAATTTAAGAACTAACTTATTATGATATGCAGACACGCAAATCTATTAAAATTGTGACTGGATTTACACTGAACCTACAAAACAGTTCAGAGGGATCTGACAGCTTTATGACATTGACTTTCATTCAATAACATGTATATCTCTTTAATTAGTCTTTTTAAATATCTTTCAGGGGCGCCTGGGTGGCTCAGTGGGTTAAGCCTCTGCCTTTGGCTCAGGTCATGATCTCAGGGTCCTGGGATCAAGCCCCGCATGGGGCTCTCTGCTCAGCAGGGAGCCTGCTTCCTCCTCTCTCTCTGCCTGCCTCTCTACCTACTTGTGATCTCTGTCTGTCAAATAAATAAATAAAATCTTTAAAAATAAAAAAATAATTAAAAAAGAAAGATCTTGCCCTCTTTTGTTAATTTCTAAGTAGTTCATAAATGGTATCTTTATTAAAATTTTCTGTCTGTTGTCAGGATATAAAAGCAATTGAGGGTGCCTGGGTGGCTCATTGAGTTAAGTCCCTGCCTTCTGCTCAGGTCATGGTCTCAGGGTCCTGGGATTGAGCCCTGCATCAGGCTCTCTGCTCAGCTTGGAGCCTGCTTCCTCTTCTCTCTGCCTGCTGCTCTGCCTACTTGTGATCTCTCTCTAATAAATAAATAAAATCTTTAAAACGAAATAAATAAAAGCAATTGATTTTTGAATATGGATTTTTGTATCCAAAATCTTTTTAAGTTCTTAATAATTCTAATAATTTGTCCATGGACTATTTTGTATTTTCCATATACACAATGGTATCATCTATAAGTAATGACAATTCTGTTCTTCATTTCCAATCTTTGAATATTTTTAATTTATTTTCCTTGCCTTTCCTTGCCTTACTGTTCTTGCTAGGACCTCCAGTGCAATGCTGAGTAGAAATGGTGATAGCAGGCATCCTTGACACGTTTCAAATGTCAGAGCTCTTAAAATTTCATTTGAAGTATGTAGTTTACTGTAAATCCTTGTAGATAGATATCTTTTATGTTAAAATGTATTGAACTGATTTCCTAAGGTTTTCATTGCTTGTCTTTGTTTCTGTTTTAGGTAGGCTCCATACCCAGTGTGGAGCCCAATGTGGGGCTTGCACTTACAATGAGATCAGAACTGAACTGAGATTAAGAATCAGATGCTCGGGCGCCCGGGTGGCTCAGTGGGTTAAGCCGCTGCCTTCAGCTCAGGTCATGATCTCAGGGTCCTGGGATCGAGTCCCGAGTCGGGCTTTCTGCTCAGCAGGGAGCCTGCTTCCCTCTCTCTCTCTGCCTGCCTCTCTGTCTACTTGTGATTTCTCTCTGTCAAATAAATAAATAAAATCTTTAAAAAAAAAAAAAAGAATCAGATGCTCAACCGACTGAACCACCCAGCTGTCCCTTGCTAAGGTTTTTGGAGTCAAGAACAGAGGAGCACCTGGGTGGCTCAGTGAGTTAAGCTTCCACCTCTTGATTTTGGCTCAGGTCATGATCTCAGGGTTGTGAGATTGGGCTCTGCACGCAGCACTCCTTCTCCCTCTGCTCCCCCACCCCCCCAAATAAATAAAATCTTTCAAAAAATAAAATCATGAATAGATGTTAAATTTAATCCAATGCTTTCTCTACAGCTATTGAGATTATTGTGGTTTCTCCTTTGATATGTTAATGAAGCAACTTTTGTTGACTGAGCTCAAACGTTAAATGTTAAATAAAAATGTTGCAGTTTTAGAATGAATCCAACTTGGTCATATTACACCTTTGAAATGTATTGAATGTCGGCAGTGCTAGAGACTGAATGATTGTGTCCCCTCACAAGCTGTATGTTGAAATGTAACCCCCAATGTGATGGTATTAGGAGGTGGGAGCTAAAGGCCCTAAAGGGGGCGATTAGATCATGAGGGTGGAGCCTTCATGAATGGGATGAGTATCTTTATAAGAAACCCCAAAGAGTGGGCACCTGGTGTCTCAGGTGACTTGGTTAAGTCACTGCCTTCAGCTCAGGTCATGATCCTGGAGTCCTGGGATTGAGTCCCGCATTGGGCTCCCAGCTCTGCGGGGAGTCTGCTTCTTCCTCTGAACTTCTCCCCTCTCATGCTCTTTCTCTCTCAAATAAATAAAATCTTTAAAAAGAAAAAAAGAGAAACCCCAAAGAGTAACATTGCCCCTTCACTATGTGAATACACCACAAGAAGACAGCCATCTATGAACCAGGACGTTGGTCCCCACCAGACTCCAAATCTTCAGGTGCTCTGATCTTCAACTTCCCAGCCTCCAGTGCTGTGAGAAATAAATGTTTGTTGTTTTCAAGCCACATAGTCTATACCATTTTGTTATGGCTGCCTAAGCAGACCAAGACAGGCAGCTGTTTAGTTTAAGGTATTTGTATATTTTCTTGAGATCTATAATATTCTTTTTTCACTCATCAAGTTTTAGGATCAAGGTTCTATCAGCCCCATAAAACGAATAAGATGCTCCCTTTTATGGCACTCTGGAATTGCTTTTGTAAAATCAGAATTATTTGTTCCTTGAGTGTTTCACCAGTGAAACCATCTGGGCCCAGATTTTCCGTATGGGAAGACTTCCGGTTATAGGTTCTGTTACTTTAATGGTCATAGGACTGCTCAACTTTTCCTCTTTTTTTTTTTTTTTTGAGACAGTTTTGGCAAGTTATGTGTCTGTAGTAATTTGAGTACTTTGTCCATTGTATCTAACTTTTCAATCCAGTTGGCAGAAAGTTGCCTTTTTAGACATTGAGCAAATAATCACATCAGTGGAAGACCATGGACACTTGTTTGCACTTTTGATATTTGACCAAGTGAGAATATCCTCATTGAAAGACAGATGAAATGAGTGGGTGCTGAATTTGTTTTCTGTACCTGTTTTCCACTTCCAAACCTCTGCAATGCTATTCCTTCTGACTGGACTGCTCTCTCTTCCCCTCTACTATCTGCTGGATTCCTTCTCATTTTTTAACTCAGTTCAGGCACTGTGCCCTCCCAAAAGGTTTCCAGAGTCCCCACACTGGGCTGAGCATATGTCCTGAGGCCCCCATCACTGCTAATGAGCTAACCACACTGTACTAAAATCCTTTCTCTGTGTCTGTCTCTCCCACTAGATTGTGAGATCCTTCCTCTGTGTCCTCAGAACAGAGAAGAGGTGGTCAGTCCACATTTGTGGAACTGACCTGAGCTTGTCACCACTGAATGCCCAGCTAAGCTCTCTAACCATGTCTCTATTTTCCCACATCCGTTTATTTGTTCCCTCATTTATTTCAATCAGTAGGCATTTGCTGAGGACTTACTAGGTGCCAGGCCCTGTTCTAGAAGAGTGGCCAACAAGGAAAGAGGAAAACAAGGCAAGTATGGTGTCCCAGAAACCAAGTAAAGAGAGAGTTCAAGGAGGAGATGACCAGCTGTGTCAAATGTTGCCAATAGGTCAAGGAAGATGAAATCTGGGATGTGGCTGTTGATGGACCAATCAAATACCATCAGGGATTTTTTGCTGACGTGGCTGGGCAAACAATCTGATTGGGGCTGTTTCAGAAAAGCAGGGGAGCCCTGGAGAAGAATGAAAGAAAGTTGGTGTAAAGTTTTGTTGCAAAGGCAAGTAAATAAATATATGGTGTTTTGTTGTGCTAATGCAGAGATTTTTATTTGCATGCAGTAAATATATCTATCCTTTCTTTCAAAGCTTCTGGGTTTCCTGTTTTGAGTTATAAAGGCAAAGTCTGTGGACAGCAACTCTGGTATGAATTCTTCACAGCACATTAACTCCTGTGTCCCTTCTGAGACCTTCCCAATCTTGGAGACAGAAGGGTCTCCTTCCTGGTGTCAAAGGTTTCTTTTTTTCCCCAGGAACCTCAAAACCTTGTGGCTTATTTGCAGCCAGTATTCCCACATCTACAGCTGACCACATCCACCGCCGCAGCCATGTGTTCGACACCAAACCCTCACATGGCAATCATTCTTCCTCCCTCCCTAGCAGAATATAGAAAAGACCAAAGGACCCGCCCCTCCAAAGACCACCAGACCACACAGGGCAGGACCATAAGGTGAGGTGGCACGGACTGAAGCTGTGGCAGCAGACATGGCCGTGTCCCACGGCCAACTCCCCACCCGCCCCTCCCATAGAACAGGACCACCCCACACACTCAGGCCCACACAGGAGAACACTGTACAGCAAGACACATCATTTCTCATAGAGCTCTATTGTGGCATATAATAATAGGTACTCTATATAAATTAAATTAAAAATAAAGCTCCAGCAGGTTGCACAGGTTGGCTGTTAATAAATATATCTCTGGGTAATTGTGCCCCAAGACCAGCTCACGACCACTCGCCCTCGTCCAGAGAATTATACAAAAATAAATACAGGCTTGGGGAGGGAGGAAGGGAGGGCATGCCCAGTTCCTCTCTGAAAGTTATCTCACACCGTCCACCGTGCCCTGTTCCCCTCCACTGGCATCACCACAGGGAGCCCTGTGCCGACAAGTCCTCAGGGACGGGAAGGTCTCTCTCCAGTTGGGCATTCTCAGAAGCAAAAGACCCCTCACTATACAGGCCACACATCCTATCTGAACCCCCTGGGTGCAGTGCAGGGACGGCCTCTCTCCACACCCCAGAGAGGGGGGAAGTCTGTTACTGCTGCACCCCACACAAGCAGCCTCTACGAGAACCAGGCCAGAGAGAGGCACAGCGCAAGCACCAGGAGGGACATACCACTGTTCAGAGCCACAGGGACCACCACCAACCCAGCCAGGACCCCCAGAGTCTGGGTCAAGGGCCCCCACAGCTGGGGAGGCAATACACACACACTTTCTGCAGGGGCTGCTAAGGTGGGGGACTTCTTTGGGGGCTCCAGGCTTGGGCCTGCACCCTCTTCATCCTGGGGGCTCATATGGGGCCTGGCCAGGCTAGAAGGACAGACTTCAGGCCCCAAGGGACTGAGGAGGGTCAAACTTTGCCCCCGTAGGACTGGAGCAGCTGGCTCCTTACCGGATCTAGGAACCAAGCTGTCTGCCCACTCAGTGGTAAACTCCATCCGGCCTTCTTTCTCCCCTGGGGGCCCGGTCACCCCAGCCATCACCCTACTTATGCGCAGAGAGTCAGTGTCCTTGCCCATCCCTTTTTCTGGAGCCCCAGTGAACTGACCCTCTGCACCCAGAACCACGGGGCTGTCACAGCCCGAGCCCTCTGCCCACGGGAGCCACACATCTCCCATAGTGGCTACCACAGGATGGACCCCTGAGAGGATTTCTGGAGGTGATTCCTTGGGGGTGTCCCCTTCTGGGCTGGAGGGTACAATGGAGAGTCCCTCTTCGCCCTCCCCCTCCTCATCAGGATCCTCAGTGTCCTTGATAAGCTCCACACCACGCCCCAGCCGGGCATAGTGCAGGGTGATCTCCTCAGCCAGGGCGCTGTTCAGGGCCCGCTCGGGGCCAGGCCACTTCAAGATCAGGTCGCGGTCCGTGAGTATGCCCAGGGGATGGCTGGGGGATACCCCCCCATCTGTGGGGCCCTCCCCGCCACCTCCCACCCCACCTGCAGCCACAGCGGCCCGCAGGCGGCTCAGGTGGGACAGGTAGAGCTGCTCCAGCTCCTGGTCAATGGTGTCCTCGCCAAGCAGCTCCTCCAACCCACCTACAACCTCCAGACCCCCAGCGGGTTCATCCATTAAGGCCCCCACCATGGAGTCCTTTCGGCCCCCTCCATTCTCTTGCGATACTTCCCACGTGGCCTCCACCTGTTGCTGGCTGGGTTCCAGAAGAGGCCCGACTGTCCCCTCACTTGCATCGGGCCCCGAGGCCTGGTCCCTGGGGGAGCCACCCAGGCCACAGAGAGAGGAAGAGGGGAGAATCCTGATGGCCCGTGCCTGGGGGACCTCTGTGAAAGCCACAGGCGGATTGCTTCTGGGGACGTCACCTTCCTCTGGGGGTTTGCCAGTCACTGTAACTTCAGAAACCTAGAGCCATTGGGGGGGGGGGGTAGGGCAGGAAGGGAGAGAAAGGAAGAGGAATGAAGTAGAGGAGGGGATGGGACAGGCAGAGACAGTGAGACTGGTGACAGCCCACACCCAGCCCCACCCGTGTTTCCAGGTACACCCTCCTTAAAGAGCCCTCTCTAATGCTCCAAATGCCAAAGCCTATGTCATCTTTATTAACATAACCAAATCAGATGGAGTAAAAGGGAACTTCCTGCAGACCATTAAGCTAAGGAAGGCGGTGGGCCTCAACATTTGGTGAATGGCTCTCCATAAGTACTGTTGGCTGACCTCTAAAACAGATCCAGAATATCCACGTGAATTCAGGTATTTTCTCTTTCAAAAACACTTATTTTGACAAGGCCTAGAAACAATGGCCTATCTAGCAAGAGGAAAGCACACGGAGCACCCAGATTCTAGTTTTTAAATACCATTCTCCCCTAAAAGGAACCAGAGCTTTCTAACTAAATGGCTGCGGGTAGGGTAAGTACAAAATGAGTCTAGGACACACTGTCATTCAAGAATCTGAAGAAGTGGTCCAAGAATGATGGGACTGTGTTCAAAAGGACTCTGGAACCATTGTAAGCAAGCTCCTACTGACTGGAGAGAGTTCAATTTAAGCATCAAAATGAGTAAATAAATGCAATGGGTGGAAACTTATCAAATATGTTTAAAATTCACGAGTTAATAATAATACACCAAAACCAAAAATCCTTTCGTTGGTCACCTTTGGAGAAGTTCACTTCTTCTGAAAACTGGTAAATAAAAGGGAAAAATTTAAGTATTTATACAGCTTTTTCAATACAAATTATATACCCTCAAGGCAGCCAAATGGTTGATATGAGAACGTTTTTCCTTGGAAAAGAATTCCAGTTACTAAATGAAATGGGAATAAGAGAATTAAATAGAATCAATTCTAGTTAAATTAGTTTCATAATAATAGATGGTATTTAATAAATCAATTTAAAGTGGATTAATTGGATTTAATAGATCACATTAATTAAGTGGAATTAACATACTGATTAAAAAAAAGAGTGAGAAATATGTTTCCATACAATCAGCCAAAACCAGTCTATGGGAAACTCTACAGCACAAACAAGGTTTCTTCAACAAACAAACAAACTGCCAGAAAAGTGAGGGAGATTTTAAAATCTAAAAAAGACCCATCCACCAAATGTAATGTGTTGACCTGGTTTGGATCCTATAACACCTATGAGATAAGGAAATTTGAACACTGATCAAATATTTGATGATACTGAGGACTAACTGTTGATTTCCAGAGGCATGATGCTGCATTGTGTGTGGTTTTTTTTTTTTTTTTAAAGAGTGCTTAATTTTCTGAGATACAAACTGAAATATTTGTGGATGAGATAATGTCTGGATTTCTTCCCAAAATAATTCCATAGGCAATTGAGGGGTGGGGCAGAGAGGGTATGGGAAAAGTAGGAATGGACATGCGCTGAAATTTGTTGAAGCTAGGTGACAGGAATATGTGAGTTCATTACACTAGTCTCTTTCCTCCTATATATGTTTGAAAACCTTTGTACTAAAACACACACAAACACACATGCTCGCTCTCTCTCTCTTTCTCTCTAACATACATCTCCAGAATCTCTATCTCCCCTGCCATCTCCGGCATCAATTGCCCAGACCACTGCAGTTGCCTCCCCGTCACAGTCCCCCTGCTTCTGCCCTCATTCCTACAGCCTATTGTTCTCACAGCAGCCAAAGGGAGCCTGTTAAATCCTAAGTCAGATCATGGCCTTCCTCCGCTCACAACCTTTCCGTGGCTCCCCTGTCATTCAGAGTAAAAGCCCGGGTTCTCTCCAAGGCCCACGAGATGCTACGTGATCTGTCTGACCTCACCTCCTGCTGCTCCCCGCGCCCCCCCCCCACTCACTGCTCTTTGCTGTTCCTCACACATTAGTCATGGCCCTGCCTGTGGGGCTTTGCAGCTGCCTGGGATGTTCTTCCCCTAGTTACTCATGTGGCTCACTCTCACCTTCTCCAATCTTTGCTCAAATCTCACTTTCCATGAAGGCCTCGACTGCTCTAAACTCACAAACCTTCCCCCCACCCCCATATGCATGCGCATGTGCACACACACATGTATGACACACACACACTCCCCATCCCTTTATTTTTTTCCTTAGCGCTCATCATCACCTAAAACAGCATATATTTTAACTATTCTTTTGTTTTGTCATGTCTCACTCCACCAAAGTGCAAATAAGTCCCACGGAGACCTCTTTTTTGGTCACTCCCAGCTTCCCAGTGCCCAGGATTGCTTGGCACAGGGCAAGCACTTGATAAATGTTTGCTAACATAACAAAGCTCGGGTGAATCCCGGCTTTCCACCCTCCGCCCTCAGGTTCTGCTTTTGGGGGCCTCCATCCGACCTAGGGTAGACCTGGAGCAAGTTGGCCACCACCACCCAGTCTCCCATTGGGCTGTCCATCCAGAGGCTGCTGGGCCTGCTTACCTGAAGCGTCATCTGAGGCCATGGGCGGAGAGGGGTGGGGGCCACAAGGGGACCCACTGACTCCTGGACATTAGGGCGCTCTGCTGGAGAGAAGAGAAGGGGTAGCGTCGGGGTGAGGCAGGTGTCCAGGCAAGCCAGGTTTAGTTAAGAAAGGCTACGCTTTGGTGTGGTGCAAAAATAATGAATACTGTTATGCTGGAAATAAAAAAAAAAAAAAAAAAGAAAGGCTACGCTTTGGGCTACTTGGCAGCTTTGTCTCTGAGGCTCTCTGGGACAGTTGAAGGCAGAGGGGACATCCTAATTCATATAGAGAAAACAGGGAGAAAGAAAGGAACAGTGTGCAGAAGCTGAAACCCCCACAGCCTGTCAATTGCTTACCCACAGCAGGGGTGCTGTCCTCCGCGCTCCTCATTCTCAGCTCTTCCTCAGTGGGCCTGTCGGGGGGCAAAGGGGAGAATGCATGGATCTGATGTCCCTGAGAGGCCAGTTGTGCCACCCACCAGCCCCTTCCGAGCCTCCGTGGCAGCCCACTCCCAAGGGACAGTGGCCGTCTTCCCTTCTGCCACCTCTTTTTACCCAACCCTGACTGGAAAAGTCCTACAGACACATTGGGGAAATGCTGTGAAACACAGAAAAGCATAGAGAAGGGGGGAAAGTCACACATCAGCTAGAGGCAACCACTAGGACCACGAAGGACAAGTTCATTCCAGATATTCTACAAAATCAACTTAGCTTCCACAGACAATATTTCGCAGCTGGCTTTGTCCGTGCAATGTCCGTGCAACCATATGAAGCATCACTATATGCTCTTGTCAACACCTGAGGTGGCCGTTTACCCTCACAGTGGCTCACCATGACATCTGTAACCCACTCCCATCCTCCTGAGCGGCTCGTTTGTTGCCTTCTTTCTGCTCTCATGAAGCAGACTCCAGCAGACACTACTGGGCATGGCTTATATGAGCATTTTGGATCATTTCCTTAGGGTATAATCCTAGCCGTAGAGGAACCCGCTTTCTCCAAGAAAGGCCAGGTGAGGACTGTGGGACTCAGAAAAGCAGCAAAGAGGAGGAAGGAAGCAACTGGAGGACAGGAAGGAAGCCAGCAGAAAAAGGAAGTAGCCCAGGGTCACAAAGACCTGGGTCCCTCCACCAACATGCCCCCCGTCACCCAATCAGCCTGGCCAACCCCCTAACCTTTCGGAGCCTCGCCCTCCTCACCTTAAAACGGAGCACAGGACAGTCAGGATATACACACCAAGCACAGGGCAGTCAAGGCCATCGAGCCACACACCAGGGTCTGGCACAGAGCAGGGGGCTGAATCGACCGTGGGTATTCATTAAGGTTGGTCCTCCTCCACAACGGAAGTCAGGCCCCTCCGTCTAAGTGGCATAAGGCAAGTGTATTTCGCCTGGTCTCTCCCAGAGGTGGGGTCACAGGGATCATGGAGAAATCGCTGTTCTCATTCTCAGAAATGAGTACCAAATGTTTACAGATTAAGGCAAATGAGAGGGAAGTGTTAACAAAAACATGAGCAGAGGCGGAGAGGAGCTGAGGCAATTGCTCAGAACTTCTCATTCCTAAAAGGTAATATGATGACATTGACATTTCTGCAGATGGTTGCAACTTTTTGAAAAACATAATTAATTGCCTCTCAGAAACCGGGGATCACTAGCTGACCTGAATAGAATACCTTCTGTGATGTTTGGCACTGTTCTGGGTGCTTTCACATCTATTAACGCAGCCTCACAATAATCCTGTGAGGAAGGTACTTTTAATCCTGTGAAGTGGGTGGTAGTATTATCTGCATCTCACAGATAATGACGTGGAAGCTGAGGAAACGGCTCGAGGTCAGGCAGCAAGGACCAAAACCTAAGCCTTCTGGCTCCCATGTCTAAATCCAGGCTCTTGATCAACAAACTGCTGCTTCCTGGACAGGGGGTGGGGGGAAACTGGGGTCTTACCCCAATGCCATCTCTGATCCTTTCCAGAAGTAGGTAGAGGGGGGCAGCAATAACAGACAAGATCTCTCCCTCTTCATTCATTCAGGCTTTTCTTTGGACCTGTCTTTTGCTCATATATTCTTTCCCAGTTTCCCTGCCTTCGTGGGACATGTGGCTAGGTGACCACCAGACACAGAAGTCACAGCAAGGTCCCTCAGGGAGGAAATTTGAATCAGGTACATGGATCTAGAGTTTGGAAGCTCCAGAAGGAACTATCTTTCTCTATGGGCTAGAGCTCGTGCGTCCCACCGAAGGTATTTGAATCTGAGTATTACCAGGCCCGGGAGTGAGTGACTCCAGAATCCTGGCCACCAACTCCCAAGCATCACAGAGAAGAAAGGAGGATTTGGAATAAACCAGCCTGATCTTGCGCCAGTTCCCCCAGAAGTTTAAAATCTAGGTCTTTGGACCTGTGGCCCAACACAATTTCTAAAGACTTCTTTTGCTAGCACAGTCCTTCATTAGAGGAAAAAGTTACCTTTCTAAGATCATCTAAAGCGAGTTTCTTCAAGAAGACCCACAAACAGAAGAGTAGTCCTCCCTCCCAGGGGCAGGACTAGGCAAGCCGTCCCGTGCCATCTGGCCCAGTGCTGACATGTACAACCAGGCTCTGAAATACCACTCCAGAGTCCTAGATGTATTGGAGAGAGAAAAGGTGGGGCGGGGAGGGACACAGGATGCAGCCAACCAGAAGGAAAAGCATTCCACAGTTCAGCTGAGGGAAGGAGAGGAAAAACAAATACAATACAAATCCCTCAGCCCCCAGAGCATCTCTTCTGCAGCAGAGGAGCGTGAGAAGACGGGGAGCTTCCAGAAATCAGGTCAAGCAATTCAGCCGATCCCAAGATCCACAAAGTCAGCAGAAGTACACAGGGCTCTCTCCATACCTCTGAAGTCAGAGAGATGAAAGCAGGAGGCACAAGCATTTATCGTTCATCTCCTCCAACGTGGGCCCTTTTCATTGATACACCAAGTCATTTGAAAACCTTCACATCTATCCTTCAAAGCAACACCCTTCCCTTTTTACAAATGCGGAAACTGAGGCTCAAGGAACCGTGTCTCTACACCCACTAACTACATACCACACTGATAACAATCCAAAGACGGCTCCATTTTGAAGACTGTTCGAAACTGTGGGCTGAAAAAAAAAAAAACCTAGATATCCTTGAACTGTCTTTCACAGTAAACATTCAGGGGCAGCTATGACTTTAATCAAAAGGAGGATAGTAAGAGAAATGGAGTACAAGTGTATACTGACTCACTGATCAGTAACAGAGAAGAGGGGTTCTTAGAAAAACTGGGAGGGAGGAGATTAAGAACAAAACTGTACCTCCAGGGTGCTTGATAATTTTCGAGAAGGAAACCTGCTCTTTTGGCACCAGCCCCACGAATGCCACGTGCTATCTTCTCCAGGGCAAAACGCAGTAGTGGGCCGGGGGCAGGCCCGGGATCCTGGACCCACACCCAGGATGCATCCTTGGGGTGTTCTCAAAAACTAGTCAAGACAGTGCAGCCTAGAAGGGGCCACACCAGTCTCCTAAGTGTGAAATTCCTCCTGCCATCAGGAAATTCAACGACCGCTGACCTCAGATGACATGCGGAGAGACCGGAAGGTGAGATTTCAGAAAGAGGTGCCGTCAGCCCCAGCCTGGGCCAGCCGAGACAGAACAAAAAAGTTAATCACCAGAGTGCAAGCGGGGGAGGGCTGACAACCCCCAATGGGCAAGAACAAAGCAGACTCTCAGAGCAGTCACATCACTGCAGCCACCCCGAGTCCTCTGGGAGTACCCCCGACGCTGTTTTCAAAGAACTTGGCAAGCCCAAAGTGGGTCATGTGCTGAAACCCAAAGGGAAACTCAGCAGACCCCAGCTCCCATGCAGTCAACTCGAAGATCATGCTGACTCCCCAGGAGGTCAGGTGGCTTCAGAAACCTGCCCCACGATACTTGGAATCCCAGGATTCTGGTTACTCCCCCAGCCATCTGCTTTCTGACAAGAACAGGGTTTGAAGCAGCTGTGAAAGTCACCAAATTCTGGGGGGGGGGGGTGCACTGCTCTGCCTTCCCCAGCTACGGTCTGTGTCAGTGTCGACTCTGGGACTCACAGCCCCTCAGGCGGGCTGGGAGGGAGGACAGCAGTTTATCGTGGCCACGAGCCTCTTTCATGGCAGGGACTTCATTCATTTGGCAGTGACCCACAGTAAGAAATACATTTGACATCATACGCCGGCACCCCCCATACATGTGTAAATATACAGTTATAGAAAACTGAAAAACAGTTGTTCTTTGAGTGAAACAGCACTTACCTTTACTACGTGTTGTGATGCACACTATTTCCTATGCTACTTCTTTTTCTTTAATATTGGTTGGGATCCAGGAAACTGATTTCACAGTTCAATGAAGTGTCAGAACAGGCTAACTTTGAATAATCTCAGCTCTGCCACCTACCAGCTGTGTGACCTGGAACAAGTCACTTAACCTCTCGATGCCTCACTTTCCTCCTCCGTAAGGAAGGTACAATGGTAATGGCCACCCCAGAGGGCTGTGGGGTAGACTGAGAAAATAGTGGAACATCGCCTATAAAGTGCTAACAAACAGCGATCTCCTCCAAATTCCCACTGAGGGAAATTGAGGCTCTGAAAAGGACAGCAACTTGCCTAGCAATGCCCCGCTGGTCAGATGCACCACCCAGCCTTGTATAGCCTTTAGGAACTGTGGAACTAGAGGAGGACCACCCTGGCCCAGAGCCCAGCTCCGCCACTTCCAGTGTGTGGCCTCAGTCCACATCCTTAACCATCATGCCCTACCAATTGTCGGTGGAGTACAAAAGGATTGCTTTCTCACTCAATCCTGACTTTCTGGACAACTAAGACGGCCCTTGACCTGTCCTGTTTCAACTTTGTTTGTTCTGGTTTCCCCTAAGGCTGCCAACTCAGAGAGCAAGTTGTGTCCCCAACCATTCAGCAACAGGTGACCTAAAAATCACTGAGGCCTTACCGTGCATCAGCCCAGTGACAGACCCTGGAGACACAAGGAGGAGCACACCCAACTAGCAAGCTGACAATTTCGTGTGGAGGAAGACATTTAAAAAAATAACTCACACTCATTCTTTCAACAAACATTTATTGAGCACCTGTTAAGTGCCAGGCACCGTGGCAGGCCCTGCAGGAATACAGAGGTGAACAAAAAGCAGACCATGTCCCTACCCCTCACGGAGCTTACAGTCTAAGAGGGCAGAGAGGGTCATCCAATAATCCCCTAATGAAGGTCTAACTACAAACTGAGGTCTGTGCCTTCAGGAAAGGAAGAATGCTCTGGAACAAAGGGCCCTGGCCCAGACTCCAGGGTCAGGATGGGCTTAGGATGCTTAGAAGGAAGATAAGCAAGGGAGGGGTCAGGGAGAGGCCGCTCAGAAACACTGCTGGGGAGGTGATGGATTCGATCTCGAACACGGGACCCATCTTTGGGACACCAGCCAAGTGAGAGACACCCAGCCTGGCTATGTGAGCTGAAGGCAAGAGCAAGGAGAAAGGCCAGAGGGTTAAGAGGAAAAGCAGCAGAGCGTGGTCCCAAGGCAAGGGAGAGACCGTGTGTTAAGTAGGAATGCTCAGCAACTTCAAGAAGAAAACCAAAACCACCTCCGGAATCTGGTAGATGTGGGGGGCTGAAGCAAACGGAGAAGGAGAGTGTCAGCAACTCTTCAGAGAGGGGTCAGCACTGAAGAGGAAGGGGTGGTTAGGTGCTGGTTGGGAGCAGCAGGGACAGAGGGGAGGTCAAAGGACAGGTTTTTCAGACAGGAGAGATGCTAGCATGTATGAAGGCCAAGAGAGAGGATCAGCAAGGAGGGCTAAAAAAAGCTGCCAGGAGAGAAAGGGTCAAGTTCTGGAGCAGGTGGCAGAAAATGGAACTTGCAGAGCACAAATGGGGAGACTGGCCTGAGACAGTAAAAGGGGCCCCTCCTCCCCTGTAACACAAGGGAGGGAACTTAGTTTGCATGCTGGGGGGCTGTGAGCTATGGGGAGTTCCATCCTTTCAGCTTCTTTTTGTTTTTTGAAGCAGGAAGTAAAGTCTGAAGGTAAAGAACATTTGAAAAGAGTCACAGCAAGGTGGAGACAAGAGTGGATCAGAAAAATAGAATAGGACTGCCAGGCAGGGTGGGAAATGATCTTAAAATTGTGGCAACACACACCTGTTCTGCTACATGACATTTTCAGGCAGGGCTTAGCTGATCTACACTATGAAAACATCAGGGCCATGCTAAGAAAACATCAGGATGTTGGGATGGACAAGCTTTCCAGGGGAAGCACTCTTAGAACTGATGGATCAAAACGAGGAGACCACAAGGAGTACAGGATCAACATTCCTGGTGATGGAAAACAGCATGGGCAAAGGCCCTGAGGCAGTTAAGGGGCAAGGCACCTTGTTAAGACCACAGTGACAGGAGCTCTGAAGGCAGAGGATGGATGGTGTGATGTGAGACTAGCAGCTGTGGAGGACAGACTGGGGGACAGGGCAGGAGGATGCTGGAAGGCCATGCTGAGGCTTTCTTGGTCTTTTTTTTCTAAGAGGAACAGGACACCTCGTAAGGGTGTTAAGCCAAGGCAGACCAGGAGGGTTCCTCCCGACACCAGCCCTAGGACCCTGGACTCTGGGAGCCTCAGTTTGCTCATCCAGGAAAGAGGGATAAAAACAGTCTCTCTCAAGGGGAATGCTCAAAGGATTAGATGAGGCCTTTGCATGCGAACCCTCAGCAAAACGCCCAGCACAGAGTAGGGTCTCTGCCAAGCGTCACACACCAAGCCCTCCATCCCTGCCTCTCCCACCCAATTCCACCACAATACCCTCGACAGCGTAGTGCCAGTCTGCGTCTTTTTCCCTGTTTGAACCTAGCACCGTGCCCAGCACATAGTAGGCCCTCAACAAATGCTTGTTGATGGATCATCTCGAAGCCTAAGTGTTATCAAAAGCCTGGTCCCATAACATAAACTTTCCCTGTGCCCCCACCTGACGTGGCCATGCCCAGTTCAGGGCGGGAGGCAGGGGCGGGGGCTGCGGCCGGCACTTCTGAACAAGGCCCTCTACCACAGGGCTCCCACACATTCAGCCTATCCCCTGCGACCAGCTACTGGTTCCCAAGAGGGCTGGCTCGCAGGGGCAGCTGTTCTTCAATAGTGCTCCAAGTCCCAGGCAGCACACAGCTTTTAAAACAAAAATAAGTTGAAATGTACTCGCCAAGAAAGCCACCGACCTACAAAGAAAATCTTACCGCTGATCTTGCAATGAGCACCAACCTCCCCTTTGCAAGAGCTGAGATCAAAAGATAAAGAAGCTATCAAAAAGCCATCTGCCCACTTAAAATAATATCACAAGTCCTGTTAGGAACCACAGACCTGGGGCCAGATACCAAAACAATTGTCTGAACGAGCTGCTTCAATTTCTCCTTAAAACCGCCCATGTATTTTAAAAGAAAAACACCCTCTCCACCCACCTTGGCCCTGCGAGCTTTTGATTTCTCTGGTTCTCTTCCTTTAACACTCTAAAATGACCAAACTCTGGTTACCCAAACTGTCGCATCTTACAGACAGAGCTCCCATGCAGCCACCTGGGAAGACAACTTGGGAAAAATGACAGAAATGAAGGCGCTTCTGGGAACCAGGTCCACTCCAAACCTTGATCTGGGTGATGGCTACACGAGCATATGTATGTAAAAATCCACTGAGCCCTATACTTAAGACACTACACTTCATAAAGGGATACCTCCAAAAAGCAAACAGAGAGACAGACAGAAAAGAGTGAGAAAAAGAGAAAGAGAGAGAGAAAAGGAAAGCATACCCTGCTGGGAACACCAGAAATGAGATGCAGAACTCTTCCCGAACCCTGTCAGAACTTCCAGAGGAGTAGTTTAAAAAAAAAAAAAAAGTCCCCAGCATGTCCTCCCTGGCATTGTCACTCCCTGAGCTACCTCAGTACCCCCCTTTATCAAATGCACATAACCAGAGCGCCTGTACCACAGAGCACACACAGCAGGACTCAGGAGAGAACAGCCTTGAAGCTCTCAGCACACAGCTCAGTAAATGCTGACCACTATTCTCTTCCACGGCTACCACCATCCTTCAGTGCCTTGCCCATGTTTGCTGTGTTCAATCCAAAGTGACTGTCATTCCCCTTTAGCAGATGAGAAGACTGAGGCTTACAGATGAAGAAACTGAGGCAAGGCCACACAGTAGGTGATGGGCAGAGCCGAGTTTGGGAGGCGTATCCAAGGAACTGTATGTGTGATTCCCTAAACATAAACATTAGCTAACACTTTCTGGCACTGCTATGAGCCAGATTTGGTTCTGAGTGCTTTTACTCGTCTCCTCTGAAGTAGGTGTTGTAATTATCTGTTTTACAGGTGAGGGTACTGAGGCATGGTGCGGTTAAATGAGTTAGCCAAGGTCACAAAGCCAACAGACGGCAAGGCTGCAATTTGAACCAAGGCACTCTGATGTCAGAATCCATTCTCTTAACAAATAAGGGAAGGCATGCTGCCTGGCCCCCTTACACTTAAGTCTCAGGTTACTGTGGGGCTCACAGGTCTGTAAGTGGGTACTTGACTGCCCACCAGCCCCAAGCTAGACCTTTCTGAATCACTCACTCACAGACTAAGGCCTTGCCAGGACCACAATCATCTTGCTGCAGCCTGAGGCTTCTTATCAAGCATATACAAGGTCCAGAACGCATTTTCCCATTCCCATTTCCAGTCCTTCCCAGAGGCAGGGAAATGTGTGCATTTCCCACACACGCACGGAGACTCTACTTCTCCCAGACTAGACTTACGTGACCCCGTCCCCCAAAAGAATCAGGCCTAGCTGCTACCTTCAAAGAAGTCCTAGCTTGACTGAGAAAATCTAGTCTCCTATGATGCCTCCTGGGGTTAAGTGGCTCCTTCTCCCAGGCTCTGAATGGTCACAGGCAAAAACAAAGGACAAGAGCTTCAAGTCCAGGCCCATCTGGTTCTGCCTCTGCCAGAGCCACTGCTTCCCTGTGAGAGCAGAGACTCAGCCCCTCAATCCTGCAGGAGACCTCGCACTGGACTAGAATGTAACAGTAAAGAGATGCACAGGCTTCAAGGTCAGCCATGGTGGAATTGGAAAAGCCAGGCGCCATCACTTCCTCAACCAGTTTCTCCCTCTGGAATCCGTTTGCTGCTCTGTCAAATGGGGATCAGATCCCCTGTCCCCCACTGGTAAAGCCCTTGGTCTACCCTACTAGATCACTTAAGTTCTGTCCACTGCAGCACACAGCTCATCATTCACACCAAGCTCATTCTCACCTTAGGACCTCTGTCCTCATCTCTCTCTGCTCCCACACCTGTGCATAACCACTCTTCCTCTATCATTCAGGATTCAGTTTAAATTGCACCCCCTCAGAAAAGTCCTCCTTGTTCCCTTTTCTACAAACTCTCCCCACCCCACCCCCATACCTGCACATGACTCTTACGATCATCCAGGACTCACCTCCTTAAAGGTCTTCCCTGAACATTCTAAAGCATCTATTCCCTCCAAACTATCGCCTTACCCTATTTCACTTTCCTCTCAGCAACTAATCTTATCCCTCCGTATCTTATCTGCTTGCTTTTTTTTTTTTTTCTTTCAAACCATCTCCCAGAGAAGCCTACATCATCCTTGAGGGTAGGGAAGATGTCTGTCTCCTTCAGGGTTTTACCGGGGAATTCAATAAATGAATGAAACCCCAGTAATTAAAACAGAGCCTAGCACATGTTTGGCCTCCGTTACTCAGACTAACTGACTGAATGCGCCCTCCTCCCTGTCCTGGAGAGCAGGCCTGAGGGGGTTCCAGGGTCGGGATGCTTGTCCTCCATCCTAGACACAGCCCTGCGTTGGCGGAGGTGGCGCTGGCAGACATTACCTGCGCCTCACCGGCTTCATGCAGCTCTTCAGCTGCCTGGCCTCAGCCTCCACGGGACCCTGGCACTCGGGCTGTGGCTCCAGCTGCTGCAGCTGCTGCTGCTGGGGCAGCCCTTCAGCATCAGTGGGTGTGGGAGCGGGTGCGATCCGGAGCAGGACTGTGTAGTTGCGGCCTTGGTTGTTGGCCCAGAAAGTGCCCTCGGGGGTCTCATAGCGCACCACGAAGTCCAGGCGCGCCCCATCGCCCGCGCCCTCAGCAAAGGGCAGCTGGAAGGCAAAGCGGTCAGTGCGGCCGCCGTCGTCGGGCGAGGAGGCGGACGCCTGGCCAAGGCCCAAGCCCAGGCCCAGGCCGGGATCCAGGATGGGATCTCCTGCTCCTGGTCCTCCCGCTCCTGCCCCCGGCGGGCTGCGCGGGACGTAGCGCGCTGGGTGGTCGCAGAAGGAAGCCCAGCCGTCGTGTGAGGCCCGCACGTGCACCGCTTTCTCGAAGGAGCGGTTCAGCACGCGTACCAACCCGCGCAGCACCGGCGGGCGCCCCCCAGGCACCCACACCCCGGCACCCCCGGGGACCGCTCCGGGAGGCGGCAGCAGCGCCTCCAGCTCCACCATGACGCGCCCCAAGCGCTCCAGACGGCCCGGCGCGGGCGGCAGCGAAAATGTGGGCACCAGGTAAAACCCCCCGCCAGCGGGGACGGGGCACAGCGGCGAGGGCGCAGGGCAAGCCTCCTCTTCCTCCTCCCCTTCATCCCCATCCTCGCCATCGTCGTCCTCGTCAGCCCCGCCGCCGTCGCCATCTTGCCCGGCCGCGGCCGCCATCTTGCCCGCCCCGGGCCCGCCCCACGGCCGGTAGCGGCGCAGCTGCGCCAGCGGCAGCCCCAAGGCCTCGTCGGCGAACAGCACTCTCCGCGGGGCCACCGCCGCCTCAACAGAAGTGCGGGGCTCGCCCGCGGCCGGCGAGGGGGGCGCGGGATGCCGCAGCGGGGGCTCCACAGGGGCTGGGCGCGCCATATCGGCGGCGGCGGCGGCACCGACGGCACCGGTGGCGGGACCGGCGGGGGCAGGGCCTGAAGGGGCGGGCAGCCAATGGGAAGGCCAGCGCGGGGGGGGTACGGCTCACGGGCGGTGTAGGCGGTGAGACGAAGACAGGTAGAACAGAAAGCCAATAGGGAGCCGCGCCTGGATGACGTAGCGGGGAAGCGAGTGCAGGAAAAGCACGCAGCCAATGGGGATGCCCGAGAGTGGGCGGTGCAGGAGGCGGGATGATCTGGGAATCAATGGGGATGCCTAAATGGGGGTGGTGTGGAGTCCGGGATGGAAGGAGCAGAAGTAGGACTGCTAGTGGGGGAGTGTCAGCGGGACCGGCATGTGTGCAGCGGGGAAAATGGAATGACTACAGGCGATGGGGGCAGCGGGGAGCGAACGGAGCGGCCAGAAAAGCAGGAGATCCCTTGGTTGCGTAGGCGCTGGGACGGGAAGACAGAGGCCGCGAATAGCCAATGGAGAGCCATGCGCCGGTGGCGTAGAGGAGATGACGAAAAGATAATGGCTACAGCGGGCCAGTGGGGGAGTCGTGTGAGCTTGCACTCTGCCTTCAAGAGGCGGTGCTAGGGCTGAACTAACGAATACGAAGACTAGAAAGAGACCCAAGGGGCGGTGTAAGAACAGCCTCGGAGGCGGGACTGGGGGGGCAGGGCCAATGGGAGTGGACGGTGAAGGCTGGAGCCAGGAGGAGAGATGGTTGATAGCCAATGAGGGACCCAGAATGAAGGCAGTTGAGACCTCAAAGGGCAGTGCTGGCACGAAATGAACCAATATGCAAAGGCTGCAAAGTCTAGCAGACTGGAAGGACACGGAGGAGGATCGGCCGAGAGCAGAGCCAACCGGGGTGTTGGAGGTTGTGTGAAGGAGGGGATGAACAGCCAATAAAGAGGCCAGAGGAGGGGGTCTGGGCTGTGCGGTGGTTGGGCCGGAGATCCATAGAATGCACGAAGCTATTGGGGAGAGTATGCCTGTTGTGGTTGGACTCACCATCTCCTTATCCCTTCGTGACTTCTCATTGCCCCAGAGCTGTGAATGCCTAGAGTCCCTGAAGACCTAGACTGCACCCTAGTGTGAGGTCTAAGAAAGCAAAACGGTCTCTCCTATCACAGTTACTGGGTCTTCCCTGCTCACCTCGGATCCTTTGCTTGAGCAATGCCACTAGCCAAGAATATTCTTGGTTGTGACCCTCAGCATTCTCCGGGACTTGTCACCATTGTTGAAGAATGGCCAAATGAAAAATTGACCTCTTCTGGAAAATGAGCTTTTTCTGACTTCAGCTCAGCAAAACACTGAGCCTGACTGTATGCCGCCAGGAGTTGGCTGAACACATTGGCAGATGTCTAATGTAATCACAAACCAGAGTCCTACCTTTCTTGCCCCACTGGCACTCCATATCCCAAAGTGGCCTCACTTCCCTCTTTCTGTCTCCCTTCTCTGCTCCTGCTGTTTTCTCTGCCACAAGCGCAGCTGTGGCTTTCTCATTCATTCTCCTTTGAGGTCCTGCCTCCTGTGGGAACTGACATGTAGCTTTGGTCCACTGAGCATGACCCTTCATAAATTCTGAACACCAGCTGTATGCAAGGTGCTGACATGCAACATCCTGAGGAGAGAGGAGGTCCCCCCTCCCACCCCGTAACCTCCCCCTTCTCAGGTCTCAGTGTCCAGGGTGGGGTCACGGATCAGGAAGGAATATGTTCACTTGCAAGCAACAGAGGAAAAAAAAACACGAAAGAGTAGGGGCTTAAACAAGATAGACTTGGAGGGTTGTTTTTTTTTCTTCTTCTTACTTCTAGTTAGGGCGTTATCTGTGTCCTGGCCTGGCCCCTAGACTCTCATCCTTCAGCAAATTCTGTGTGCTCTCCATTCTAAATGTTTCATGAATCCAGCCTCTCCTCCCCACTCCACTGCCAATGCTTTCATCAGTCACTGGATTACTGCAGTAGCTTCCTTGTGTCTGATGCCCCTGCTTCCATCTTCACTCCTACAGTCTGTTCTATACTCAGCAGTCAGAGGGATCCTGTTAAATCCTAAGGCAGTTCATGTGGCCTCCTCACTCACAACCCTCCTGTGGCCTCCTCCTCACTCAGAGCAAAAACCAAAGTCCTTACAATGGGCTACAAGGTCCTGCAGGGTCTAACACCCATAACTCCTTTCTGACCTCACCTTCTCCCCCTCTTCCTTTTGCTCACGCCACTGTAACCACACCGACCACCTTCGTAGACCTCGAGCAAATCACACACACCCACTCAGGGCCTTTGAGCTGGCTGTTCCCTCTGGAACCACTCAGGTATCTCCGTGGCTCCATCCCCCGAGTCTGTCCAAGCCTCCTGCCCCCATTCTCTGGGGAATTTCATGGACCTGTCTGTGTACTCCTGTGTACTCTCCCCCAGAAGCCTTCCACACAAGACGATATAGTCCAGTACGGAGAGGAGGTGGTGACCTCTGCCCCTCTCTGTCCACCTGACCCCCCAGCTCTTACTCTGCAAGGGTCCCAGCTCTTAGCAGCAGCAACAGCATCACCTCACCCCCGAGCCCCACTCAAGTGGCCTCCTGGTCCCTGGGCCTCTGGGGCACCAGCCTAACTCAGTCATCCCTCTACTTCTCTGGCCACTCCTCTTCTGGAGCCGATGACGGTAAGGGAGAGATGGTCTAGGGAGAGTATACCTCTGACCTTATAAAAGAAAACCAGTCCCCTCTCTCAAGAGGGGACAGGTCCTGGAGCAAGAAATGAGGCCTCCACCTCGATAATTGTCCTAGTTTATGGTTATACAGGAAGTATAAGTAACGTTCAGACCCAAGTCCAGGCAGAGCAAGGGGTCATTGGGCCTGGAAACATCCCTAAAGGCAGCTCCCCAAAATGCCTTCCTGACCAACAAGCGCCGCACACCCTCTTGCTCCCAACCACATGCCACACCTGTTGAGCCTGTGCAAGCCTCCAGCTTGAGGACCTCATCCCACTTTGGTGCCTCCTCTGGCTGCCCAGCACACATGGGCCATCTCTGGGTCTCAGACGTGTCCCACCAACCCAGAAACCTCAACCAGTGAAAGTTTTGTTTTGAACTAATGGTAGGGAGGGTTGGTTTTTTTTTTTTTTTAAGTTGTTGTTGGCTGGTTGTTTTATATATATATATATATATATATATATATATATATATATATATATATTCACTTTTTTTTTCTTATCTTCACAAAGCCAGACCATCAGGCCCCCTCTGGGCTTTTCCAGAAAGGTGAGTCAGAGTTAAGGATAGTTAAGGATTTTTTTTAGGGCTTGGGAAATGGGGCGGCGGGGGTGGGGGGGGAAGGTGAAGGGGCAAAGGGGTGGGTCTTAACCACTAGGTTTGTATCATGTGAATAAAGAGCGGTTTCCAATTTCTCTTCCCCAGGCCTGAAGTCAGTCTTGCAGAGGGCTTGGAGTGGATGTTGGATGGCAGAACCCCGGGCCACGCAGGGTGCTGAGGAGCTGGGGACTGGGAGCCACAGCCGTGACTTATCAGGAGAAGCCCCTGGGGCCTGGCGCTTCTGCTCAAGGGGGTTACTGCTCAAGTAAGGAAATGCAGCTGCCAACTCTTGGACAACCGTAAAACCTCACAAGCTTCAAGCCCCACCTCCCCTGAGGAATCTCCAAATCTCAGAACTTCCCTGTCACTGCAGCCTCGAATTTAAGACCCAAGACTGTTGG
This sequence comes from Mustela erminea, assembly GCF_009829155.1. Classification (NCBI taxonomy): domain Eukaryota; kingdom Metazoa; phylum Chordata; class Mammalia; order Carnivora; family Mustelidae; genus Mustela; species Mustela erminea. The sequence continues at coordinate 42,866,033 of NC_045635.1, read as the reverse complement.
GCCCAAGGAAACCTGGGTGTTTTTAAGCCCGTCCGGCACCAAAGAAGGCAGAGTCCCCACTTGCTTTGTCATCTTGGGCAAGTCCGTCGACTACTCCGTGCCTCTGTTTGGCCCATCTGCGTAACAGCCATGATGACAAGATGGACCGAAAAGGGCTGTGGTGAGGATTGAACGTGATCATTCGGGAGACTTGTCCAACATGGTGTCTGGCCTGGGGAAAACTGCCAATAAATGTCAGCTACAGAGAGGATGGTGGATACTTGGCATCCAAAAACCCTGGAAACTGGGATTTTTCAAAGTAGAGAATTGCAAAGACTGAGATCGTGGTGTCCCTGAATAGGAGAGGGTCGGGGTCCTAAGGTGCCTCTGGGCTTCATGAGGACAGATGCATTAACACAGGGACCTTCCCTGTAGGGTACCCTCCAGGTTAGAGCTCTCAGGCCTTACGGCGTGATAAGGCGAGACTTTTCTCCCTCTCCTTGCTCAGTGATGCTAAGTGGATTCTGGGAGCTAGTGATTCTCAGACTGTTAGATTCTGTAAATTGTGGCAGATAGAGAGGGACTCCCTGCCTTTTCCTCTGTGAAATAACTTCCATGTCCCCTTCTGTAAGGAGACGCATTACAGATCTCCCCCTCCCTGGGCAGTAAGAACAGTGATGACCATATCAATTCTGCTTAAGGAGATACTGAGGCATGGAGCAGGGCAGAGTCTCTGGAAACCCAGCCCTATTCAGTTTCTTTCCCTGGTGTTTCTTGTCCCATCACATTCACAGAGTGGTGTCTCTACCTGCTTGGGACACCTCTGTGATTTATTTGAGTCCCCCCCCTTTTTTTTCTAACTCTGCACACTTTTGTGTAAAAAACTGTGGTTTCTCATGAGTCCTGTTATCTCATTGATACCTCTCACCTCTGTGGTGAGGGGAAGAAATCATATTTTCAGATGACTCGTAAAGGGCAAAGAAAAAACCCAAAATTTCAAAATTTCCGTTTAAGTCTCATAATCAAGAAGAAGAGAAACAGAGCGAGCGAGCGAGAGAGAGAGAGAGCAAGAGAAAAAACTATGAGAACCCCTCCACCCCGTGATGATCAGCACACACACACTCATCGAAAAAAAAAAAAATTGGATTATTAGAAGAGAGAGAGAGAGGTCTGTGGCTTCCACACCGTGGTTTTTCTTCTCGGTATAAAAGCAAAGTTGTTTTTGATATGTGACAGTTTCCCACAAGCCAGACTGATCCTTTTCTGTCAGTCCACTTCACCAAGGTGAGTGTCCCCGCTCTCCCCCATCAGATGCGGGTCCAGTGGAGGAGATGGTAGTGAGGCAGGCACCGGGCGGGGGTCAGGGGACCTCTGGTACCGGCAAGACAGCTCCTTTGGTTCCAGTCAGGTAAGAGATTTTTTTTTTTTTTTACAATTATAATAGTAATAATAAATGCCGGCAGACTGATTAGGAAAGTGCTTGATCAATGCATGAGCAGAGGCAATGATAAATAAATTGATTGCTATGTAGATGGGCAGGATTTTTTTTTTAAATAGGCCAACTGCCAGTCTTTGTGAATTTCAGAGCTTTGAACAATTTGAAACTGTCCAGGTGTAACTGGAAATTTCAACTACACCCCTCCCTCCTCTTCGTCTCTTGTCTCCTGATAGCTCCCATCCCTCTCTGTCTACTCACCCTGTCTCCCTCTTTCTGTGTTGCTCTGTCTCCCAGTCTGTTTCCCTGGCACTCAGACTCTCCATCACCCTTTCTCTGGCTCTGCCCAGCTTCCCTGCCTCTGTCTCCTCCATCTTCACCACACTCCCACTATCTCCTTTCCTCTTTCTCCCACTGTCTCTCCTGCTCTCTTGTGTAGCCTTCCCCGCTCCATGATCCAGCACAGAGCTTTGTACCGTTGGTGCCTAATAATAGTGGATTGAGTAACATTGATGAGGACATTTCCATTTTACCAGAGTGAGCATCAGTTCTGTTTGTCCCGATCGACGGAGAATAGTGAGCTGTTGGGTCAGGCTGAGCACTTAATTGAACTTGGGCTTGCACCGCACGAAGGGACCTCCTGGGGGGTACTTTGTGCCACTGTTGGTCGTGGTTTAGCTGTGTGGTCCTACCCTGGGACCTTGTGTGTGTGAGTGTGTGTGTGTGTGTGTGTGTGTCCAGAGTCCATGTCCAGGAACTAAGCAGGCTGTTCAGGGTGGGAAAAGCTCATCTCACTCTCTATTGGTTTTGCTCCTGCTTTATTCAATTAGTAGGAGCATTTTTGTAGATCACTAAAAATTGTTTCAACATATGATCTTTCGTGGCTGTCAAGACTGTCCTCACACTGGTATGAACCACGATTGGTTCGACCAAGTGCCAATTCCTGGACATTCAGGTTGTTTCTAGTTCTTTCCCCCATAATCATCCCTGATTAGTTCCTTGGATTCCTGAAAATGGAGTTGCTGAGACAAGGGGCACGTGCATTTTTAAGGTTGTCTGACCCTCTCTGCAAATCGTTCTTCCAAAAGGTTGTCCTGTTATATGCTTCTTGTACTCAGCCCTGTGTGGGTATTATCATTTTTTTAAATCCTTTTTCAGCATACCAGGTAAGGAAAAATATTATCACATTGTTGACATTTGCTTTCTTTGATTATTTACACTATTTATTGAGCATTTGTACTTTTTCTTAAGTTGTCTGGTCATATCCTTAGTCCCAATGGAGTGCTCATCATTTTTTTTTCTTATTGATTTGTCACAACCTTTTATTTAGAAAGGATATTAACCTTCCAATAGGCATACAGGTATAGCAGATATTTTCCCCCAATTCATCTCTCACTTTTTCTATTTGTTTATGGAGTTTTGTGATGCTGTGATGTTTTTATATAGACATATGGGTTACTCTTTCCTTCTGTGGTTACTGTCTCTGGTTTTGTGCTTAGAAAGTCCTTTCCCACTTGAAAATGAGATAAATGTTCACCTGTGTTGGCTTCTAGTCTCTTTTATGGCTTCATTTTTTCCATTTGCTGTGGAGGTTAAGAGTGTGGTTACTGGAGCCAGACTGTCTGGGACAAGCCCAACCTCACCCCAAGCCATCTGTATGATTTTTAGCCAGGCATTTAACTTGTCTGTACCTTCATTTCCTTGTATGTACTATGATGATTATAGTAGCACCTACCTCAAAGAGTTGTTGTGAGGATTAAATGTATTTACCATGTAAGTGCTTAGCATAGGGCTGGCATACAAGAAACCTAAGAAAATATTCTTACTTATCTCTTTAATAAATCTGGAATGTGTTTCAGGGTATATGTTGACTGGCGACATTTCAAACTGGCCAGAGAGGAATTGGTGGGGAAAATGGACTGATTATTCATTAACTAACTTTTATCTTTCCCTTAATATTCCCAGAAGCATTTGTCAAATAGTGTAGCCTCTGCTGTCTCCCAGGTTGAAACGCCACATTTATCACGAAGTTGCTTCCCTCTAGACAGTCGTCTGTGATTGAGATTTCTGTTTTGTTCTGTTCCCCAGTGTCTGAGCCATGGCACTTTGCTGACTGCTGCTTCACAGTACAATATATCCCCCGAGCACAGGCCGCCCCCCACCACCCAGCCCCGCCAGCATCTTGCCCTTCTTTTTTCCTTGTTATCTGATGCAGCCTCAGTTCCTGTAGCCAGAGACCAACAACTATTCTTATTTGGGGCATCCATCTCTCTCTCTCTCTCTCTCTCTCTCTCTCTCTCTCTCTCCCCCCACCCCCGCTCTGTTTCCCTCTTTCTCTGTCTCTGTCTCTCTCTCTATTTGGGACATGTCTCCCTCTCTCTCGCCCTCTCCCTCTTCCTACCTCATCCTCTTCCCATCCCCCTGTGCTGTTCTCTTACTCTTTTTGTTTCTTTCATTCTCTCCTTCCTTGTGTATACTTCTAGGACTTCTGTTCCTTTGAGTTCCTCTTCCCTCCTTTCTCTCTCTCTCTCTCTTTCCCTTTCTCTCTCTCCCTCCCTCAGCATCTCTCACTCTCTGTGTATCTCTTTCCCACCTCATGTTTCTTCCATCTCTCTGTATCTCTTGTTCTCTGGGTCTTTGTGTTCCCCCTATGTCTGTCTGTCTCTCTCTGTCTCTGTCTCTTTGTGTATCCCTGTCTCTCAGCTAGTCCCCTGGCTGGAGGGGCTGTTGTTGATTTGATGCCCTGCAGACATGTAGCAGGTCCCCCAGACACAAAGTGGAAGGGCCCTGGCCCTTATCTCCTCCATGCCTCTCTCTGCCCAGTGTACGCAGGAGCAAACTGAGGCCTGGAGATGGGCAAGAGGGCCTCTCCCAAGGCCTCACAGGGATGGAATGGCAGAGTTAAGACCCAAACTCAGACCGTAGGACTCTTGGCAGGACCCTGCTTCTGTCTCTCCCCTGCACTGTGGGCCTCGGTTTACTTCTCAGCACCCATGAGGGGTGGAGGGGGAGCTGAGCTGCCCCCTGGCTGCTGCCATTCCCCCTTCTGCCTTCTCACAACTTGGACCCTTACTCAGGCAGGAGGCTCTGTGGCCATATGGGCCAGTATGGAGCCCAACCTCCTAAGAGCTAGTCTGGGTGGGGTCCCAGGGTCCCATGACTCAGAAGGCCTTGTGGCCACAGGGTAGTGATACTGGAAGGATGTAAGTCAGCCAGTCTTTCTATGGGTCTGTCTGTGGATAGAGCTCAACCATATCCCCAGAGTGGGCACGGGTCCCCGGGAACTTCCACCCTGGGACCCCTCCAGAGAGCCTGGCAGTGGGCTCCCTACTGGCCAAGGCTCTTCGTGTCCCCCACCATGAGGCCCTAGCCAAAGGCATGCTGGCCTCTAGCTCCCCCTCCTTTCCTCCCCATCTCCTGTGGAACAGCTATGAGTACAGGAACATGGTCCCAGAATGAACAGGGAGACTGAGGCCCTGCACGTGTTCATTTACCATCACTGACATTTTGTTAAGCATTTCATGTGCATTAACTTGGGACGAGGGGTACAATTACTGTCCCAGCTTACATGCAAGACCAAGGAGAGTTATAGCTAGTTAATGGCCGAGCCCAACCCCAGGATCAGGGGAGTCTTCTGTCACAGAACTTGGGAGGGAAACTGTCAGAAGAGGCAGAAGAGGCAGAGGCTTCCTACAATGCCAAGCCTGGTAAGGCCAGAGACCCTGTGAGGTAGTGAGCTGCCTGTCCTTCAGGGAGTTTCGGTGAGTTTGGACACCATTGACATTGGCCTTCACCATCTGTGAAGTTGGACCCAAAGACCCTCACAGAGGGGGTTTGAGACTCTGGGATCCTTTGAACATAAGAAATGACGTTCTATGATTCGGAGGTTCTGGCATAGTACCATTTGAAGACCCTCAGTGTCCCAACAGCTGTAGGGTCTGCATGGTAGTCCCCAAGCATCAAACCTTTGGTCTCTCCATGGCCTAAGTCTACAGGGCCCAGGACTTGTCATGGTGGCCAGATGGACGTCACTCACCACATCCGCAAGCACCCACATCACCCCCACCTGGGCCAAGGCAGCTGCAGGATGGGCCAGCCAATTCTCGGAACGAAACCCGTGGGGGGGGATCTGCCCCCTTCTCTTCCTCCTTGGTGCCGATGAAGCCCTGCGCATCCGGCCGCCATGACGTCAATGGCGGAAAATCTGGGGATGTGACAACAGGGCCCAGATGCAGACCCCGATATGAAAACGCTCTCTGTGTCCCAGAAACAACCTCCATGCAGCTTCTGAGAAACAGTCAGAAAGGGACGCCCCAAGAGACAATGCAGGAAGCTGGCTGCCCAGCCCGGCCCTCCAGGTTCCCCACCACCAGACAGACCGCATCTATGTCCCCTTTCTGAGAATGTCCCTGTGCTTCCCTGAGGCTGGACGTTCCAGATATGTTTGAGGAAGAGATTTCTTATAAGCCCCAGCCAAGTGTCCCAGCACCGTCAGAAGTGACCATGGGCCAGCTGTCTGGGCCAGGCCAGAGTGGTGGAGACCATCCACTCATGGACCAAAGTTGGTATTCGTTTACTCAGGCTTCTATAACCATTTACCACAAGCTGGAGGGGGGTGCTTAAACAACAGAAATTTATGGTCTCCCACTTCTGGAGGCCAGAAGTCCGAGATCAAGGTGCCAGTGGGGCTGGTTCCTTCTGAGGCTACAAGGGATGATCTGTCCATGCCTCCCTTCTAGCTCTTGGAGGACTGCTGGCAGTCTTTGGCATGCGTTGGCTTCTAGAAGCCTCTCCCTGATCTCCACCTTCATTCATTTGCTCGCCTCCTCATAGTCCCTGAGTCCTGAGCCTCCACAGATCCAGGCTCTTGCTTCTCACACAGTAATGTAATGCCCCCACCCCCACCCCCCGCACCAAGAGACTAAGAGTTTACTACCTGGATTCTCACCCCCACCTCCCTCCATGCCAGAGCTCCTGACAATCCCGTGAGCTGACAGCAAAGAAAGGAAGGTGCAGCTGCTCCCCTAAACCCCCCTTGTGCCAGCTTGGGCTACTATCGGCAGCTGTGTGCCCAACCCAGTGCTGTGTGGTGGGGAGTCACATGCACGCACACACACTTTCTAGACAAAGACAGGGAGCTCTCAAGTTGCCGTGGGACAGTGGAACGCACCCGGGTGTTCCCTTCTGTAAAGTGGTGGTTGGACTAGGCGGTCCCTTCCAGCTCCAGCTTCCTCTTAGACTGGGATTCTGAGAAGCAGAAGCCCTGCCTGTCACAGAGTGTTCAGTTCTGGGGCTCAGCAAAGGAGCCCAATGCCATTATGGAGGACTTTCTGGATGGGATTCAGATAGGGGATACGGAGAAAGAGCAGACATTCCAGGCACAGCATCTAGTAGGAGCTCAGGCTTGGAGAGCAGAGTTGGGGTAAACGCTGGTGGGGCTTGAGTCAAGAGGCTCCCACCAGCCCTGGCTCAGGGGACCTGAGATCTCCCTCCTCTCTGGCCCCTGCCATGTCAGCTTCGTGCAAGGCAGGAGCCCAGAGATGCTCAGACCCCCCCACTGCCTGAGTTCCAGACTCCCATCCTCCACTGCCCATTCAGTATTTCCACAAGTGTGTCTAATGCCAGACTCTTCGTGTCTATCCACCCCTGGATCGTCACCCCCAACCTTGCTCCCCCCAGCTCAGAAGATGTCCACTTGGTCCTTCCAGCCTGCTCAGGCAAATACCAGGCCAGAGGTCTCCTTGACCCTCCCCCTCTCACCAGCCCCCACCACATCCAAGCTTCCAGCAAATTCTCCTGACTCCACCTTCAAAGCACACTCAGAATCCACCAACTTACCATCTCCACCGACACCATCCTGGTCTGTGCCACCACTGTCACTTGCCTGGACTGTCACAGGAGCCTCCTCACCAGTACCCCAGCTTTCACCTTCCGAGAGTCTGTCCCTCTCCCCGCAGCCAGAAGGACCTTGAGTCCATGCCCCCCTCCACTCTTGTAAATGCCAGGTCACTGGGATAAAATAATGCCACCCAGAGAATCAGAAGCCAGTCCCAGCAGGATCAGCAAATGTTTTATGCCCTGTGTATAGTGCAGGGAAGACCAGGGACTAAGGCTTGGAGACGAGCCCCAAGCAGTTGGGAGAAGAAAAGCTGACACCTGCCTGTGGCTGAGGCCCCAGAAACAACCCCAATCCCCCACCTCCCTTGTGGAGGACACATCACCACCAGCACTCTGCCAGCACGCACGGGCAGGCTGAGTGCCAGAGCCGGGCACGTTTGCACCTGAGACGTGTGCAGAGACACATGCACATCTGCGTTCCCAACACCAAGGTATGCATGGGTGTGTGCCACATGTACGCATGATCGGAGCTGGGGTCCAGCCGTGGAGCCCTTGAGGACAGGCCCCAACTGATGCCTGCTCTGACCGGGGCACGGGGCAAGGGGTGGTCTACATGGTTCAAGTGGTCAAGCAGTTCACACCACCGCTGGGGACACGTGTAACTCCTTCCCCCTATGTCCCCACAGCCTGCCCTCGGACAAGGACTCAATGCCCAACCCCAGGCCAGCCAAGCCCTCGGCCCCTTCCTTGGTGCTTGGCCCATCCCCGGGAGCCTCACCCAACTGGAGGGCTACACCCAAGACTTCAGATCTGCTTGGGGCCAAGGGCCCAGGGGCAACTTTCCAGGGCCGGGACCTCCGAGGCGGGGCCCATGCCTCCTCCTCCTCCTCTTTGAACCCCATGCCACCATCGCAGCTGCAGGTGAGGCCCAGGGCCCAGGATGGGGCAGGCAGGGTGAGGTACCTGGGCCTACAGGTGCCGACCTTTACTGTGGCACTGGGCGGGGGGCCCAGCTGGGGCACAGGAAGTGGTTTTCTGGGTCCCAGGCAAGTCTGTGACTTATGCAGATGTCACGGGGCCAAGAAAGTCCCCAGTTAGCAAGTCTCAGAGATTCAAGGCTCTCCCCGACCTCCTAATCCCGGTCTCGGGAGAGGAGATCCTATCATGGTCCCACAGGCATGGCCCTGTGTCCGCATCCCCACATGACAAGGGAGAGGGCTGGTGCCCAGAGATATGAGGTGACGGAGTTGAGGCCAACTCAGCCACTTATTAGCTGTTTGATCTTGAAAAAGTCATTCGCTCTCCCTGAGCCTCAGTTTCCACATATGTAAAATGGGGATGGTCAGAATACCTACCATGTGGGGCTGTGGTGAGGAGTGTATGAACTAGACATGTAGAAAAGTGAGGATAAGGATGGCATCTCACATGCCTGCCTTCTCCCCACTCAGCTGCCCACAGTGCCCCTAGTCATGGTGGCACCCTCTGGGGCACGGCTGGGCCCCTCGCCCCACTTGCAAGCCCTCCTCCAGGACAGGCCACACTTCATGCACCAGGTACTGACCGGGAATGGGCAGGGCGGCGGGAGCAGGTGGGACAACTGGGTGCCACGGTGGGGTGGAGGCTGAACCACAGCCCCTGTGTGCCCCCAGCTCTCAACGGTGGATACCCACCCTCGGACCCCCGTGCTGCAGGTTCGCCCACTGGACAGCCCAGCTATGATCAGCCTGCCGCCACCCACTGCTGCCACCAGTGTCTTCTCCCTCAAGGCCCGGCCTGGCCTGCCACCTGGTAACACCCCCCACCCTGCTTCTCTACAGAACCCCAAGCCCCACCCCCACCCCCCAGGGCGTGAATGTGAGCCGTGTAGGCTGCTGAATGGCGGCCCTCAGGAGGTCGGAGGCATCGGGTCTTATCATCTGGGAAACTCCGGCCTCCAAAAAATGTCAGGCTCAGAACCTTAAAGATGCAGAAAGGCACGAATCACAGAACCGCAGGTCTCTGCAGCTGAAATGTCAGCGCTCACAAATGGCAGCCTTTGAGCTGCTCCCCAAGAAGCCTTGGGTGTTAGGGCCAACAGAGTCCCTGGAAATCAGGGCCTGAGAGGCTCAGGAGGGTGGGAAGTTCAAAATGAGAGTCTGTGGGCTAAGCCTGAGGGACCAGCCTAAGGGTCCCAAAGGTACGCCATCCCCACCCACAGGGATCAACGTGGCCAGCCTGGAGTGGGTGTCCAGGGAGCCCGCACTGCTCTGCACCTTCCCAAGCCCCAGCACACCCAGGAAAGACAGGTCAGTGGACCAGGCTGGGAAGGACCCTTGCTCTGCCGTTGCCTCCCCTTACACCTTCTGTCCTCCTAGTGCCCTCTCGACCGTGCCCCAGGGCTCCTACTCGCTGCTGGCAAATGGTGTCTGCAAGTGGCCCGGATGTGAGAAGGTCTTCGAGGAGCCAGAGGATTTCTTCAAGTGAGTGATCCAGGCTCATACTAGTCCAGGAGGGTCCCCAGTGAGTGGGAAAAGGCCTGTGGTACAGGTCTCAGCTCAGGCCTCATCTCAGTACAGTGATGAGACAAAAGGCAAAGGCTAAGACCATAGATTCAAATCCCACTCACTGGCTGCGTGGCCTTGGGCAAGCTACTTAGCTTCTCTGGCCCCTGGTTTCCTCATCTGTGTAATGGGGCATCATAACAGAGGTGTATACTATTACCTACCTCCATTTTACTGATACAGAAACTGAGGTCATAAAAAAGTTAAGTGTCTTAATCGAGATCACCCAGTTCCTAAGTCACAGAGCTGGAATTTGAATCCAGGCAGCCAGGCTTCTGCTCCCCTACCCCTCCTGATTTCATCGATCCCCATAGTTCCAGATTCTCACAGTGACTCTTGCTGCCTCCCCCAACACACACACATACACACACCCCCCCTTCTCCCACCATACCCAACTATCAGTGGCAATTCTACACCCTGTCCTCTTCACGACCATGACTTTGCAAGGCTGTCCACCCCTCCCCACCCGGAGTGCCTCTCCTGCCCTCGCCTACCTCTCGGCTCACCAGCCTTCCAACAGAGTCTCCAGCACCCTGGCCAGGCTCCAGTGGCCAGCTCAGGCCTGGTACCAGAGATGCCAATTAGCGTGTGTTGAAGGAACAGCAGGTGTAAGAGGGAGACTGAGGTAGAGAGGGGAGGAGGCTGAGGCACCAAGGAGACACCTCCCAAAAGGTCTGGCCCTCCTCACTTGGAGTGGTGAGCCAGGAGGCCAGGCCCACCGTAGTCACCCACGTGGACTCTTCCCCCTACCCAGGCACTGCCAGGCGGACCATCTCCTAGATGAGAAGGGCAAGGCACAGTGTCTCCTCCAGAGGGAGGTGGTGCAGTCTCTGGAGCAGCAGGTGACAGAGGAGAGGGGTGGTTGGGGGATGATGGGCGAGCCTTCCGTCTACCCTGTGCCAGGAGCCAAGTTCACCCAGGACGGGGGCTGGCATAAAGGAAGGGAGGAGGTAGGGCACTCCCAGGGAGGATCACAGCCTGAGCCAGGATGCGGCAGAGAAAGGCCAAGTTGAGGCCTCACTTTGCGCCTGTCCTCACAGCTGGTGCTGGAGAAGGAGAAGCTGGGAGCAATGCAGGCCCACCTGGCTGGGAAGATGGCCCTGACCAAAGCCCCATCCACGGTGAGCCACCCTGGGCCCACAAGCGGTACAGGCGGCTGGAGGGGGTGGAGGGAACCTGCCCTTGCACCCACACCCTGGGACTCTGTGCCCCCCATCCCCAGCTCCAAACATGCCCAGACCTGGAGACCTCTCCCCTCGGTTACAAATCCCCCCAAGGTCCCAAAACATCATGATCTTGGGTTTTCAAAGCAACAGCAAATCACCAAGCATTTACTGGACAACAGAGCCAGTGCCGTGGGCAGGGTTGGCCGTGTAACACCCAGGGGGCAGGGGTTGGTGCAAAATAGACATATGGGGCCCAGGTTTCAAGATGACCCCCACAGAGCAGTACACAAGGGCAGGGACCCCTGTGATCACACAGGCCACACACCCGTGGACCTGGCTCCGGGGACCAGGCCCCTTTCCTGAGCATGTTGCTGGGGTTAATTTATCAAATCCTCGTGAAGCCACTCACGATAGTTATTACTATCATCCCTAAGATTAAGGTCACAGTTGGGTAGGGAGCCCAACTCAGCCCCAGCTCGTGGCCCCGGCATCATACAGCTCAATGCTGCTTTGTGGGATTCTGTATCAGACTGGAATTGGGAAGAGAGTGCCCTCGCTTTGGAAAAAAAAAATACTTATTTAAAATTGAAGTGAAAAGTTTAAGCCTCTGAATCACCAGCCGTTCTCTTCTCTCCTCCCTCAGGTGTCATCAGACAAGGGCTCATGCTGCATCGTGGCCAGTGGCACTCCCGTCACCACTGGCCCAGCGTGGCCCAGCCCCCAGGAGGCCCCCGATGGCCTGTTCGCTGTGAGGAGGCACCTCTGGGGCAGCCATGGAAACAGCACGTTCCCAGGTAAGGATGGTCCACATCCCTACATGGTCCAGCCTCCATGCACCCTACCCCCAGCCCCTCATGCCCCACTGGCCCGGGGTGGGAGACAGCCAGCACCAAACCTCCCCAGCACTGCCACTCAGCCTTTGGGAAAACACAACCCCTTGCCAAAGCTGCTTTTAAGCGTTTCCAAAGCCTGTAAGCCCCCTGCTCCCACCCCCCCCCCATTGCGGTTTCTCCTGTCCAGCCCCATCTCCCCTAGGGCCTGGGGCTCACTCAATCTGGGCTTTGGCTACTCCATTCGGTTGTCAGAAGGGAGGGCAGGGAGGGAACTAGCTCCCCTCACTCCCCAGGGACTCTCCCTGCCCCCTCCAAGGAAAAGCGGGGGGGGGGGGGATTCTCCCAAGCTCATGGATCCAGGGGCTGCCCGCAGGGCCTGGGCTGTGGGCTTAAGAGGGATCAGGGTCCTTGAGTGCCATCCTGCCTCTGCTACTTGGCCACCTGAATCCCTCTGGTGTGCAAGTTATTTCACTTCCTTTCAACTTCGGTGACAATGAGGCCCATTTTGGTGCAAGTAGCACAAGCAGTAAATGTCACATCAGCGCCCAATGCTCAGCATGGTCACCGTGAGGATGACAACTGGCAGTGAGGGATCTCAGCTGGGCAGCCTCTCCTTGTAGCATGGGGGATGGAAGAGGGAGCGAGGAGCTCCAGGACGGGACCTGATCCTCCCCAACCCCCTACAGAATTCTTCCACAACATGGACTACTTCAAGTTCCACAACATGCGGCCCCCCTTCACCTATGCCACCCTCATCCGCTGGGTAAGCAGGCAGTGTGGGGCAAGGAGAAGCAAAAGAAATGGGGGTGGGGGGAGGAAGGGGAGCACCAGGCTCCCACATTCCCAGCCTCCTTCCAAGAGCCCCCAGGTCAGGCTCCCTCATGAACAAACCCAGGCCTCCCACAGGATTCCCCACCTGCCCCCATGCCAGCTTCACCCCAGACCTGCCCCCTCAACCCAAAATGAAACCACTATCCAGACCTGTGTGAGCCAAATTCTGGCCCTCACCTCCCCCCCTTTCCTGGGGCCCACCTCGACCCCATACTTAACCCCCTCCCAGACCTGTAAAATGGCCCCCAAATGACCCTGATCTTTGCCCCTTGCCCTAACCCCACCACAGATACTATCCTCCTTCCCCAGCCCCCACATACCCCAAGAAGCCGGCAGGATCCTGCCTCTCACCCCTTCCTTGTGACACCTATCTGACCCTTGGCCTCACCCAATCCCAGCCCCTTCATTTGAATCTCCCTAATGCTTGCCCAGAACTTTCATCCTAGGCCCACACCTAACCCATCCCCAACACCACACATTCCCCTGCCTGGCCCCACCCTGACCCAGAACCTCACTGTGGTGGTAATCTCCACCCTTTCCTTTACCCCACTCCTAGATCCAAACAGACCCCATCCCCTGACCATTAGCCTCACTCCACACCTAACACAAGCCCCGACCCTGAATGACCACATACAACCAAATTCTTTCTTGACCTTGACTCTAAGCACATGCCTGACACAGAAAATAACTCCATCACTAGGCTCGCCTCGGACTCCTGACCTTAAAGCCATCCCATCCCTCAGCCCTCAACTTGCCCCAGTCCATCCCCAGCCAGACCCTTAACCAGCCCCTTCCCTGCTGACCTTTAACTCTGCCTGGTCCTTTACCCCTCCCACATCCTTAACTTGGCCCTACTCCTGGGTTTTGACCTTCCCAAACCCTGACGTCTTGCTCCCGTGGAGGCGGCCAGCTCCAACTCCATCCCAGACCTTTAACCCAATCGCAGGCCTACCCCGAACCAGACTTACTGCGACCTCAGCCTTGATCCGCCACCTCACCCCACTTCTAACTCTGTCTCTGACCTATCACCGCACACAGCCTCCCTCCCTCCCTTCCCCTGCCCACCCCAGCTCCACCCCTGTCAGACACCCAGGGTGGGCCACTGCCACTCTCAGCCCAACTTCAGGGGAAGGGCTCCCTGACCACCTGACCCTCTAACCGCCAGGCCATCCTGGAGGCTCCCGAGAAGCAGCGGACACTCAACGAGATCTACCACTGGTTCACGCGCATGTTTGCCTTCTTCAGAAACCACCCTGCCACCTGGAAGGTGAGCTCTTCTGGCAATGGCAGTGGCTGGGAGGGCCTCCAATGTCACCGGAGTGCTGGGCCGAGCTCAGGAGTGGCGTGGTTTTGGGGGGGGGGGCTTGTAGACATGTTGGGAAGGGCTGGGAGGCTGGTCTGGGCTGGGTCCTGCTGACCTCAGAGGCTGACTGCCTAGCCGTTCCCCCTACCCCCGGCCCGGTGGGCTTTCTTCCCACAGAACGCCATCCGCCACAACCTAAGCCTGCACAAGTGCTTCGTGCGGGTGGAGAGTGAGAAAGGGGCCGTGTGGACCGTGGATGAATTCGAGTTCCGCAAGAAGAGGAGCCAGAGGCCCAGCAGGAGTGCTAACCCCACACCCGGCCCCTAACCTCAAAACCAAGGAAAAGAGGAAGGATGGACAGGGGCTGAAATAGGGGGTGGAAGTGGCCGGGGGTAGGGGTGATGGGCCCTGGACATGCCCACTGGGGCCAAGAAGTGAGGTGTGCACGGTCTTGCCTGCCAGGGACCCTGAGCCTCAGCAGACCACCCTTCTGGAGCATCCGCCCTGCACCAAGGCTGCTCAGAGGGGCCCTGGCCCCTGCCCCCTGGCCCAGCTTCCCACAACAAGCTCTTTAGCCAAACTGATCCTTCACACCAACCACACACACAGCCTGCCTCGGTCGCTCAGACAGGTGACCTTTGGGCTGGAAGACACACACACACACACACACACACACACACACACACGGGCTATCCTGTCCCTTGGACACAGGACCAAGAACCTGCCTCAGTACTCTCGGATAACCGCAACCTCTACAGCCTCACAGACCATCGCACCTGAGCATGGTCCTGTCAACCCACAACCCCTGAAGCACACACCCACGGCCATCCCCCTGCCTGGCACACACGTGCATGTGGTGTCACATGGGGTGCACCCAGCACACCCCACCCCCGCCCTGCACAGAAGCAGCCTTGGTACCTTTAGGATCTCAGGTCCCAAAGAGCCACACAAACACACCCCAGTCATGCACATTCTCATGCAGCTCCCAAGACATCAGCTCGCTCACACAGGCCAAGAGAACACACAGGGACGTCACAAGTGCATACACATGCACTTGGTACCCCAGTGGGTCTCCGGGGTCCCAAGTGGGCTTTCACAGCCACACCCACGGAATCGCCAAATAGATCCCATGTCTCACCTGCCGCCAGCCCCACCACCCCGGCCTTGAACGCTATGTCCCCATCCAGGCCTCAGCTTAGACTGCAGACAGAGCCCCTTCTTTATTTGGGATCCAAGGTCCTAACCCCAGCACCCTCTCCAATAAAGGGCAGCCAAGTTCCCATGCTCTGGATGATCACTCCAGATCAGGGTTGGGGTCAGGAGGGCGGGGATCTGGGCCCAAGGCCACAGCAGGAGGAGCGCAGCCAACAGAGGGAATGGCTAGGGCAAGTGCTTGGCCAGCACCCCCAACATCCCAGCTCCCTGCCCCATGCCAGGAGCAGACCGGCGCTGCAGCTCCTCAGGTCTCCCGGACCCGCCCCAGGAGGCTCGCGTTCTCCTGGCGGAGGGCTCGGTAGTCCTCGCGGATCTTCTCCAGGTTGCTGAGGGTCTTTTTCCCCATCTCTGTCTCGATCTAAGGCAAGGCAAATCGCACGCCTTCAGTGTGTGGGGCCCCTGTCCCAGTTCCTGCTTGCCACCTGTCTCAATTAAGGCCACTTGAGGCCCCCTCCTTGCTCCTCCCACCCTCCTCCTGCAACAGCATGCTAACGCAGGGTCTTTGCACGTGCCATCTGTTTGCCTAAAGTGTCATGTGCTAACGTGGCAGCATGAGCCACTACATACTCTGGCTGAAGCCTCTGCCAATGGCCAAGGGAAGCAGGTACAAGGCCCTTCCGGGTGGAAGCTGGGGCCCTCTGGCCACTGGCTGGTGCCAGGTCACACACACAGCTACTAAGGGGCAAGGCTAAGAGTCCAGCCATGGGCTATGTCTGCTCCCACAGCCTCTCTGGGCATAAGCCGAGGTGCTGTCCACTGGCTTGCCTTGGTTTCCCCTCCTACCCCCGGGCCTCACCTGCTCCTCAAGGTCTCGAACTTCCCGCATGATTGTGCCCGTATCCTCGATGGTCTGGATGAGCTGGCTGCAGTTCTGGGGACGGCAAGAGCAGAAGGCTTGCACCCCCACCACACGCCACCCCGGCCGGCCCCCAGCATCCTTCTCCACTCACCTCATGCAAGGCAGCTAGATATTTGTATGCCTTCCGAACAGCGTCATCCTTCTTGGCATCCTGACCAGACAGAAGGGACCAGTGGGCTTCCCCCTCACCCCCCACACATACCACCTCCAGGACCCCAAGTCCACCCTCTCCCACTCCCCTGACTTCCCCCTCCGTGGCTTACAGCAGGGCCCAAGCCGCAGTGTACCTACACGGCTCACACCAGGCAGAGGCCCAAGCTAGCCTGTGAGCAGACAGGCAGGCGGGAGCCTAGCACCCACTGTACCCCCCGACCCAGCCCAGCCAGGCCCGCACCTTGAACACAAGCTCATCGGTCACGGCAAATGTCCGGTCCAGCTTCCCAGACAGGGAGTTGATTTCCTTCTGAAGCTCCTTTGTGTCCGACAAGATCTGGCAGAGAACAGGGCAGCCATGAGCCCACACTCACACCCAGACAGTGGCTAGAGAGCTCTGCCTTTCAGAGGGCGTGAGGTCCCTGTGTGGCCATGCTACATGCTTCTGCTCCTTGCATATGTCTGCCTGTTGGCCCCAACCCTCCACAGCCACAGTGATGCACCTTAGTAATCTCTTCCTTCTGCTTCCGGATGTTGCCCACAATCTCCAGGATGCGCTGGGTATAGGCCAGTCGGGACACGTCTCTAGGCAGGGTCTCCAGCTCAGACACCTAGATAGGAACACAGCAGACGCTCTCCTGGGACCCAGTCCCCATCCATTCCAAGCCACTCAAGGCCCCCGCACGGGCCTTACCAGCTGCTTATAGACCTCCTCCTTCCTGCGGGCCTCTTCGGCAGCCGCTCGAACACTCTGGTGCAGCTCCTGGATCTCTGCCAGCCGTCGAGAAGATTCCAGCTGCCAGGACCCCAGGGGCAGAGGGACAGTGAGCACAGCACAAGGACGGCCCCCTAGGGAGGAACCAAACCCACCCCACCCACAGCCCAGGGACTTGACAACCTACCTCTCTGCAATCCTGGAGCTTTCGGAGGTGGCGGTACTCAGCCAGGAGAGGGACCCGGTGCTTTTCCCACTGACCCGCCAAGTGGATGACCCGCTGGGCGCTACTCTCTACCACGAGCTTCGGGTGATGGGAGAGGATCCGGGTCACACAGGCTGGACCCCTCCGCCTCCGGCCCTCCCGCCCAGCCCCGCTGCCAGCCCCACCTGCAGCTTGGCGAGGTTGGCAGCCCCATCAGGCAGCAGCTCCGCCGCCCGGCTCTTCAAGCGCAGGACCTGCTCACGCTCCGCCACGCTGAGCTCACTCTGACGACGCTCTGCCTCTACCTGGCACCCCAAGACCCCCGCTGCTGTTGGTGGAGGAGCCCAGCCACACGTCACAGCCCTTTAGCCCCCACCGAGCCTAAGCGCCCCCAGATGACAACACACCCCTCCACCCTCTAGCAGCCCCCTGACCCCTCCTGATGGTGACAGACACCCACAGGCCCCTCTGATCCCTCTGCCTCCACAATGACCCCCTCCCCCTTCCCCGGAAGCCCTGACAAGGCCCACAAGCCGCTGCCCAGACAGACCCATCGCACCCTCACAGATGCTCACACCCCTCCTGATTCTCACAGACACCAACACATCCTGACTGAAACCCACAGGTGCCCCTAACCCCCACAGTTCCAACGCCCCTGACCCTACGTCCCCCTCTCACCCCCACTGATTCTCCTGAAGCCTCAAGAGATCACAGGTCCCCGACGTTGCCTCTGAACCCTTCTGACATCAGCAGACCGCCACCAAGCCCTCTCAGCCCCTTTAAGTCCCTCTAGGCCCTTTAGGCCCTGCCAGGATCCAACCCCAGGTGGGCAGCCCTTCCCCCACCCCTATCCCCCACCTGCACGAGGTTGATTCCCAGGGTCTTCATGTTGGCTTCAACCTCTTCGATGTTGCGGTTCACTCCCTCCAGCTGTTCCCGGAGAGACTCCAGCTCCTGCTCTTGGGCTGCCCTCGTGTCCTAAGAGGGACAGGCCAGTGGGGGTGGGGTGTCAGGCCTGCTAGGCAGGGCAGGAGCCCAGAACCCTCTCCGCTGCTCCACTTACCTGTTCAGGCCGCTGGGAGGGGGCCGGCACATCGCACACCTGGGCTGCCTGGACCTCAGGCTCCTGGGGGAGTGAGATGAGGGTATCCTGGCTGTCAGAGAAGGCCCTGCCCCTCCCAGCCCAGCCTCAGCAGCCCCTCCGAGCGCCATACTCCTGTCCACTCAATGGCTGACGGCTGTCAGAGCAGGTTTAGGGGACCCAGACGCTCTGAGACCACAGGCTGGAGTTCTTGCTCATGAAGAAACCTTCCAGACCCCGATACAAGAAGGATGATGGCCCCTCTAGGTCAAGGAGCGAAGACATGTCCAAGGAAACCATCCGGGGAAGCTGGGGTTTGCACAAAGCACCCCTACACCCTGCCATGGTTTCCACCCCTCCCCCCTTTCTCCACGGAAGCTCTTGAGAAGCCAGGGGACCCCCTAGCACACAGAGGGCACACCCAGTGGGGACACAGGAACCTATGTTGATAAAGTGTGTCATCTGCACAGACAGTGAACCTGCAAGCCTGCCTCGGCCCTGCCAGCCCGCCCGGGGCCACTCAGACCCACTCACCGGATGGAAGGTGAACTTCTCTGAGTGGGTGAAACGGGAGCCCTTGGGAGCACCAGTCCTGGCCCCCGCACCCCAGGCCTGCAGCAGCTCTCCCAGGTCTCGGGCTTGCGCGGGAGCCCCTGGTCGGCCCCAGGTCTGGCGGAGATGCTCAGCCAGGTGCTTCTGCAGCCGCTGTCGCTGGGCCCGTGTATCCTCCTGGACGCAGAAGGCAGCGCAGATGGGAGGCTGTCGAGGCCAGCTGAGCACCCGAGGTCCTGCCTCCTCCAGGGAGCCGCCTGACAAAGGGCTTCCACCCAGTCGCCTCTCCCACCGAGGGGGCCCAGTCCTCCCCTCTCGGGACGCACCAGGTCTGGGAGGTCCCCAAGGACAGTGTGTCCCCCCCCAGCCATGCTTCTCTCCACCCATTCACTCCCCACATAGAAGGCAGCTGAGGGAAGGGCGAAAGGCAGCAAATCAGCAGCCTCCAAATCAGAGGTTGATGGGGCAAGGCTACGTGGGGACAGAGCAGAGACAGAGTCAGAGGTGCTGGGCAAAGAAGCAGTGGAAGCAGAGTAGGAGAGAGAGAGAAAGAGAGAGAGAATGAACAGAAGCAGTTTCGAGACAACTGGGGAAATCTGATTAAGAATGCAGTGACGGATGGTATTAAGGTGTTAATGTTATCAGGTGTGAAAACGACCCAGGGGTTACCTTAAAAAGTGGACACCCTTATGAGTTAAGAGATGTATACTTCAGTATGTACAGTCAAAATGGCATGTATACTGGGATTTGCCTTAAAATAATACTGAAAAAAGAACAACTCGGGGAGAAAAGATGAAGAAAGATTGGTGAAAGGCTCGTAATTGAAAGCGGATGAGGGGCACCTAGGATTCATTAGAATATTCTGTGTCTGAAAATGTCTACGAGTTTAAAAACGATAAACGTCCAAAAAAATAATTAATTAATTAAAAAGACAGAAGTCAAGATGGAAGAAATGGCAGCGGGGGACACAGGGGCAGGTGGAAAGTGAGTGCCAGAGGTGAACAGAAGGGAAGGGGAGAGACAGTCTGGAAAGGAGGAGACAGACAGAGGGGCAGTAACACCACAGAACGAGAACGACAGTGACCAGAAGAGCCAGCACAGAGACCTAGGGATGGAAAAAATGAGCACGGAGGACAGTGGCAGAGACAGAGAAACGACGAGAGACTCGGGGGCAGGAAGAAGGTAATAGAAACAGGAGGGAAGGGGGCAAACCCTGACCTCTCTGGTTGCTAAGAACATGCCGGTTGTTCGGTGGAGCGTTAGCCTGAGGGGAAGGCACTATCACCCCCGCCCAAGTCTCAGAACTGGAAACCGAGGCTCTGGGGAGGGGAGAGGAGAGTGACTGGTCTGAGGTTCCCAGTCCTTCGGACCTCAGTGTTCTCTCAGGGGGAGAGCCAGTTAGGCGCATGCAGAGGGGAGGTGATGAGGGACCAAGTCGGGAAAGGAGGGCACAGAGGACCAGGGTATGCTGAGATGGGAGCAGTAGGAAGCAGCCATGAGCAGGGGCCTCGGAAGCAGGGAGCCGAGCTTCAGGCTGTACCTGGGTGGGGTGGCGGGGTGCTCGGTGGACCCAGTCCTCGTCTCCAGGGCGGTCCCGGCCCGTGTGCCGGCAGAGCTGGATGGCATGGCTTTCGAGGAGTGAGGCCACCCTCCCGGCAGGCTGGGGCACCTGGGTGGGGGCTGGTAGCAGCAGAGGACTCGCCTGGAACTCCCGGGGCTCTGGGGGCAGGAACAGAGTCCGCTAGCCCTCCCGCTGGGCCCAGGGCACCAGGCCTACCACGGCCATCCTTCTCCTGAGCCCCGTCCCCACAACCTCAGGCTTACCTCCTCTGGAACTCAACTCAGGCAGGACCAGCCTGGTGGTGTGGAAAGGTTTCTGGGAGGCAGAGCCCTGGGTGGGGAGAGCAGAATCAGAGCCTCCATGAGGAACTGTGGTGGGGGCCACTGGTGGGAGGGAGGCCAAACACCTGAGCGCCCAGATGGGGCCAAGGTGGGGACAGGCAACATCGATGGGAGTTGATGGGTCCCACCTGGAGGTGCTGGAGCTTGGGAGTGCGGAGGAGGGGTGGGACCCAGGGCAGGGCCAGCTGGTCCCGGATCTGGCTCCCTATGGCCCGGAGAAGGATAGCTGAGTCCCCTGTGGGAGAGTGGGGAAGGAGCATCCATCAGATGACAAGGCCATAACGGCAAAAATACAAACCCTGGGAAAGCAGTCACGGCTCCTGGACCCCCCTCCCCATAGATGCGTATCTAGCTAGCTAGCCTTCTCACCCTCGGCCACTCAACAAGCAGTTACAGAGCACCTACTGTGTACCAGTCACTGTTCTAGACTCTTGGGATACTTCAGTGAACAAACTGAGAAGTACCCCTGCCCTCACAGAGCTGGCATGCTGGTAGAGGAGAACATGATTCAGGTCAAAAGTACAAGACAGAAAGCTGTCAGGTGATGATCTGAGAGGAGGGTCAAGATCACTGAGAGGGGCACGCAATTTTAAACAAGGCAGTCCAAGGAAGGCCTCCCTGAGGTGACATGAGAAAAGATGCTCTAAAAGGTAAGAGGGTGAACCAGGAAGATATCTAGGGGAAGAATAATCTGGTAAATACAAAGGCCCCGAGGCAGGAGCACACCTGGAGGGTCAGAGAAGCACCAAGGAGGCTGGTGTGGCTGGAGTGGTGGAGGGGGGGAGCGAGGAGGAGGAGGAGGAGGAGGAGAGGCCGAGGTCCCTCCCAGCACCAACTTCCCACCTGGGGCAGCCCAAGCCCAGGACCCTCTCCCCCTGCCCTGAATCCCCTCCCCCAGCCCCAATCCTCCCCTGCCTCCCCCAGCTCTCCCAAAGATACATCCCCCACCCCACCCCCAGTCAACCTTTTTACCACCTCCACCTCTCTCGGGCCCCTACGACACCCAGTAACACCATGCTGTCCTTCACCCCCACCATGCCCTGGGCAGACCATACCTGCAGGCTGATCTGCATCCTCGGAGGCATCAGAGGGCAGACGCTCAGCCAAGAAGAGAAGCAGGTCCCGGAGATCAGGCTCACTGGGGTAGAGGAAGTTCTGATAGCCAAGCTCCAAGGGATAGCCCAGGTCCTAGAGGTTGGGGAGGTAGCCTCTATCAGTCAGACAGGCAGAATTCCCCTGTCCCGGAAGCCCTGGGCCTGGACCACAAAGGCTCCCACTCTCTCACCAACCATCACCCTCTCAACTTCACCTTGGCTCCCCAAAGGCCTTCAGGCCTCTGCAGGGGACAGGGGTGGGAATCACAGAGTGATTATAGTCAATGCTACAGAGAGCAAGAAGTAAGAAAGGCTCTGGCCTTTCTAACTAGGACCCCAAATCCACATGTCACAGAAGAGAAGACAAGTATTTCTGAATCCCTGAAAAGAAACAAAAATTTTAAAGAATATAATTACCAAAGTCACAAAAGTGATGACAAGCTAAAAAAAAAAAAATGTATATGGAGTTCACATCACAAGCAAAGAGTAAATCTACCTAGTCTATAAAGAGTGTCTAAAATCAAACAAGCAGAAAAGACCAGCAATGCAAGAGAAAAGTCGGCGAAAGATAGGAAGAGGCAGTTCACAGAAAAAGAAATGAAAATGGTCCTTCAACCTAGGCAAATATGCCCAACCTTGCTGCAGACTGAAAGCACACAGAGAGATCTCACACACACACACACATCACTGATCCAGGACACTGCGACGATCCGTCCTCCGGGTGCATGCTGGGAGGGAGATACCATCGCTAGGGCAGCGTTCCTGCCCAAAACCTGAATCCGCTCATTAGAAAACACTCCAACTCAAGGGGTAAGCCAGTCCAGGCAACAGCCAGCCTGGGCTCTTCAAAAACATTTGTCATTACAAAAGAAACATAGAAACAAAAACCAAGGAGGACTGTTGACTATGCAAGATTAGAGAAGTAACAGTGAAACAAAATGTAGGGTCCTTGATTAGATACATTCCCCAGTTAAAAACAAAACAAACAAACAAATAGCAACAAAGGACATTTTGGGGACAGCTAGGGAAATTCCACCAGGCACTGGATAGGAGATACTGTTGTTCTAATATATTACTATCAATTGTTAAATATATACTATCAATATTAAATTTCAGGGATTCGGCAAATGTCCTACTTAGGAGAGGTGTGATGAAAATTGTAGGTGTGGGGTATCCTGCTGTCGGCCACTTTCAAATGGTTCGGCAAAGAAGTGTGTGTGTGTGTGTGTACAGAGAAAAGAATGGAGCACAAAGCTAACAAACGTTTGTCCAAGTACAAAGCTGGGGAGAAAAATGATACCGAGATATCATTCCTCACCTACTGAAGGGGCACAAATCAGTGGGCCAGGCTATGGAGAAGCAGGTGCTCTCCCCAGCGCGGCTGGTGGGAAGGCAGAAATGAAACAAAGCCAGGTGAGGGCAACTGGGCAAAACTGGCCAAAAATAACATCTGCTTTTACTCTTCCACTTTGCTAAGCCTGCTCTGAGGAGCTGACCATGAAGCCATGCCCTGAACAATTCAAGAGGACAGATGCACAAGGTTCCTCTTTACGGCATTATTTGCAAAATACTGGAAACGCCCTAAATGTCTAAGCATTTAATACATTAAATGCTGCTTTGCGGGGGGATTAAGAAAAAAAAAAGGTAAGAAGGAGAAAAGAGTCTTCCTCCTCTGTATGAAGACGACTCTGATTATCTACCTTCTAATTCTTTTTGTTAAGATTTTATTTATTTAAAAAAAAAGATTGTATTTATGTATTTGACAGAGAGAGAGGGAGAGAGAGAGAGAGAGCACCGGCAGGCAGAATGGCAGGCAGAGGGAGAGGGAGAAGCAGGCTCTCTGCTGAGCAGGGAGCCTGACACAGGGCTCGATCCCAGGACCCAGGGATCAAGACCTGAGCCGAAGGCAGACACTCAACCGCCTGAGCCACCCAAGTGCTCCCTCCCTTTTGATTCTTACAGTGCTATCAGCCGCTGCTTTCTTCTACCACTTCTGAGATATAGCATCTCCTCCTCCAGCACCCGTAAAAAATGAATACCAGTGACGATGATAATGGTGGATACTGTGTCAAGCCCTCTCTATTTTCCATGCTTCGATTCCTTAAACCAAATGTGGGAATAGGTAGCTAGTCTTTATTTTCCCTTGTTTTACAGATTTCCCATAAATTAAAATGACCAACTCTATCACAGTGCTGTGATTTCCGAATTACCCTCAAAAGGCTGCGGGTTCACTGCCCTCACCTCCTCTTCCTCCGCGTGACAGACTTTATTAATTTACGACAGAGTGTGGGTCCCTTAGGGAGCCTTTTCTCAACAGAACAGCCAAGGTAACGAAAAAAGAATTTTGCTAAAGAAGAAATACAAGGGGCACCTGGGTGGCTCAGTGGGTTAAAGCCTCTGCCTTCAGCTCAGGTCATGGTCCCAGGGTCCTGGGATCGAGCCCCCGCATCGGACTCTCTGCTCCGCAGGGAGCCTGCTTCCTTCTTTCTCTCTGCCTGCCTCTCGGCCTACTTGTGATCTTTGTCTGTCAAGTAAATAAGTAAAATCTTTAAAAAGAGAAGAAGAAGAACAAGAAGAAGAAGAAGAAGGAGAAGGAGAAGGAGAAGGAGAAATACAAATGGGCAAAGCCCTGAAAAGGGAAGGGCTCTGCAAAGAAACCTTGGGAGTTCCCAAATGACCTCAGGCAGACCCTTCTGATACTGAGAAGAGGGCCTTTCTCCCTGGCTCCAAACCAGGAAGCAGATTTCTGGTTTTGCTTTTTGCCTTCCAGACTGCAGAGTATGCAGATGTGCTCCCTGGAGCAGAACAAGCAGGAAACGGAGCAGAATATGGAAGACCATGAAGAGGAAGGATCCAATGTCCAATCGTAGTCAACACAATGCTCCAAGGGGATCTATCTGTGTGATACAAGGGTTTTTAGACTATTTCAGAGAAATAGGTTCTTGCCTTGCTTCGTGGCTCGTACATACCCTAGATGGTTACTAAGTTAGGTGGATGGGACTTTTGTTATGTGTCATGAATCACTGCTTACAACCAGAAACCGGGCAATCAAAATCTACTATAGCAAGAAAAAAGATAGAAAGGAGAAAAGGGGGGGGGAATAAGTATATTCACATTTGCTTATATCTGCATTTAAAAAACAAAAAACAAAAAACTATAAAGACACACAGAGACCAGTTAAAGTGAACGGTTTGGAGTGTGAGACTGCAAGATACCATGTTCCTTCCATCACACCCTGGAGATCTCTCTTACCCTTTCAGTGGTTAACCACCTTTTACCTAATTAACAGTTCTTTGTATTAAAATGTCCCTGCTCAAATTACACTTGGGGTTTTGGTCCCCAGACTGGACCCTGACTAATAAAATGACCTACTCGAAACAAAAGTGACTTAGAGGGGTCCTGGGTGGCTCAGTGGATTAAAACCTCTGCCTTCGGCTCAGGTCCTGATTCCAGGGTCCTGGGATTGAGCCCCCCATTGGGCTCCCTGCTCTGCGGGAAGCCTGCTTCTCCCTCTCCCCCACTCCCTGCTTGTGTTCCCTCTCTCGCTGTGTCTCTCTGTCAAATAAATAAATAAGACCTTTAAAAAAATAAAAAGGGACTTAGTGGCTTTGGTGTGAAAAGACTGGGAATGAAATCCAGCCCAGGCCACTAACTGGCTAAGGTCTTTGACCGATTACTGAACTACCTGGAAGCTCAGTTTCCTAGCTGTAAAATGGGTTCCCTATGTGCCTGCTTTAAGAGCTCATAGTCCCCATCAGGGTTCTGCATGGGGCCTGAGAAACAGGCCCAGAAGGAAAGCTTGATTCTCTGTAAGAATTGCCATTGGTCTGGAGCTCCACAGACTCTGAAAGTAGACTTCCCAGACTCAAATTAAAGATTTGCCTCTGACCCACTGTGTGACCTCGGGCAAATCACTTAAGTTCTCTGTGCTCTACTTTCCTCCTCTTGGAAAAAAAAAAAAAAAAAAGAAGGGGGGGATACTGACAGTATCTACTTGAGAAAGTTGTCAGGAGAACAAAGGAATATCATACCATGTTAGCACAGTGTCCAGCCCAGGGTAGACACTCAGAAAACATCCTTATTATCTGCCTATGTGTGTGGATTAGGTCACAACAGGAGGATTTATGTCAGAGGGTCACCGTCACAAGAGTATGAAAACCACCGGTTTTCGAACAACTTTACTTTGGGTTTTTTCTGACACCTGCAATCAAAGAGTTGTGACTGATACAGAAACTCATTCCAGGAGTCAGGTGTGTGAAGTGACAGACACCAAAATATGGAGGTGGCTGAGTGGCAGAAAGTGCTGGGTGTGGGGCATGTGAAGAGGTGGACAGCAGAAGAACCTGAGAACCCCTGAGAGCCAGGCGAACTTGAGAGCTAAGGGATGGGCAGAGCACCTTGGCCTCCTGGGAAGAGAGAGAAACTGCATAAGCAAGGTCCAAATTCAAGAAACCTGACCACCCTGTCCCCAGGGCCGGGGAAGGGGGAGCTAAAGGAAATTTTCACTGTATTTACTCTACTATCCCTCTGCCACCATATCCTAGGTCTGTTGGCCAAGTTCACGTTCGTCATGTAGCCAGAGGTGGCTAGAATGCAAGCCACCAGATCAGGCCTCTCTCAGAGCCATAACACCACTTAAACAGAGCTCTAGCCCACTTTTTCTATGTTCACTGAGTTTTACTCCTCCTAGCAACCCTAGATGGGAGGTGCGACTCTCACACAGGTTTGACATGTGAGGAAATGGACCCAAAGAGGTTAAGGGACTGACCCTACATCACAGAGCGAGCAAGCCAAGAGAAATGACATTACTCAGAGGGCCTAGGCATAGTAACTGGGCATAGATCTGTACCGGGGAGGTATGAGAGTTTCACCACAGGGCACTTAACCTGGGAGAGAGACAGGTTGGGAATTTTTCTCAGGAGAGGCAGGGCCACGAGGGGGAATGCAGTAGAGACACAGTTCTACTTAACCAGCATACTTTCCTTCAGGTAACCCTCTGACCCCCAACTCCCAAGCGATCCTGCAGGAGCAGCCAGTCACAGTGTCCTACGGGGATGACCATGTGATCCATGTGAGGCCGATCAGTGCACATAGTGATTAATTTAGGAGAGAGCCTGTGACCCAAGTCAAGCCTTTTCCTGGATCTCCTAAGTGGATAACATAGTGGGGTAAAATTTTAGCACTGCTTTAGTGGCGCTAAGCTTAAAATGTGGGAGCCAGGGCCAGCCCAGGCTCAAACTAGATCAACTCATATAATGCTCCTAATAACTCTACTTTTATCACCTCAGTTTCAGAAATAAGGAAACCAAGGCCCAGAAGGGTCAGGGTCACACAGTTAGTAGTGAAGGTCTGAGCTACTCAGGCAGTTTGACCACAGAGTCAGCGTCCTTAACCACTAATGAATGCTCAGCCACAAGAGGAGGTGGCAGAGAGGAAAGCCGAGCATTTCAAAGGAGCTCGGGGACTTTGTGAAGGAGGAAGGAAGAGGCCGTGTGTACTGGGAGAAGGGCACTCACCATGCAGGCCTGAGCCAGGCTCATAGCCAGGCGGAACCGGGCAGACATGGCCAGAGGGAGCAGGGGGCTGAGACCGGAGCCCACAGCAGGGTTGATGACGCGCAGGCAGCGGACCACAGCTTCTACAACCAATTCCGTGGTGAAGGCTCGTAGAGTCTGCACATCTGGAGGGACTGCCCTGAAAAAAAAAGAGGGCAGGCCGGAAGCAGGCCAGGCAAAAGGGATCAGGCTGGGCCCTGCTGCCTTATGGAAGCTTTAGTATTGGGGTGGGAGTGGGGTGGGAGAGGGATGGTCACAGTTCAGACAGGTCCTGGGTGTTGGTGACTTCAACTTCCATTTGGAAAACTAAGAACTGGGGAAGTCCTTAGGTCCTAATGGTAGACGTAAGGGAGCTGAATTTTTAAAAAAAAAAAAAAAACCTCAAATTGCCATATCCTTAAAAATCTCAAAGTTCTGGGGTCTGGGAAGGGCAAGGGACCCAGGTGGCATGCTCTCTGTGTTTCTGGATCCCCAGGTATCATGCTCCCTGCACGTCAGAGGCCCCTAGATATTGAGCTGCTAGGGTTTTAAGACTAGATATCTCAGGGCTCAGGTTTGCAGGAGTTCCAAATGTCAGGGTCCCTAGATGTCAAGATCCCCGGATATCAAGACCTTCTAGTTTCAAGCAACCCAGAAATCAGGATCCCTAGATGTTGGCGTCCTCGGTTCTTAGGGTCCTTGAATGCAGAAGTCCTTGTGTGTCAGGGTGACTAAGTGTTGAGGCCGCCAGATTTTAAGGTCTGGGGATTTTAAAAGCCCAGGTGTTGGGAAACAGGGTTTGAAGGTTCCCAAGTATCCAGTCCCAGGGTTTCTGAGTGCCAGCGTCCTGGGTGTTTAAATTCCCTGGTTCTCAAGATGGCTTCGATTTTCTTAATACCAGGATCCCGGAGTATTGATGTCAAGAACTACATACTTCAGGATCCTGGGTGTTGAGGATCCAAGGTTTTAAGCTCTGGAGATGCCTGGGTCCTGGAATTTGGGGTTTACCAAGTGCTGGGGGCAAAGGGTTTGTTTGGGAGCTCCCTGCTGTCAGAGTGCGTGCATGCGTGTGTGTGTGTGTGTGTGTGTGTCCGTGTAAGGAGGGGGTGTCTTAGGGTCCTGGAAGTTGGAGCCCTAGATGTCAGGGTCTGGGGTTTTAAGGTTCCCGGGTGACTGGGTCCAGAGTTTTGGAGTCCCGGATGTGGGCATTCCGGGGTGGGCGGGGGCTGTGTCCTTACGTGCCGGCCTGGCGCAGGGAATGGATGAGGATTCGGTCCGCCTCCTCCATGGTGAAGCGGTGTTCGAGTCTGAAGTCGGGTCCAGGGCCGGGTCCGAGCAAGAGAGGCGCAGTTGAAACCCCGTTCCGCACTCGCGGTCCAAGGAGTGTCACAGGCTGCGCGGGGAGAGCCGGGATGTGTAGTTCGGAGGACGAGTGCGGCGCACGCCGGATGCCTGGCGGCGTCCTGGTGCGAAGGTGCGACTGCAGGCTTGGGCGTGCAATGGCTGCTGGGAGTTGTAGTTCTTCCGCTTGCAGTCCGGTAGGTTCCTCCAAGGGGGCAATTAAGTGTATTTTGAGCGCGTGAGCGAGGGAGCGAGCGAACGAGCGCGCGCACACCTCCGTGTGTGTGTGCGCCTGTCTATGCGCGTGAGCGCGGGCGCAATGGTAGAAATGGTAGAGAGGCTTCCTGACTCCTTCATTTAAGGCGGCATTCATCTTCCATATCGTAAAAGTGTATAAGTTAAGGGCAAGGGCTTTAGCATAAAGCGGCTACGATTGCGTCTCAACTTTTTTAGCTCACATGTTTAGCTCAACTAGCTAAAGGTGCAACCGTGGGCAGGTTATATAATTTGCCTGTGTCTTAGTTTCCTCATCTGTAAGGATTAAAACAGTTAATTTATGTAAAGCATTGCTAACTCTGTACCTGACACATAATACAGTAGGAAAGTGCTATGTAAATTGTAACCACTAATATTCATGTATTCCATAAATGCTTTCTCTTCATGTTATACATATGTGTACAGGCCAAGGAATAATTACAGAGTAAACATTCATGTAACCACCATTCATTAGTGCTGTGTTTGTCAAAAATAAATCATGTTTGCATATATATGGGGCTCAGTTTCTGAACTCTATTCTGTTCCTAATTACTGTAGCTTTATAACATCCCGTAATATCTGATCTGGAATGTCCTCCCACTTTGTTCCTTCTCAAAGGATTTTGGCTTTTGTAGATCCTTTGTATATCGATATAAATTTTAGAATCAGTTTGTCAAATTACAGGGAAAAATCTTTCGGGATTTCATTTGGGACAGCCATTGAATCTCTAAATCACTTTGGGAAGAATTTGACATTTTCACAACATTGACTATTTCTATTAGTAAATTTAATATATCTCTCCATTTCCTTAGGTCCCCTTTAATCATTTGACAGTATTTGAAAATTTTTTCACATGGAGATCTTACACATAAGTATATTATGTTAGGTCTATTTTTACACATTTCAAAGTTCAAATACTGTTGGGAAATGATATCATTTTTCTTATTTTAATTTCTGACTGGTATATATTTTATAAAAATATTTTTAAAAAATCGGTGCCTTTTCTGTTGTCAGGCTGTAGCCCAAAAATGTCCCATCTTTGCCCCATTCACCCTCCCATCCAACCCGGCTACAGCCCCGCCCTGTGACCTTAATCTCTCTAAAGCTGGGAGAAGAGAGGGGGGCTGTGTGCAGATGGCTCTTCAACCTTGAAAGGAGGATGTCGGCGTCTGAAGGCGGGAAAGGTGAGAGCAGCCTTCCACCCCTGCAGACCCTTGGAGCAAGCCGAGGCTTTGCTCTACCCTCTGCCCCTCTGCCCCATCTACTGCCCAACAGGACCCCACCCCTGAAGAGTCACCAGGGGAACAGAACCACATCACCTTGTTTCCCTCCCCGACAGCACCAACCATAGCCTTAGTATCACCTGAACCCTGACGCTCAGTCTGACTCAGACCCTGCCCCTATGGCCTCCCAGCCCCATCCCCAGCTTTAGTTCACAACTGAATCCCAGCCCTAATCCTGGCCCCAACCTCCATCCTAGTGTCCATCCCAAGTCCAATTCCAAAACCAGCCCCAAGCTTAATCCTAACGCAAACCTTACCAACCAGAGGGCAAACCCCTGTCAAGGTCTAAACCCCAATGTAGATTCAGCCCCTTAGTATGAGCTATAAATTCACCTAACCTCAACCCCAACATCGAGATATCAATATTGTTAGTGAGTAGGTTTCTGAGTCTCCAAAAAGTCTCCAAAAAGAGCACAGATCAATTTTAAAGACGAGAGAGAGAGAGAGAGAGAATGAACACATTTGATGGTGGTAGTAAGTCATTAAGTCTTACTACCTTGGAGTCAGAGATTGCATATGTTGGAATCCCAATTCGGCCACTTGGTCAAATCACTTCCCTTTTTGCATCAATTTCCTTACCTGCAAAATGGGAATAATACTCTGTGCCAGACATTATTCTGAATGCTGAACTCACTTAATCTTCACAACGACTCTATAACATAGGTACTCTTATCACTCCATTACGCAGATAAGAAAATTGAAGCTCAGGGAGGTTGCACCATTTTCCCAAGGCTGCACACAGGTACCAAGTTCAGACAGCTTGTTTCCTCCAACACTGGGGATCCTAACCAAGCCAACCTACTGCCCCTCAGAGGCTAGAACAAGGCCACAAGAATTGGGAATGACTTTAGCTGAAAACCCCAATGCCAAATTCAGATCCCATCCAAACTTAACTTTAACCCTAACCTTGATCCTAATTCTAATCCCAACTCAGACACTCTACTCCTTCCTGTATTTAAACCCAATCCAAAATCCACCACTAGAATTTAACCCTAAATTTGCCTCTAGCTATAAACTTAATCCTACCCCATGCCAATTTAAACTCCGTATCAAGTCTAACAGCAAAGACTACTTTACTTGGAAATGTAATTTCACCTTCCCTTCTCTAAAAACTCTCTTTACCCCCAATCAATTACAACACCAACTCTTCCCTGCAATTCTTAACTCGGGCACCACCCCAACTCTCCCTAATTTTACATGCTCTTCTCTCCTGCCCCCAGACACAGGGATGGGACCGGGCAGGAGGCAACCATGATTGCCCCAATACCCTCTCCCTCCCTGACTCGGTTTCTCCACACAGACACCACCCCAGAGCCCAGCCCAGCCAATGGGACGGGACCTGGTCCTGAATGGGGGCTGTGCCCTGGGCCTCCAGCATCGGGGGGTGAAGAAATCAGTGGGGCATCGGGCCTGGAGACCCCTAAGCGAAGGACTCAGCACAGTAAGCACAAGACGGTGGCAGTGGCCAGTGCTCAGCGGTCACCCCGGGCGCTCTTCTGCCTCACCCTGGCCAACCCCCTGCGGCGGTTCTGCATCAGCATTGTGGAGTGGAAGCATCCTGGAAGGCGGGGGCAGGGCTCAGGAGTGAGGTTTCACCAGGGTACCAAGAGTCAAGGTTTGGGTCAGGGCTGGGTTGGAGGAAGGCCGAGGTCACTAGGGATCAAGAGTCAAGAACTGGATTAGAGGGTGAGCTGAGAAATGTGAAGGTCACTGCAGGGGGTGGGGGAGGAGTGTCAAGAGTCAAGGGCTAAATCAAAGCAAGAGTTGGGGATGGCTAAGGTTTCTAGTGGGCTCAAAGTCAAAGCCTTGGTCAGGACAAGGGCTGGGATGTCAGGGCTGGATACCTTGAGTTAAGCATCAGCATTGGATGGGGAGGGCTCCAAGGGAATGTGGGGAATCTGAGACCTATATGCCTGGGTCCTTGACTGTCCACCTGAGGCCCTTTGACATCCTCATCCTGCTGACCATCTTTGCCAACTGTGTAGCCCTGGGGGTCTACATCCCCTTTCCAGAAGATGACTCCAACACGGCCAACCACAACCTGGTGAGGCTTGCCCCCCTGCCCCCGCCCCCACCCCAAGCCAGATCCAGCCCCAGCAGAACCACACCACAACCCTTCAAGCCCCCATCTCCGCTCCTCGCTGACCCAGATGACCCTCTCCTATCCAGTCGAACCTTAGGTCTCTGATTATGCTTCCTTTTCGGCGGCCCCCCTCAAGCCCCACCCTCAAATAACCCCCACTCTCCCGCCCCGCCCCTGGCTCCAACCTCAGGAGCAAGTGGAGTACGTATTCTTGGTGATTTTCACTGTGGAGACTGTGCTCAAGATCGTGGCCTACGGGCTGGTGCTCCATCCCAGTGCCTACATCCGCAATGGCTGGAACCTACTCGACTTCATCATCGTTGTGGTCGGGTGCGCGTCTGCAGGGGACACCACCTTAGCTCAACTTCCTACCCCAGGCCCGCTGAATTCGGGGCCCAGGGGAAATGTCTGTTTCCGACTGCCCCCATTTGGCAGCCAGAATCAGGAATATCAACATATTTTAAACTTCTTCACATTTCCAGTCACAAGGACCTGTGTTTTTCCGAGAAGGGAGGGGTGGAGGGAGGTCCCGGGGCCCGCCGCAGGCCTCCTAATCCCGTGCTACCCCTTCAGGCTGTTCAGCGTGCTACTGGAGCAGGGCCCTGGTCGGCCGGGAGACACCCCGCACACAGGGGGAAAGCCGGGAGGCTTCGATGTGAAGGCGTTAAGGGCGTTTCGGGTGCTGAGGCCACTGAGGCTGGTATCTGGGGTGCCAAGTGAGTGGCACGCCCCCCAGGAGGTTGGAGGTGGGGGAGGGGCGCCGGAGTTGGGAGTTAGGCCAACCTCGCCCCTCTGTTCCCACAGGCCTGCACATAGTGCTTAATTCCATCATGAAGGCGCTGGTGCCCCTGCTGCACATCGCCCTGCTCGTGCTCTTTGTCATCATCATCTATGCCATCATTGGACTCGAGCTGTTCCTTGGACGCATGCACAAGACATGCTACTTCCTGGGATCTGGTCAGCCTTTCCACCCCTCTGGGGACAGGACACCACCACCACCGCCCCGCCCTTCCCTCCGCGGGTTTCTGGGCCACACCCTGTGCTCAAATCCACAGGACTCCACCCCTAGACTCAGGCTCCGCCTCCGGGAAAACAAGCCCTACCCCTTTATTCAAGCTCCGCCCTCAATCCCGGACTACTGCCGCCCCTTGACTAATAGCTCCGCCCCATCACAAGACTCCACCTACAGGCCTAGACCTTTCCAGGCGCTTGACTCCATCCTCCAGGACTGGCCCCAAATACTCATGCCCTTTATCCAGACTCCCGCCCAAGCCTTGCCCCCGCCCTTTTTCCAAGAGGCCCTTCCCAGTTCACAAGACTCCTCCCCCAGGCTCAGGGCTCACTGCTATTTACAAGATTCTACCAGAAGTTTTACAGTTCTACCCCCCCCCCCATACCTGTGGTTGAGACTCACAACTTCCCTGTGGTTCTGAATCCTGATCTAGCAGAGTTGTGAGCTTACAGTTGCCCTTGATTTAGAAAAATCTCGAACCCTGAGTTGAACTTCTCAGGTGGACGGAGCTCCAGGATAGCAGGGACTGTGGGTGGGCAGGCTTCAGAACCCAAAGCTCCCGTCTTCCCACAGACGTGGAAGCGGAGGAGGACCCGTCGCCCTGCGCATCTTCGGGATCCGGGCGTGCGTGCACCCTGAACCAGACCGAGTGCCGCGGGCGCTGGGCAGGGCCCAACGGAGGCATCACCAACTTCGACAACTTCTTCTTCGCCATGCTGACCGTCTTCCAGTGCGTCACCATGGAAGGCTGGACAGACGTGCTCTACTGGGTGAGGTGGACGACAGGCACACAGTGCGAGACTGCACCTGCCTTTCCTCCCCAGGCTCAGGCAAGAGCGTCTTCATATACTGAGAGATGCATGTCCTCTCTCTCCCCAGATGCAGGATGCCATGGGGTATGAGCTTCCCTGGGTATATTTCGTGAGTCTCGTCATCTTTGGGTCCTTCTTCGTCCTCAACCTTGTACTTGGTGTCCTGAGCGGGTGAGGAGCCTAGACACCTGCCCCCATACTGCCCCTCAGCCCCAGTCCCATTTGTTCTGTTCCTAGAAAACTCCTAGGCATCCTTTCAGAACCCATCAGAAATACCACTTCATTCGATCAGTCAACATTGAGCAACTACTGGGTGCACTAGGAATAGAATAAAAGACAAAAATCCCTGTCTTCCTGGATATTACATTCTGGTGGGGAGAGACAGATAATACCAATACACACAACAGATTGTGTATATACACACCCACACACATGTATGTGGTGGGTTGTTGAAATTTTTTCTTATTTCCAATAGGCCCCATGCCCAGTGTGGGGCTTGAACTCACAACCCTGAGATTAAGAGTCACATGCTTTACCAACTGAGCTAGCCAGGCGCCTCACATATGTAGTGTTTTATATGGAATATGTGCTATGGAAAGAAAGGAAGGATAAGGATAGAAATGAACAAATTGTGCAATTATAAATAGGGGCAATCAGGACAGAACTCCTTGAGAAGGTGACATCTGAGTAGAAATGTGAAAGAGATGAGGGAATGGGCCACATGGATATCTGAGGAAAAGGTGACCCAAGGAAAGGGAACCGCTGATGCGAAGCTAGAATGTGTTTGACATATTCCGAGAACAGCAAGGAGGCCAGTGGGGCTGGAATGGTGAAGGCAAGGGAGCCAGAGTGGTTCTCTCACCTAGCTCTCCATCTTCCTCCCTCAGGGAGTTCTCCAAGGAGAGGGAGAAGGCCAAAGCACGAGGGGACTTCCAGAAGCTGCGGGAGAAGCAACAGTTGGAGGAGGACCTGCGAGGCTACCTGGACTGGATCACGCAGGCAGAGGACCTGGACATCGAAGACCCCTCAGCAGATGGCAATTTTGGTTCTATGGCTGAAGAGGGCCGGGCCGGCCACCGTAGGCAACCCCGTGGGGCCCATTCCCTGCTCCACGCATGCCTCAGATGTGGGCTACCCTCCTCAAATCCCGCCCCGACTGGCAACAACTCTAGGCCCAGCTCCTGGTTCCAGCCTAGGACACAGAACCAGACCCACACTTGAATACCCTGTACCCAGAACAAAGACTCCAAATAACACCCCCCCACACCACCACGGCCCTAACCCAACCTCAGGCCACGCTCCCCAACTGTCCTTCTCATCTGGCAGGGCCACAGCTGGCAGAGCTGACCACCAGGAGACGTGGACGTCTGCGCTGGTTTAGTCACTCTACCCGCTCTACCCACTCCACCAGCAGCCATGGTGAGGGTCCAGCCAGATGGGGGAGGGTGGGATGGGCAGACAGAGAAGCAAGCCAAGTTTGGAACCTGGGGTCTTCAAGTACAGACCTCTATTCTCACCCTTCCCACAGCCAGCCTCCCAGCCAGTGACACTGGTTCGATGACAGAGACCCCAGGCGATGAGGAAGAAGAGGAGGGGGCTTTGGCCAGTTGCACACGCTGCATGTAAGGGCCTCCAGCCCTTGACCCCTGGCCAGTCCAGAACCCAGTCCAGACCCTGACCCCCATCCTTATTGGACCCTCTAACCTTGACCCCAGCCCCTGAGCTCCAACCCCAGCCACCGACTGCCCCTTAGTCCCTCATGACGCTCACATTCCATCTTCCTCTTTTCCAGAAACAAGATCATGAAAACTAGGGTTTGGTGAGTTGGGAAAATTATGGGATTTGGGGCCCCATGACTTTGTGTGAGCCCCACCTCCAAGTCCCCCGTGACCACCGGGCTAGCCCACCCAAGCCCCCCAGGCCCTGCTTAGGTAGGTAATTTCAACCAGAGGACTCACCTTTCCCCTCCTCCCCAGCCGCCACCTCCGCCGAGCTAACCGGGGCCTTCGGGCACGCTGCCGGCGGGCTGTGAAGTCCACCGCCTGTTACTGGGCCGTGCTGGTGCTCGTCTTCCTCAATACGCTCACCATCGCCTCAGAGCACCACGGGCAGCCCGTTTGGCTCACCCAGATCCAGGGTGCGCCCTCTCCCCAACCGCCGGACTACCAGCCCTCTTCCCCAACCCCCAATTCTCTCCACTCTAGAAACCCAAATCCAGGGCCTCTGGGGTTCCTCAGACCCCCAGACATTGCCTTCTTGCCCTAATAAATGCAGAAACCTTAGCCTGTCCCATCGCACCTTGTAGCTAGCACTCCCAGAGCACTTGCTCTGGGCATCAAGCTCTGTTCTCAGCACTTTGCACGGACTAACTCAATTTTTCTTCACTAAAGCCTTATGTGAAGCAACTACTATGGCACACAGTACTGATTGCCAAGGTACTGAAGAATTAAATGATTAATCCCAGGACTCAGCTAGTGAGTGGCAAACCCAGGCAGGTGGCTTGGGACTCCAGAATCTTAACTCCACACTGTCTGGATGGGTTAACCCCTTTGTGTCTGTTTCCCCATCTACAAAAATGGGGTCATGCAGGTGGTTGGAAGGATTAAGTGAGTTAAAGTGAAAAGTGCTTCGAACATGGCTTAGTCCACATAAAGCTAACATTTTAGAAGTGCTAGCTTTTACCGTTATTCATTTTATCTCAATGCCAACCTGAATACTGAACGCACTTCTGACCCCAAGCCTCAAACCAGCCTCAATCCCAGCTAAACCCCAGATTCTAACACTAGCTTCAAAATGGAGTTTTCTTGGACTCATAGAGGCTGATGGAGGCCCCCCCACCCTGATTCTTCTCCTCACCTCTCCAAGCCTTTGAAAACCTCACCTACTCTGACCTACAGACTCACCCCAATCCCTAACCCTTGTCCTACCTGCCCCCAGCCTGTGTCTGGCCCGATAACAGCTACCCCAGATCGCCCCATGGCCCCCACCCCCCTACACATTACTGAGGAAATTGGCCAATCCAGTCACCTCTGCCCCTCTCCCCATAGAGTATGCCAACAAGGTGTTGCTCTGTCTATTTACGGTGGAGATGCTTCTCAAGTTGTATGGCCTGGGCCCCTCTGCCTATGTTTCTTCCTTCTTCAACCGCTTTGATTGCTTCGTGGTCTGTGGAGGCATCCTGGAGACCACCCTGGTGGAGGTGGGCACCATGCAACCCCTGGGCATCTCAGTGCTCCGATGTGTGCGCCTCCTCAGGATCTTTAAAGTCACTAGGTGCGTGGGGCAGGGGAGGATTGGGGCCCCAAGCACAGCCTGAACAGCTCCCTCCCCAGCTCCAGTGACTATCAGCCTTACCATTCATTTAACAAATACCACTGAGCACCTACTTGGTGCCAGGCACTCAGAGAAACACTAAGCCTAGTGAAACACTAGGCATCAAAGCAGACACAAGTTCCCGCCTTGCAGAGATTATTTTGAGAGAGAGAAAGAGCACAAGTTGGGGAAGAGGGGCAGAGGGAGAGGGAAAAAGAAAATTTTAAGCAGCCTCCACACCCAGCTCAGAGCCTGACCAGGGGCTTGATCTCACAAACCTGAGATCATGACCTGAGTAGAAATCAAGAATCAGATGCTTCACCGACTGAGCCACCCAGGTTCCTCTGGCCTCATGGAGATTAAAGTCCATTGGGGCGGGTGTCTACTTTATTTCCATTCCCTTCCTCAACCTCAACTCCAGCTCAAACATTATTCCGAGCCCCATCTCTGAACTCCCCTCCATACTCATCTGCAAACATTACACCATCTCTAACCCTAACCCCTACCCGCTCATCATATGCAAGCTCATCCACAGCCCCAACACCCAGTCCCAAGGCCAGCTCCATCTCTAATCTCCTCCCTAAATCACAGCCTATCCCCATCACTAACCACAACCCCCATGTCCCTAACTCCTAACCAGTAGCCTGCCTCCAGCTGCAATCTCAGACCCAGACCCAATCTCACTCCTATCCCCTCTTCTATCCCAACCCTCAACCACAACCTTATCCCCAACTCAGTCATCTAAAACTCCAAATACTCTCTTAACCCCTAACCCCAACCCCATCCCCAGCTACAGTCCCTAACCCCAATCCCAGTCCCAGTCCCAACCTGAAACCCAATTCTAGCTTCACCTTCCATATAACCTCCATCCAAACTTCATCTCTCATTACACCCTCAACGCCAACACTGACCCCAAATTCAACCTTCTCCTCACATCTTATTTTCACATCAACCCAACTCCAAAGCTCATTTTATTTTGTTAAATATTTTATTTTTTTTTATCTGAGAGAGAAACTGAGAGAGAGAGAGAGAGCGAGAGAGAGAGCACAAGTGGGGTGAGGGGAAGAGAGAGAAGCAGACACCCTGCTGAGCAGAGAGCCTGATGTGGGGCTTGATCCAGGACTCCAGGACCATGACCTGAGCGAAAGGCAGATGCCCAACCAACTGAGCCACCCAAACGCCCTTCCAAAGCTCATTTTGACCTGACCCGCCCTTAACACATTGCAAGCTGGAGTCCTGCCCTGGGTCCTGACTCACCACTGGACATGTCAACCCTGCCTCCCCCATCTCTGCTGCAGGCACTGGGCATCTCTGAGCAATTTAGTGGCATCCCTGCTCAATTCAATGAAATCCATTGCATCGTTGCTGCTTCTCCTCTTCCTCTTCATCATCATCTTCTCCCTGCTTGGCATGCAGCTCTTTGGGGGCAAATTCAACTTTGACCAGACCCACACCAAGCGAAGCACCTTCGATACCTTCCCCCAGGCCCTCCTCACTGTCTTTCAGGTGAGGTCTGGAGACCATGGGATGGGTGGGTTGGGTGGGGAGTAGGGAAAGCATAGGATGGGAGGGTCCAAAGAGCTTCACAGTGAACTCTCACCCTCAGATCCTGACAGGTGAGGACTGGAATGCGGTCATGTATGACGGTATCATGGCCTATGGCGGCCCCTTCTTCCCAGGAATGCTGGTGTGTGTCTATTTTATTATCCTCTTCATCTGCGGCAACTGTATCCTTGGAGCCTTGGGGGGCTGGGTGCTGGTAAAATGTGGGGTAGCTAAGGGGATATGGGCAGTCCACAGGCAGGCTTCTTCTCCATCCTTTGTTAGCCTGAGCTCACGCCAGACATCCTTCTGAACGTGTTTCTTGCCATTGCTGTGGATAACCTGGCCAGCGGAGATACAGGGACTGTCAATGACAAGGGCAGGTGATGTCTGGCTCTGCCCCCAAGACAGTCTCTCCCTGGGATCCCTGACTGTATGTCTCCACACATACATACATCCCACACTACCATAGATGCCTCGGTCACCCTGGTCACCCTGGGGTCACCCATATCCCCAGATCCAACCTGTCAGTCCTCATTCATTCAATGTGAATTCTTTGATCTCCCACTTTGTGTCAGGTCATGTTCTAGACACCGAGGAGATGACAGGGGTCAAGGTAGACAGAGTCCTCGCTTTCACAAAGATGACACTCTAGTTGGGGGAGGCAAGCAAAATACAAAGAAATGAATATATAACATAATTTAATTAAATATATGTTAATGATATATAATGAAAAAAAGAGTTTGGAAAAAAAAGAATAGAGAGAAATGAAAGTTGCTATTTTGCTATAGGGTTAGACCCTATTTTGGTCAAGGAAGGCCTTTACACAGAGGTGACAGTTGAACAGACACCCAAATGAAGGGAGAGAATGAGCCATGAAAATATCTGGGGGAAGAGTGCTTCAGACAAGGGGACAGTAAGTGCAAAGGTCCTGAGGTGCACATTCAGCACATTTAAGAAAACACCAAGGAAACCAGGGAGTCTGGAGTGAGGTGGGCAAGGAAAAGAGTGGTAGGAGGTGAGCTCAAATGGGGGAATAGGGGGACCTCATTGGGGGCATTCTGGGCCATAGCGAGGACTTTGATTTTTGTTCTGAGTGAGTGGGAGCCATAAGAGAGGTGTGAGCAGAGGAAGAATGTGCCAGACTTAAGATTTAATAGGATCCTTTTGGCTGCTGTGAAAAGAACAGACTGTGGGGATGAGGGCAGAAGCAGGGAGGTTCTATGGGACCTCAGAAAGGTCTGTTCTGATTGCACAGACCCCTTCAGCCTCGTCTATCTGCTGCAATCCTTAGCAATTGCTCCCCTTTTCTCTCACAGGGAGAAGAGCACTGAGGGGGCTCTCCCACAGGAAAATGGAGTGTTGGTGAGTTAGAATCCTGGGCACTGTCTATGCCTCCCATTACCACCAATACCTGTCTATGTGTGTGTGTTTTAACCCCCATTTTCTGCCTGTGCATCTCTCCACTACTGTGTTCCTTCCATGCCTCCCCTAGGTTTATTCTATAGTGTCTCCCCCACCATGGGTGACCCCCATCTTTCTGTCCCCAGGTGCCTGGTGGGGAGAATGAGGAAGAGGAGGGCATAAAGAATGAAGAAACAGGCAAGTGGGCAGGGCCAGATGGAGGAGGTGTGGGACCTTAGAGACAGCACCGGGCAGACCTCTTGACCACCTAGATCCTCCTGTCTGAGGAGAAGACTTTTCTGAAATCATCTTGAAAGTGATGGGCTTGATCGGAAAGGATGACTACCTACTATTTACATCAACATGGATGGAACTGGAGGGTATTATTCTAAGTGAAATAAATCACTCAGAGAAAGACAATTATCATATGGTGGAACATAAGAAGTAGCACAGAAGATCATAAGGGAAGTGAAGGAAAACTAAGTGGGAAGAAATCAGAGAGGGAGACAAACCATAACAGATCATTGACTCTGTGAAACAAATTGTGGGTTGTGGAAGAGGAGGTGGGTGGGGGGATGGGGTAACTGGGTGATGGGCGTTAAGAGGGCACATGATGGGATGAGCACTGGGTGTTACATGCAACGAATGCATCATTGAGCACTACATCAAAAACTAATAAACTGATAAAAGTAGTGGGCTTGGTGTGTGGCCAGCAGCATTTGAGATGCTGAGATTAATGAAGACAAAGACTTTTGTTTTATTGCAGAACTTCTCAGAGCCTTTATTGTAAGATAGCGTGTATTGGATGGCAAGGATGGTGATGTTCATACAACAGACATTTCCTGAGCTTCTACTGTGTTCCAGGCACTGTTCTAAGTTCTGGAGACCCAACTGTGAACAAAACAAACTAAAAGACCTTCTCTGAGGAGCTGACACATGGGAAGAATTTGCCGTGTGACAACCACTATTCTAGGGGCTTTACGTACGTTTTCCAATGAATTGTCTGTCTTTTGGTCTTCTTCTGGTACCAGGCATGGAGGAAGAAGAGGAGGATGAGGAAGATGAGGAGGAAGAGGAAGAAGAGGAGGAAGGAGGTGCAGGGCATGTGGAACTTCTGCAGGAAGTTGTACCCAAGGAGAAGGTGATACCCATCCCTGAGGGCAGTGCCTTCTTCTGTCTCAGTCAAACTAACCCGTGAGTGCTGGGAATGGATGAGGGGCTGAGGCAGCAGGGGCTGGGGCAGGTGGAGGGCCAGGTACCAACCAAGGCTCTGGCAGGGTGCGCAGCCCGATGCAAAAGATGCTGAGCTGTCTCCCTTGGGCTCTCCCAATCAACTCTGTGGTTCTGGGTTCTCACTATTCCCCACTCCCCAGGCTGAGGAAGGCCTGCCACACCCTCATTCACCATCATATCTTCACCAACCTTATCCTGGTGTTCATCATCCTCAGCAGTGTGTCCCTGGCCGCTGAGGACCCCATCCGAGCCCACTCCTTCCGCAACCATGTGAGCCATTGGCTGAGGGCTGGGGGAACACTCCCAGTGGTGTCATACTGGGCGTAAGAAGAAGGACAGAAAAAGAGAGGGAGGGAAGGGAAGGAGGAGGGAGGGACAGCAAAGCTTACAGGAAGCCCGTGCACACACACACACATATACACATACCCCTAGGATTTCGCTAAGCCATGACTCAGTGGCTTCCCCTATTTCTCTACTCCCAGATTCTGGGGTACTTTGATTATGCTTTCACCTCCATTTTCACCGTGGAGATTCTATTAAAGGTAATGAATAGGCCCCCAGTCGTACCCCCAGTTGCCCCAAACCATCCTGTACCCACCCCCACAGCCCACCTCTCCCATTTCCATGCCCTCCTCCCCTCTCTATACCCACACCCGGAGTCTACCCTGATGTCCTCCTCCCCCCCACCCGCAGATGACAGTGTTTGGGGCCTTCCTGCACCGAGGTTCCTTCTGCCGTAGCTGGTTCAATCTGTTGGATCTGCTGGTGGTCAGCGTGTCCCTCATCTCCTTTGGCATCCAGTGAGTGGCCCTCTGCATCCCCTGCCCACTCCATTCCTCCCAGAGCAGAGGCCAAACCTGGGCCAGGGCCTGAGGACTGACCCTTCTCCAGCTCCAGCGCCATCTCAGTGGTGAAGATCCTGAGGGTACTCCGAGTACTGAGGCCTCTCCGAGCCATCAACAGGGCCAAGGGACTCAAGGTAACCCAGCCCCACCCAAACCCAAAGGACCCATGTCCTGCCCCACTCCTAGGGCCCCAATCTCCAATCAGACTGACTATTTACACAGACGCCTGACCACACAGCCTGGACCCAACATGTAAACCACACCCCAGACCACTGATCATGTGGCCTGACCAATATTCCTTACAAGTAACTAACAATTCCTACCCATGGCCACATTTCTCTGACCCAAGTTCCTGAAATGTGGCCCCATATCCCTTCCTGGTAAATACTTATTCCTAGTCAGTGCCCACATGGCCCTGAGCACATATCCCTGGTCCATGACCAGGTGTCCCCAGCCCGAGTCCCTGAGCCCCATCTACTCCCAGAATCCCTCCCCCCTGGCTGCTGTGGCCTGTAGTCTCGTGAACCATCTGTGTGGGTGCTTGCAGCACGTGGTGCAGTGTGTGTTCGTGGCTATCCGAACCATTGGGAACATCATGATTGTGACTACGCTCCTGCAATTCATGTTCGCCTGCATTGGCGTGCAGCTCTTCAAGGTGAGAGGAAACACTGGAAGGTCAAGGTGGGGAGCAAGGGGTAAACCTGCCTGACAAGTATCCTCCCTACAGGGGAAATTCTACAGTTGCACTGATGAAGCCAAACACACCCCCCAAGAGTGCAAGTGAGTGCCCTAAACCCTGCCCTTGGTGGAGCTTGGGGCCCCTCCCAAAGGCTAAAGAGGCCCCTAGATCTCACCCAGGCCCCTGGAACCCTTGGAGCTTCCTCCCAAGAACTGCAGAAACTCCCTCAGTTTTTATCAAGCCCCCCCCAAGCTCCCCCTATTCCCCACAATACGCCCCCAGAACTTTCCCAAGAGCTGCAATGGCCCTCAGGTCTTGCCAAGTCCTAAAAGACCCTCAATACCTCCCCCAAACCCCTCTTCTCATTGTCCAGAGTTACCTACATTCTACTATGGACCCCCCAGAAATCCCCAAACACTCCCCTCACCCATGGCCACTGTCACAAAGTCCCAGGTTTCCATCTTGAGATTCCTGTAGAGGGTGGTGATTAAAAGCATGTGCTTTGAAGTCAAGCATTCCTTGTTCAAATTCATCTCATGAGACTTGGGGCTACATTTCTTAACCTTGCTGAGTCCCATTTTCCTTAACTGAAAAATGGGGATGAAAACAATGCAGATCTCACAGGTTTCTGTAAGGAGTAAATGAGTTACTACAAGGAGAGTGTATTACAACGTAAAGTTTCTACATGTAAAGCCGAGTACAGGGCCTGACATATCCTTCACGCTGAGAAATGTTGATTATTAGTATTATTTTTTTTCCTGGGAGATGACAATGATGATAATGGAGATGACAGTTAACATATATGGTACCAACTATATGCGAGATACTATTCTCATTGAATGACTTGATTAATCCTTGTATCAGGCCAGGAAATATGTTCTGTTAGTATTCTTATTTTACAGATGAGGAAAACTGAAGCACAGGGAAGTTAAACGCCTAAGATCACCCAGCCAGTAAATGCAGGGGGGTAGGATTTGAACCCAAGCTATCTAGCCTCACCACTCCATGCTGAAGACACCAGGCCCCTTTCCCCAGCTCTCCACCCCTGCTCACCCACCCACCCTGTCTGCAACATCCACAGAGGCTCCTTCCTGGTCTACCCTGATGGAGATGTATCACGACCACTGGTCCGGGAGCGGCTCTGGGTCAACAGTGATTTCAACTTTGACAATGTCCTCTCAGCCATGATGGCCTTATTTACTGTCTCTACCTTCGAAGGCTGGCCTGCGTAAGGAGCAGGGCTCCAGGGATGGGCAGGGAAGGAGGGAAGGAGTCTATAGAATGGGATCTCCTTGGGGATGGGTGGAAAGGTATCTTGAGACTGGATAGGGTTTTCTGAGGACTGGTGAGCATATCAGAGGACTGAGTGGGGGTCCTCCAGAAGTTTGCTGGGGGTGCTTTGGGGACTGGGTATGGGGGTGTCTCCAGAAAGGCTAGAGGTCTCTGAGGACGTCTAGAAAGGACTGGGTAGGATTTAAGGGGGACCAGGTAGGGGTCTGGAGGAAGGCACTGGGGGGGAGGTCTCAGAGAGATGGAGCTCAGTGGTTCTCAGAGAGCTGTATAAGTCTTTGGGGTTCTAGTTGAAGATCTTTGGGAAGATGGTGCAAGGAATTCAAGCTGATGGGACAGGATTTAGAGATCTTCAGGGGCTTGTGGGGGAGTTCTGGGGAAGTGAATGGGGATCTGAGGTGAATGAAGAAGTGAATTTAGTGGTCCATGGGAACTTAAGGGATTTGGGGGTCTTGAAGGACTGGGGTGGAGACTTTCTCTAGAGGGTTGTATGGGGACCACTGGGTCTCCAGAGGGCTGAGACAAGGGATTTAGGGGTCTTTGAAGCCAGCTGGTGTTGCTTGGGGTATGCATGGAGGTCCCAGATG
This sequence comes from Mustela erminea, assembly GCF_009829155.1. Lineage (NCBI taxonomy): Eukaryota > Metazoa > Chordata > Mammalia > Carnivora > Mustelidae > Mustela > Mustela erminea. The sequence goes on along the minus strand of NC_045635.1, from coordinate 42,821,120 downwards.
GCTAAGTCAGGGGATTTGGGGTCTTTGGGTTGCCAACCAGGAGATTCTAGAGTGTCCGTTATAAGGTGTCTGGGGACAGGTCTCAGGGGACTGGGATATCTCCTCACCCATTCCCACTGGTTCCCTCCCCAGTCTACTGTACAAGGCCATCGATGCAAATGCAGAGGACAAGGGTCCTATCTATAATTACCATGTGGAGATCTCAGTGTTCTTCATTGTCTACATCATCATCATTGCATTCTTCATGATGAACATCTTTGTGGGCTTTGTCATCATCACCTTCCGTGCCCAGGGCGAGCAGGAATACCAAAACTGTGAGCTGGACAAGAACCAGGTGACCTCTAACCCCTCACCTTATGGCCTCCAACCCCTCCCCACCACTCTCTTGCCTTGGGATCCCACTGCTCACTCGTGCCCTGCACCCGTATGCAGCGCCAGTGTGTGGAGTACGCCCTCAAGGCCCAGCCACTCCGCCGCTACATCCCCAAGAACCCACATCAGTATCGTGTGTGGGCCACTGTGAACTCTGCTGCCTTCGAGTACCTCATGTTCCTGCTCATCCTGCTCAACACGGTTGCTCTAGCCATGCAGGTCTGAGCTCCCCACCCTGACCCCTGCCAGACACCTGACCCTACTCTGTCCACTCAATCCCTTGGGAACCATTAGGAATGCTTTAGGCTGCAAGCAACCAAATCCCCAACTGACAGAGACTTAAGTTATAAAAATATTTGCCACATTTCTTCAAATCTAAGGCCAATAATTGGAAGTTGCATCCTGACTTAAGAGATATAAGAATGTGGGGGAAATGCATATGGCCACTGTAAGTTGCTATTGATTGTGAAATGCACCCCATTTTCAAAGATTCTAAATGTGAAAAGATGTGCATATTGGAGTCAACAAAATATGGTAGGCTGTTTGATAATTGTTCATCAGGTATCCAGTGTCTTTCTCTTCCTCCATTCTTAACAAGTTGGCTTTCATTCTCATGATTGTTGCTTCATGGTCACAAGATGACTGCCATGGCTCCAGGCATCAAAACCACATTCAAGGCAGGAAAAAGGACGGAAGACTGCACCCAAGGGCTCTTCTCATTTGATCCTTTTATTGGAAAGCAAAAATAGTTTTCACAGAAACTGCCCAGCCAGCATAAGACTTCTGTTTCTGTCTCATTAGTCAGAAGTAGCTGCAAGGAAATCAAGACTGGGCTTTCCAATATCTATATTGGGATATCGACAGTTTGAGGAGTTCGGCCAAAGCATCTATCACATCTCCAGACTCACCTCAGTCCAAGCCAGAAAATATTTGGTTGTGGGTGGAGAGGTCTCTGCCTCAGGCTCCGTCCTCACACTTGGCTTTCTCTCCCAGCACTATGAACAGACTGCTCCTTTCAACTATGCCATGGACATCCTCAACATGGTCTTCACTGGCCTCTTCACTGTTGAGATGGTGCTCAAAATCATCGCCTTCAAACCCAAGGTGCCCCCCCAAGCCCTAGACTCACCTGCAGTGGGTGAATTCCTTGGGGTGGCACTCATTGCAGAGCTCTCGGGGGGGGGGGCAGCAACCAAGGGCTCATAGATCAAGGAGTGAGAGGGATCCAGATGAAGGCCTATCGTGTAGTCCAAGCTGGGCCCTGCCTCCATAATATCACCTACCACTGGACCCCTATACTAACTTGCTAGCTCTGAGAAGACAAGACTCTACTTTTTTCCTGCCTACAGCATTACTTTACCGATGCCTGGAACACATTTGATGCTCTTATTGTGGTGGGCAGCATAGTGGACATTGCCGTCACTGAAGTCAACGTAAGGACTGGCCTTTCCACAAACCCAGCCTTCCCCCACCTCAACCCCAGGGCCTCTCAACTTACCTCCACCCTAATCTTGAAGACTCAGTGCTCCTCATTCCAGCTCCATGTCTCTTGAATCCCTGTCAGGTTTAGCCAAAGCCCCCCCCTACCAGCTCCCTTATTCCATTTATTTCCTTACTTTATATCCCTTATTCCATTCCCTTCAATTCCATCTGCTATCTCCTAAAACGACTCTCCTGTTATTTCTATTATTTCCTTCATTGCCTCTACATCCACCTCCATTAACTCCATCAACTCCACCAATTCCTGCTTTGGCTCCATCGTTTCTTCTGACTACTTCATTGGCTGAATTTCCTCCAACAACTCCACTGTCTCCAACACTGGGTATTTCACGGCTCTGTCATCACCACTGACTGTACCGTGGGCTCCATCATCTCCTCCATTGGGTACTACTTGGCTCTATCACCTCAATTGACAATGCTGCTGGTTCCATGTCTCCATCACTGTCTCCTCCATTGGGTCCTCCATCGGTTCTCTAATCTCCATCATCTCCATGAAACCACTGGCTTCATCATTTCCTCCATTGGCTCCACTGGCTCTCTGCCATCATTTCCCATACCCTCTCATTTCCCTTCCACCCTCTTTGCCAACTCTTCCCACAACCATCTTGATCCACTACCATATAACCTTCTCCATCATCCCTTGAATAATGACTTTACCATCCATTATCCCCTATATCTGCTACATTGTTTCTCCCTTTGTTCATTTGGGCCTGCTATCTCATCCTCTCCTCTGTCACCTCTGTCTTGGCCATTTCTCCCTTCAGAATGGTGGCCACCTTGGCGAGGTAGCCCCCACCTCACAGCAGGGACTCTATGCTTCTTTCCACACCTACCCTCCCTTCCTTTCTTCCTAAGAGTCCTTAGAAATGCTCCCTGACTATATCCTGGGGCCTGAGTTCTGAGGGACTTGGGGGCTGGGAGGGCCAAAGCATGAGACAGGGAGGTAGCTGGGGCAAATGTAGACTCATCATACCTACCTACACCCCCAACCTCAGAGCTCTGAGGACAGTTCCCGCATTTCTATCACTTTCTTCCGCCTCTTCCGAGTCATGCGGCTAGTCAAACTTCTCAGTAAAGGTGAAGGAATCCGCACATTGCTCTGGACATTCATCAAGTCCTTCCAGGTAACTCCCCATCCCTTTGACCACCCCTCACCCTCATCTCACACTTCTCAGCCTGTCCTTTTACCACCCCAAGAACTACATTTCCCAGTGTGCCATACCCATCTGCAATTTACCATTTCTGGTTTTCTCTGTTTTTCTAGCCTCCCAATTCCCAACATGCCTTGGTCTCACTGACCTTATTCTATTGTATTTAATACTGTGTCCACATTTGGGAGACATTGATAGTCATGGGCACTTTGGGGATGGGTCACATCTCTCGGTAGGCCCAGGCTTGAGGGAGCAGTGCATTTTGGGGCTTATAGTTCTCTGCCTGGACCTGAATATCTATCCTCCTCTCCAATCCCATAGGCCTTGCCCTATGTGGCTCTTCTCATCGCAATGATATTCTTCATTTATGCAGTCATTGGGATGCAGGCAAGTGGGGAACCCAGGGAGCATCCCTTAGGCACTATGGGTAGGAATTCACCCACAGTGGGGGTGGTGGGCTGAAAGACAAGCTGGATGACACTGAATCAGTCCACACATCTGTGAAATGGGATCAGCAGTGCCTACACATCTGTGAGAATCTTTTGATCTTAGTACTCTTTTGAGTACTGGAAGGTATGAAATGGGTGACAACCTGTAGGGGCATGGGTTTACCACTCTGACACATGCCCTGTGCACCCACAGATGTTTGGCAAGGTGGCTCTTCAGGATGGCACACAGATCAACCGAAACAACAATTTCCAGACCTTTCCACAGGCCGTGCTGCTTTTGTTCAGGTGACATCCATGCCTCCTCCACTGCCATCTTGGTCCCCAGCATGTCCTTGGGTGCCCACACACCCCGTCTGGGCCCCAGACTGTCTGAGCTGTGGAAATAACAGGGCAGCATGGGGTTTCATTTTGCCTGAGACCTTTTATGGCTGTGATCTGAAGAGTCTTGTGTAATAATCTAGCCTCGACCATTCTTTTTCTGGCTGTAAGGTGTATCCACTTCTTAGGCCTCAGTGCCCCATCAGTAGCATCGGGATCAACATGGGGATACCTGATGAACATGACTGTCATCATCATGGCCACACCAGCTTTTAAAATATTGAAATGCTTTATGGAATTTATCTGTGCCAGATATAAACCCTGGCATGAAGTGGGTCATCTTCTTACCCTACAGTCCCCTACAGTGCCACTTGTGATGATTTCATAGCCTCCCCTCCAAAATGGCCCCACTGTATGACCCCCAGGTGTGCCACTGGTGAGGCATGGCAGGAGATAATGCTTGCCAGCCTTCCCGGGAGTCGGTGTGACCCTGAGTCTGATGTCAGCCCTGGCGAGGAGTTTACCTGTGGTAGCAATTTTGCCATCGCCTATTTTATTAGCTTCTTCATGCTCTGCGCCTTCCTGGTGAGGACTGTTTCCCCACAACCACCACCACTGCCATGGGGGCTGGCCCTGAAAGGTCTGGGGACAAGGTGGGGAGCCCAGATCTTCAGAGGGGGTGAAAGGGCTGGTCTGATAAGATCAACAAGGGACTAGTGACCCAGTAACCATAAGTTTACCTCAGCGTCCCACCAACGCCCCACACCCAGCTTAGCCCTTCACCTAACCCTCACTGTTCACTGGCCCACAGATCATAAATCTCTTTGTGGCTGTCATCATGGATAACTTTGATTATCTAACCAGAGACTGGTCCATCTTGGGACCCCATCACCTTGATGAATTCAAGAGGATCTGGTCTGAATATGACCCTGGAGCCAAGTATGGTCTATAACCACATAACTGGGATTGCAGGGGACAGTGCCCTGTCCCACCTAGTCCCCCAGTCCCAGAACTTCTGACCTGTTATCCATTACCAATTACCTAGTCAACAGATGCCCCAAGGTTCCCACTGCCTCTGTCCTCTGCCTTCCCCAACTGCCCTCAGATTCTTCCCTGGCAGGCTCTGGGTTGTTGGGGGTAGGGGAAGTTGGTCGAGATGAGCTGGTGGAATCTTCAGAAAGGAATAGAGGTATCTCCAATCCAGCGGTGCCACCCACCCACCCCAACTTGTCCCAGGGGCCGCATCAAGCACCTAGATGTGGTTGCTCTGCTGAGACGCATCCAGCCCCCCCTGGGATTTGGGAAGCTGTGCCCACACCGAGTGGCCTGCAAGGTCTGTGCACCTGCCCACCCCCCACCTCTGAAAGGGCTGTCCACCCACCGCAGGGGTGGGGAGGGACCCCGTCTTGGGTGGGGAGGGTGTGTTTGGTTTTATCTTCAAAGGTTTCTGCCCCTGGGTATCCAATGCCTTCATCCCTGGCATTTGATCAAAGTGGGTTCCATGTCCCTGGTGTGTAGAGACTTGTGGCGATGAACATGCCCCTCAACTCAGACGGGACAGTGACATTCAATGCCACACTCTTTGCCCTGGTTCGGACATCCTTGAAGATCAAGACAGAAGGTGCATGGGAGGAATGGGGAAGAGGCAGCAGCGGGAGGGCCTCTGGGGGAGGTGCAGGGATCAATCTCATTGAGTGATGGGCCTGGCTCCTGGCTCAGAACCTCAAAATAAGTGACTATGGCTCCTCCTGCCCTGTTTTACCACCTGTTCAATGGGGGTGGTGTGTGACTGCGGTAGAAGCTTGTGAAGCCCCTTCCAACAAGGAAGGAGTGGCTGCGAAGGGCTCCTCCTATTGGCTCATGCCCCATATTCTCTCCTGATGCAGGGAACCTGGAACAAGCCAATCAGGAGCTGCGGATTGTCATCAAAAAGATCTGGAAGCGGATAAAGCAGAAGCTGCTAGATGAGGTCATCCCCCCTCCTGACGGTGAGCTAGCTCCACCCCAATTCCATGAGCCCACCCAAATGTCAAACGATTACTCACCATCAGGAAACTAGCATTGGATGGGGGTGGGGGCCAAAGGGAGTCTATGCTGTGGGTAGGGGGAACAGAGGACCCCTGTGTGACCTTGCCTCTTCTCCCTTGCCCCCAGAGGAAGAGGTCACCGTGGGCAAATTCTACGCCACATTTCTGATCCAGGACTATTTCCGCAAATTCAGGCGGAGGAAAGAAAAGGGGCTACTAGGGAGTGAGGCCCCCTCAAGTACCTCCTCTGCCCTTCAGGTCTTCAGAGAGGGGCCTGGGTGGGGTGGGGTATGTGGGAGCACCATGTCTGAGGCTGCCTGCCCTCTTGGTCTTGTGGAACCAATGTCACAGACAAGGAAACAGAGGTCCCAGGACTTACAGAGGGTCAGGGGTGGCTGAGGGACCCCTTACCCCACCCCACACTCCTGCATGGGAAGCAGGCTCATGAATGGGGGAGTTTGGACCCTGAGCTACCTTGCTTCCCTATGTTTCTACCCTCACAGGCTGGTCTGAGGAGCCTACAGGACTTGGGTCCTGAGATCAGGCAGGCCCTTACCTGTGACACAGATGAGGAGGAAGAGGGACAGGAGAGAGAGGAGGAAGAAGATGAGAAGAACCCGGAAATTTATAAAGTGAGGGCAAGTTTTCACTCCCCTAGGGAATTTGATTGTAAAAAAACACTCCCTTAATTCCTTATGTAACTTGCACACTGCCTTTGGGGACGAGGCCCCCTGAGAAGACTCCCTACAACAGGCAAACGTTTATTTGATACCTACCATCCACTGTTGGAAGGTGAAACCCAGATTTAACCCTTAGGGAGGTCACTGGGAATAAACTTCAAGTGACTTGTGTCACTGACCAAGTGACTTAGATGTAACGCGAATGGCAACATTCAATCCTGTGACTTCCACAGGCCCCGATGGGCTCCCAGCCCCCATCTCGCCGGAGCTCCATGATTTCTGTGTCTCTACCTGTTGGGGACAGACCTCCAGATTCACTCTCCCTTGGGCCCAGTGATGACGATGGGGGGGCTCCCAATTCCAGACAGCCCAGTGGACCCCAGACTGGATCCCATGGCCACAGGTACGGTCAAGGGTCTGGTGGGATGTTGTAAGGGAAGGCAGGGACTAGCCACTACATGGGGGTAATTCAGGAGCAAGGGGACCTTTGAATGGAAATTCAGGACAAATGGAAGGGATTTAAGGGCTCAGATGGGAACAGAGGGTAATAAGAGATTCATAAGAGAAAGGCAATGCAAAAGTTTGATGCAAAAAGCACGTAACATGGAACTAAGTGAGTTTAAGTTCAAATCCTGGTTCTGCCATTTGCTAAGTGATCTTGGGCTAGTCACTTAGTTTCCATGGTCCTCAATCTTGTCACCTGTAAAAGGTGGATGATAACAGCACTTACCTCCCAGAAATAATGAAAGAACATAATGAAGTCACACCTAGCTTTTATAGCCTCCTCCTCACCTCCCCCAAACACACTCCCAGTTCCTGTGTTGAAGGTGTCTCTTCAACAGGCCAACTTTGATTTTTTTTTTTAAATGTTGGGTCCTTCCCATGAGAAACATCTATTAAAAGAAAGCCCACATTTATTTTAAGGTGATGGCAGGTTGGGACGCCTGGGTGGCTCAGTCAGTTAAGCATCCAACTCTTGATCTGCGTTCAGATCATGATCTTGGGGTCACAAGATACAGCCCCAACTGGGGCTCTGCACTCAGCATGGAATCTGCTTGGGATTCTCTCTCTCCCTCTCCCACTGCTCCTCTTCCAGTCTCTCTCTCTCGCGCGTGCGCTCTCATATAAATAAATAAATAAATAAATAAATAAATAAATAAAATATAAAAAATAAAATGATGACAGGTTAATTTTATGTTATGTGAGTTTCCCCAATTGGAAAAAAAAAACAAACCTAAAAGCCCAGTGTTTCTGTAGGGGATGGGGCATGGAACAAGAAGGAACCAGGAGCCCAGGGCCACAATACTAGGAGGATTGTGGTTGGAGGGGATCTGGTTTGTCTAACTTGCTTCATTTTCCCCAGGAGAAGCTCTGGAGGCTTTATTTTCACCATTCCAGAAGAAGGAAGTTCTCAGCTCAAAGGAAATGAAGAGCGGGAGAATTGGGACAAGGAAGAGGAAGTCCCCACCAAGGACTCTGGCCATGACATGTAGGATGACCCCATGAGCCGCATGCAGGAGGGCAGGACTAATGGGACCTCATTGCCCATGCGCAGGCCTGAGCTCATCCTCAGCCCTCTCTCCCGCTCAGGCTCTCCTACCTAAACGAGCAGGCAGGGACTCCTCCACGCCCCATCATTTTGCCACCCCACAGACCCCAGAGATACCTGGACGGGCACAATGTACCACGCCGCCGTCTGCTGCCCCCCACACCTGCAGGTGAGAGCAGGCATGGATCCTAGCCCCCCTACCAAGAGCCATCAGGGCAGAGGGCTAGGGTGGGTGGCACTGACATTCTTCTTTGCCCCCCCCCCGCCCCTCCCCGCGCTGTGCCTCCCCCCACCCCCAGCTCGGAAGCCTTCCTTCACTATCCAGTGTCTGAGGCGCCAGGGTGGTTGTGAAGATTTACCCATCCCAGGCACCTATCATCGTGGGCTACCCCTCACCAGCAGGGCACAGGTGAGGTGGGGAATGGGGTGCTGAGGTCTGGAGGGGTAGAGCTAGCCTAGGCTGAATTTATCAAACACACCACATGTCTTCTGAAGAATGAGGCACATATGAATTCACAAAAGCAAAAAAAGGGTTGGGGGAAGCAACCCTCTCAGGAGCCCTCACTCTTCGGGAGCTCAATAAGCTTTGCTGCCCACCCACCCTCCCAAAAAAAAAAAAAAAAGAATTCACAAAAGCCTCACTGTACCTGTGAGATAGGTACAGTTGTTAGTCCTAGTTTACAGATGAGGAAACTGAGGCCCAGAGAGGCTTACCCAAGATCACACAGCCAGTAAGTGGCAGAGCTCAGATTTATACCCAGGTCTTTTATGCTCCTGAATAAACTCAAGTCTGGTTTATTCGCATTCAGTTTGCTTCCAGTTGTGCCTGGGGGGTGGTGGGCAGTGATAAGAGGTAGGTACAAGGGTGAGTCCTAGACCCTCATATCCCACCCATCAGTCCTGAGCTCCCTGATGTTTATTCTGGTGCAGGGTTCCTGGGCAACCCCTCCGCAACGGAGTCGGCTCCTCTATGCCCCACTCTTGTTGGTGGAGGAGGGCGCAGCAGGGGAGGGATACCTCCACAAATCCAGTGGTCCGCTGCGCACCTTCACCTGTCTGCCCGTGCCTGGAACCCACTCGGACTCCAGCCATGGCAAGAGAGGCAGTGCTGACAGCCTGGTGGAGGCTGTGAGTTGAGAAGGGACCTGGGCAAGGAGGATGGGGGAGAAGGGGAGGAAGTGGGAGCTTGGGAAGGAGGGAAGAGGGCATCCCCCTCCAACCCCCGGTCTCTGCACTGTGTGTGTGATTATCTATCCCTTTGCTCTGCAACTTCTGCTTAGCATGATGTATGCACGACTGTCCCCAGTGACTTCCCTGCACACTTTCACGGATGATGCATCATCTACCTACACTGACCTGCTGTGCACATTGCTTTGATTCCATGTTGGGCCCTCTGCTGACTCTGATTCCATCTGTGCCCCCAGGTGCTCATCTCCGAGGGCCTGGGCCTCTTCGCCCGAGACCCACGCTTTGTGGCCCTGGCCAAGCAGGAGATTGCAGATGCCTGTCGCCTGACACTGGACGAGATGGACAGTGCTGCCAGTGACCTGCTGGCACAGGGGACCAGCTCACTGTATAGTGATGAGGAATCTATCCTCTCTCGCTTCGATGAGGAGGACCTCGGAGACGAAATGGCCTGTGTCCATGCCCTCTGAATTCCCACCCCTCCTCCCCTGCTCCATAAACCTGCTCTCCCTTCCCCAGAGGGAGACAGGCATGGACCACAGCCCTGGATTTCGGTATCTTTGCACTGGGGGTCTGGGGCTGCCCAGCGCCCCCCAGGCATCCATCCCCTGCTTCAGCCCTGAGCCACTGCCCACACACGAATATTTCCAGAAACCAGGACAGCCAGGCCTGATTATTCAGCGTTAGGGAAGGAGGGAGGAGGAGGAGGAAGAAACAGCAGCCAAAAAAAGCTGGAGACAGAGTGGAGGTGGTGGGGGAGGGGAAGGGGACCGGACAGAGATGGAGGAAGGAGGAGGAGAGAGGATGTGTAGAGGCTTGGATGAGGAGTGGGCGAAAGTCAAAGATTCCACAAGGGGTCAGTCAGGTCAGCCTGAGGAAGAACAGATGGGATGAAATGGATAAGAATACTCAGAGTAGAGTCCTGCCAGTAGAAAGGCCTGGAGGTTGGATTTAGCCTGGTATGTAATACGTCAGTCAGGCAGAGGGGTCCTCTGACAGCATCAGGAATTTCTGGGAAGCTAAATTGGGATTACCCTGTCTCCTGCTTTCTACCTTCTGCCTAAGAAAGAGAAAATCTAAGTCCGTTGAGAGAAGACATGGGTGACAGCAAAGGGCGAAGCCTTCAGCCTGAGGGAACCCACTCAGGGCCCACCTGGTTTTCCTGAGACCACCTAAGAGTACCCCACTGTCCCGCACAGATCCCAGCACTCCTCTTTCTGCTTCTTGCCCTGCCTGTAGTCATCACCCAGCCTTTGGGGGTCTCATTAACCAAGCGAAGTTTTATCAGGCATTTACTTTGTGCCAGGCACTGTTCTGGGTTTCCCTCAGGCCAAACTGAGCTGGCTTAGATAAGCCGCGGGACTTGTCCAAGGTGGCATTCAGCCCCACTCTGAAGGAATCAGAGGCAGTGCTGGGAAAGGTCCTGGATGGGGCCACTGCCAGGGAGGTTCCGACCCAGGGTTTCATCCCAGTTCTCAGAGCAAGAGTTTTCCTAAAAGCAGTGGGGAGCCATGGGAGAGATTTGAGCAGGGTGGTGACATAGTTAACGGCATTTTAAATGGATGCTCTGACGGCTGTGCTGAAAACAGAAGGGAGGGGGAAGAGACTGGAGATGCTAAAATTGGCAGGAACCATGGTTGCCGTAGCCAGGGGAGGTGGCAGAGGAGATGGTGAGAAATTAGTGGATTCCAGAGCTGTGTAGGAAGTAGAATGAACCATTTATTTGGCCCCGGGCTGAGCGCATAACAGTGATTATCTTGTTTAATCAGTGCAGCAACCCTGTAGGTACCATGTTAAAAACTATTTTACATGTCCGAAGTCACACAGGAATAAATATTAAAGTGGGATTCAAATGCAAGTAATTGCTGAAACCCAAGCTCTTTTGCCAAAAAGGCACCAACAGCGAGGTATCCATTACATATTTGTGTGAATTCGAGTGTGTGTACATGGGGATGCTTTTAAAAAGTAGGTATACATCCAGATGGTTCAAAATTCAAAAGGTACATGGGGCACCTGGCTGGCTTAGTCAGATGAGCATGTGACTCTTGAACTCGGGGTTGTGAGTTTGAGCCCCAGTGGAGGGTAGAGATTAAATAAACACATATACTTTTTAAAAATTCTAAAGGGGGACGCCTGGGTGGCTCAGTCGGTTGGGCATCTGCCTTTGGCTTGGGTCATGATCCCAGAGTCCCGGGATTGAGTCCCATGTTGGGCTCCTTGCTCTGTGGGGAGCCTGCTTCTCCCTCTACCTGCTGCTCCCTCCGCTTGTGTTCCCTCTGTCTCTCTATGTGTGTGTGTGTCAAATAAATAAATAAAATCTTTTTTAAAAATACTGATATGGAGCCTTGGAATGATCACCAAGATAGTTAAGTAAGAAGCAGACTCCCTGACCAGGAGGCAGCCTGATGCAGGGCTCGGCCCAAGGACCCTGGGATCATGACCTGAGCCAAAGGCAGCTGCTTAATTGACTGAGCCACCCAGGTGCCCCTACAAGGCTCCATATTAGTACTAATGACAGTTGCATAGTACTCCATTTTGTGGATGTATAAGATTTTGCTTAAATGGGTCACTATTAAGGAGTGCTTAGGAAGTCATATTATAAACAGCACTGCAGTGAATCATCTTATACATACAACTTTTAGCACATGTATGAATCTGTCAGATAAGTTCCTAGAAGTATAAATGCTGAGCTGATCAGTATATGGATTTGTTAGTTTGCCGAATTCTGCCAAATTGCCCTCTACATAGGCTATTCCAATCTAACTTCCACTGGTAATTTATGGGAATGCCTGTTTCTGGCCAACCTGCCAATATTGAGCTTAAGCAAACTTTTTTATATTCACCACCCTCAAAGATGAAAAACAGGATCTTAGTAGCTTTTATAGGCATTTCTTTTAGCATAAACGAGGTTGAACATCTTAAACTCTCATTGTATTTATCCACTGGATTTTGCAACATGGCAATCGCCACTGACCTTGTGGGCCTGGTTTTAGTAACATGAAGGAGGGATAGTCTGATTAAAAGAGAGCTGAGGAATAAACAGGATGTAAAGGGTAGAGTTGGAGCAAGCAAAATTTTGACTAAAAGGATAGAGAAATAGGGGAGATGGTTGGAGGAGGAGAGAGGGTTTTTAAGACCTTGAACTACGTTGAAATCGCTGAGACTTTGGGCACTGCCAGTTACTAGTGGGGCGACGTTGTGCAAGCAGCTACACCTCTCCGGGGACTCATCTTCCTCATCTGTAAAAAAACAGGGCTAATGGTCCCTACCACATAGGGCTATTGTAAGAAGACACTCAACAAACTCCGTAAAGGGCCTGACAAAAACGTTTTACTGTAGGACCGAATGGTCCTCCACTCCCCAGACCTCTAGCTGTGTTTTTCGAGACACCGATCCTCCCAGAGCGCTCTCGCGACTCCAGCTCTAGGGCTGGAATGGCGGCTGGCGAGATTTAGGTTCGGCCCGCTGTGTGCAGGCGCGCGCCGAGAGTGGGGCGGGGGCGCGAGGGGCGGAGCCGTGGCCGCCTGGGCTGTTCCGACGATTGCGCGCCGCCCCCGCCGCGCCCCGCGCCCGCCCTTGTTAGCAGGCGCCTCCCGCCCCCCGCATTGCTGATGCTGCTGCTGGCAGACATGGACGTGGTGAATCAGGTACGTGTTCCAGCACCGAGGACAGAGCCCGCCGCTGCCCGGCCTCCCCGCCCGGATCGCCACGAATCAGGCGACTCCGAGTGGTGGTGGCCAGGGTCCTGGCAGCGGACAGTCGGTCCCCAGCACAGGGGCTGGGGTCTACGGCAGGCGAGGGAGGAAGAGGGAGGTGGAGAAAAGAAGGAGCGCGCCCTTTGCCGCAGCGAGGGCCGTCCTCACTGCAGCAGCGGGGTCCGCCAGAAGCCCGGTTCCTTACCGGCAACCGTGAGGAGAGGAAGAGGGGTCTTGGGGCTAGAGTAGGGGTAACGGGGACGGGGAGAGGAGGAACAGTGGAAGGGAGATGGGGGTTGCTCATAGATGAGCTAGGAAATAGAGCGACAGAAGGCGTGGGGGCAGGGGGTGGGGGGGAGGGCTGACACCTGCCCCTCCCAGGGAAGGTACCCCAGTAGATGACCACCCTTTCCCGCAGAGCAGATCAAGGGGGACGATGCGACGTTGCCTCTCCAAAACCCCTAGTCTCCCCTCCCCCAGTACATATCCAGTGAAGCCATGTCCCAGCCCTCCCCCACCTTACTCAGCCCAGACCCTCCCTGCCATCTCACACTTCTTCACCACCTCAGAACCTCACCCATCTCTAACCAGTACCAACCCCTCCCACCCTCATCATTTCAGACCCCCCCCACCACCATCTGACTCACCTTTACCGCTGCAGACCCCTCCCCCACCCTAGCCAACCTGACTCCTTCCCTGTTATGACTCACCTTCACCACCCAAGACCCCCTCCCCCACCCTAATGAACCCCAACTCCTTCCTCACTCTCTCCACCTGATCCCCTTCACCATCTGACTCACCTTTACTGTTTCAGACCTTCTCCCCTTCCTTAATTAGTCCCAACCCCATCCCCATCTTCCTCACCCCAACAGCCCTCTGCCATCAACCTCACCATCTCCCCAGACCTCCCCTCCAGTCCTGAACCCCAAGGATCTTCTCTCGGAGACCCTGTGCTCACACTTTCCCTGAAGTGTCACTTTCTCCTTCTCACCCCTTCTCTCCCAATATCACTCACTCCTGGAGGTCACATGCCCTAGTCCCAGGGGTCATTGCCTGGTGGACTTGCCTCTCACCTCCCTTTCCATTCCCAACAATCCTACCCCCTCCCCACCGTTTCTCTCCTCAGCTGGTGGCCGGGGGTCAGTTCCGGGTGGTCAAGGAGCCCCTTGGCTTCGTGAAGGTGCTGCAATGGGTGAGTGTGGTCTGGGCCATTGGGAGAGAGAAGGAGGTGGTGGGCTCTGGAAGAGTAGGGGTGGGGAGCAAGGAATGGATGGATGGGTGCGGGTGGAAGGGGATGGAAGAATTGGTGAGGTCCTGGGGGCTGGGGTCAGTGAATAGAGGGGCTGTGATGTGACGTCATGTAAGATCAAGGGTACCCCCATTGTGAAGTGGAAGAATGTGACGTCTTACCTCCTCCCTTGAGATGAGAGAGGGGCAGGGGAGGTGGAGTGTGAAACTGGTTGCTGCAGAAAAGATGGAAAGCCAGAGAAATTCAGAGACAGAATGAGAGACAGGGAAGGATGGAAACAGAAATGGAAATACCAAGAAGAAAACAGAGAGAGATGACAGAGAGAGAGAGACTGGAGACAAGGAGAAAGAGACAAAGAAAAAGGGAGACAGAGATGCACAGAGAACAGAGATGAGAAGAGGAATAGATACAGGAAGAGTAGCAGAAAAATGGGATGGGGGAGAGACAGAAACAGAAAAAGAGAGATACTCAGGGGAGCAAGGAAAGGAGAAACTGATACACAGAAAAAGAGATGCACAAGAGAGACAGAGAGATCATGATACAGGGACTGAGTCAGAGACAGAGCAGGGAGATGGAGACAAGCAGACCAAGGATGGAAATACACACAGGGAGAGACATACATTTACATGGATGGAGCCAGAGAAAAAGAGACAGAAAGAGACCTACATAGATACAAGACAGGTAGAGGCAGAGAGAGAAACAGAGATACAGAGACAGAGAAACATCTGAGAAAGACAGAGAAACAGATACCAAGAGAAACAGAGACACAGAGAACAACAGAGACAGGCAGAAATACATAGAGGAATAAAGAGACTGAGAGAAGAGAGAAGGAGGAGGATCATAGCATCCAGAGATAGAGACTGAGAGAGACATTGAGAGAAAGACTGATAGAGACAGCCACACCCCTGTAATCAGCTTGTCCTTGGAGCCGATGAGCCCTGATTAGGGGGTGGGGGTGGGGACTGGTCCATCTGCTGCTGCTTGTGCTGGGCCCTGATCTGTCCAGAGGAGGGCATCCCATCCCACGTGTACACAGGCTCACCATGACCATCCCCATCCCTGCTGCCCAAGGTCTTTGCTATCTTCGCCTTTGCCACATGCGGCAGTTACACCGGGGAGCTCCGGCTGAGCGTGGAGTGTGCCAACAAGTCAGAGAGTGACCTCAGCATCGAGGTTGAATTCGAGTACCCCTTCAGGTGCGCCCCCCAACCCTAGCCCACCCCAGGGATCCCAGGGGAGATGGTGGGGGTGGGGTAGGACTGGCCAATACTGCCTCCGCAGTGGCTCCTGTTCAGCCCCCACCTCAGGAGACCATGGTGGGTCAGGTCACCGCACATGCACCGAGCCCCTACCTTACGCCTGGCCCTGCTCTGGACATCTAGGACATCTGGTGAGCAAGACAGGCATTGGCTGTTGCCCTCTGGCTGTGTTCTAGTGAATGGGGAGGAGCAGAAGAACGGCAATAAACAAGATTCAAAAGTAGAAGTGTATACGGATAAATAGCCTTAAAGCACTAGTTGCTCAATTAATGTCAGCCAATATAATTTAATTCCCATTCATTCATTCATTCCATACACAATTTTTTGGAGAACCTACTGTATGCCAGTTTCTGCTCAACATGCTGGGGACTTAACAGGGAAAGAAAAAAAAAAAAAACAGACCAAGCTCCCTCGGGGAGCCAATATTTGTTAACAAATAAATTGATAAAAAGGATGATTACAGACTGGGAGAAATTCAAAGAGGAGATCCTCTTGCAGCGTTTTATCACAGAGAATAATGAGGGGGTCTGATTAGCTATAGGGAATGATTAAACCCAGTTAAGCAATTCTGATATTCACTGAGCTCATACTGTGTGCCAGGTGCTAGGAACATGAGGACGAGCACAAGCAGGCAAGGTCATTGCCCTCGCAATGATGCTTACCTCCTGGAGAGTGGGGAGACAGAGACCCACAGACAAAATTTCAGTAGAGGCTTCTGAGGCTCCTCCACTACTTGGACAAATCACATAAGTGCTCCAGGTCTCCATTTACTCGTCTGCAGAAGGGTCCAAGATTATGATGAATAGTGACTGAGTTAATACTTGCAAAGTGCTTAGCACAGTGCTGGGCACACAATAAGTGTGCCACGAGGGCTTGTTAAAATAAAGAAAATAAAAAAGTTTAAGGGACTCAGGAAAGAGGTCAGGGCTTGAGTTGGAAATTGGGCATTTTTGAGCACTAAGGATAAATGCAGGCTCAGGGGATCACCCAGGGTTAGAGGGAAGAGTGTAAAGAGGAAAATCCAGGACAGACCCTAAGCAATGGTTGAAAGAAAAAGAAGCACCAGGGGAGGCATGGCCTGAGGGGCAGTGGGAAGCAGGGATCCACTGGTTCACAGAAGACAGGAAACAGAGTTTGGGGGAGGGGGAGGAACCAGCAGCCTGGGATACTGCTGGGATTCCTTTGGGAATCCAGAAGGCCACAGAAACCTCCACTCTCTAGTAGCTCCCTCACCTAGGACCTCCAGTCCTGAAGACCTACCTTTTACCCACAAGTTTCGAGGGAAAAAAAAGTCTTTGCCATGGTCCCCCTGACTGAATCCCCCACTGCCCTGATAACCTCCCAAGGGCCCCCCATTTCCCACAAGACACCATCTCTCCCAACCTGGCCCACTAGAAATCCAGAAACTTACCCAGATTCAAGTCTTAGCTCTGTCCTTTAGCAGCTCTACAACCTTGGGCAACTTAACACAACCTTGCTGAGCCTCTGTTCATCTGTCGAATGGGTGTACTAATCCCTGATTTAGAGGATTTAGGGAGAGGGTCATTAAGTGAGGCAGTTATCTAAAGTGCCTTGTAGGTGATCAATCAATAAGTGTAAGCTCCCTCCCTCAGGACCTTTGCCACACAAGGGGACTAGCAACATTTGCTCTGTCTCAGGATCCTGCCCCCCAAGTCTGAGGCCAGACCTCTGGGACTCCACCTAAGACCTTCTCCCTACACGCATTTTCTCCCTATGACCTCAGTTACACCGCAGGAAAGGCCTTAGTCCCAGGACACCTTCCCAATCTGCACCTCTCCACCTCACAATCGTACATGTGTTCTGTGTGCTCCAGGATCCCTTCTACCCTCCTGTCTGTCTGTCCATCTGTCTGTCTTCTGTTTTGTAGTCTCTGTGCTCTCCTCTGCTAAGCATACGTTTCTTTTCTCTTTGGGACCTGAAGTGAGGTAGTGAGAAAAGTCAACGTGATGTAGGGGGAAACACAGTGTTCAGAGCCCACCTGTGCCGTTCTCTCCCCAGCTGTGTGACTTTAGGCAAGTTAATGCACTTCTCTGAGCCTCTGTACATTTCACTGGATGAACATGCACTGAGCACCTACTGTGTGGCAGCACTGTTCCAGGTCTTAGGAATACAGCAGTGAACACAACAAAGGAAAAAACCCAGCCCTCTTTGAAGTATGGGGAAAATCCAGGAAAAACATAAAACACATGATATGTCAGATGCATGGGGTATCATTGCCATAGAGAAAAATGGAGCTAGAAAGGGGGCTAAGGAGCACTGGTAAGGAATGGTTCCATTTGATTTTAATACGGAGATCTGGGAAGGCCTCCCTGAAGTGACAATTGAGCAAAACTTGAAGGACATGAAGGGAGTAATATCTAGGAGAAGGGCATTCCAGTGCAAAGATCCTGGGGTGGGAGGGTGCCTCAGATGTTCTACAAATAACCAAGAGGTCAAAGTTCCTGGGTTAGAGGAAGGATTGATTAAGACCTATTTCCCCAGGATGCTGTGAACAATCCATAAAATGTGGCTGGTATACAGTAGGTGCTCTGTGAAGGGTTATTTCCTCCTCTTTCTTCCAGGAACCTTGTCAGAATCTGGGGAACCCATGATTTGGGGGGGCATGTTCCTAGGGTCTGGACCACACCTGCCATGTCTCTCCACAGGCTGCACCAAGTGTACTTTGACGCACCCACCTGCCGAGGGGACAAGGAGAAAATCTTCCTGGTGGGGGACTACTCCTCGTCGGCTGAATTCTTTGTCACCGTGGCTGTGTTTGCCTTTCTGTACTCCATGGGGGCTCTGGCCACCTACATCTTCCTGCAGAATAAGTACCGAGAGAACAACAAAGGACCCATGATGGTAAGCCCCCCACAGCCGCTCAAGTACAGGGCCCGGGGGACATAGAGCCTCAGGGACACGGTCATGTTCATAAGCACCTACCAAACCATAGACAGTCCCACATGCCAGCAGTCCCCATAACAGCTACAGATGTTACTGCTGTCGCTGCTGGGAGCATCAAAGAAACCGAATCATAGAAAGACAGGGACCCACTCAGAGCCCACACAGAATCCCAGACAGACCTACCCCCTGGAAACCTGCCACCTTGCACACAACCACACAGTCTAGATCAAAGAAAGGTGCACAGAGGTTCACTGTGATAGTCATGCTTGTCATCATGCCACCCAGACACATTGATTCCTACACAGCTGTACTCATACACCCTCATCCCGACACAAAATGACATAAATTCCCACATTCAAATGAAAGTAGAAAGACACGCTACTTTCCACAGATTCGGAAACCATCCCACAAAATCCCCCCACACATACCCACACATCACAATTACACTCCCACATCCTCTGTGTCACAGACACACACGTGCGCGCACGCACACACATAAACGCCCAAGCTAGGAATGCTCACCTTTAAGTGAGTACTGGGGGCTTCAGAGCTGAAAAGGCAGGAGAGAGACAGGGTTTTACTGTGGGGCCTCCCCCTCCCAAGAAAGCCTGTGATCTGAGGAGGCCCCACAGCATGTCATGAAGCAGCCTAGTCACAGTGCCATCTGCCTCTCCTTGCCTGCCCTAGGACTTCCTGGCCACAGCTGTGTTCGCCTTCATGTGGCTGGTTAGCTCATCAGCATGGGCCAAGGGACTGTCAGACGTGAAAATGGCCACTGACCCAGAGAACATTATCAAAGGGATGTCTGTCTGCCACCAGACGGGGAACACATGCAAGGAGCTTAGGGACCCTGTGACCTCTGGCCTCAACACTTCAGTGGTAAGCCCTGGGAAGGTGGCTGGGCTGCTGGGCCAGTTGCGGAGGGAGGCTGGGAAACTCACAGTCTGGTTTGGGGAGCGGTGGAGAGACTGAGGGGAGAATTCAAAGGAGATCCAAGAGGGATCCCCAGAGGAGGCATGCCAACAACAGTGGCTTGAAGGATGAGAGAGCAGTTATAACCACTGCAATACCACAAATAGTCCTCAGGAAGGGAATATGAGACTCTCTGTCCGATTACGTTTGGGAGATCCGGATCCCAGGCCCAGCCTAGTCGTGGGGAACCTCTGACCACTCGGTACCATCTTGGGACCATTTTGCCTACAGTATGCAAAATGAAAGAATAACTTGAAATGTTTCTCACTTGGACTCCCCCTACTGGCCAGAGTCAGGCAGTCTGAGCTTCAATCCCAGCTCTGCCACCTGCTAACTAGTTACTCAGCCTCTCAGCCTCAGGCTGTGCATGTAAACTGAAAACTACTAAGAGGTCCTGCTCCAAGTTGAATATTCAGTGAACTAGCAATATACAAAGTGCTTAGAAAAGGACTTGGCATGTGGTAAGTTGTATACACGTGCTACAGATGCTAAGATACCAACTTTTTTAAAAAAAGATTTTATTTATTTACTTGACAGAGATCACAAGTAGGCAGAGAGGCAGGCAGAGAGAGGTGGGGAAAGCAGGCTCCGCGCTGAGCCGAGAGCCCGATATGGGACTCGATTCCAGGACCCTGGGATCCTGACCTGAGCCGAAAGCAGAGGCTTTAACCCACTGAGCCACCCAGGGGCCCCCCAACTTTTTTTCTATCACTTGCTGGATGTGAGACTTGGAGCATCTTAGCCTCTCCAGGCCTCAGCTTCCTCAACTGTAAAGAGGAGCTATTACTGCCTGTCCCAAAATTGAATTATATTGTATATATTTAAGCTCCATGTATTTGTTTTAATATAAAAGCATATATTTATATACTTTGTATATGCGTATATATGTATGTGTATATGCATCTGTTAGTATATCTACATACATAATAAAAATTTATGCTTAACATTTTACTTTATTACAAATTTATATTATATTTTATACATGTATAAATGTATGTATGTAATAGTGATAGATGTCAACATCCCTGAAAGTGTGAATTCTAACACGCCCCATGCCCCCTGCCCCAGGTGACTTTTCTGCACATTGGTGTTCATGCGCCAGCACTCTGGAGGGTCCGGGTTTTAGAAACCACCCCCCCTTTGGGAGGCCAGGTCTCTATGTTCCGCGCGCGCGGCCTCGACGTCCCCCGGGGCCAAATCAACAGGCACAGGACGACGGCCTGGCTTTGTCTTCCCGCAGGTGTTTGGCTTCCTGAACTTGGTGCTCTGGGTCGGCAACCTGTGGTTCGTGTTCAAGGAGACAGGCTGGGCTGCCCCATTCATGCGTGCACCTCCCGGCGCCCCCGAGAAGCAACCAGCGCCCGGGGACGCCTATGGCGAGGCAGGCTACGGGCAGGGCCCAGGCGGGTACGGGCCCCAGGACTCCTACGGGCCCCAGGGCGGCTACCAGCCCGACTACGGGCAGCCGGCCGGCGGCGGCGGCGGCGGCTACGGGCCTCAGGGAGACTACGGGCAGCAAGGCTATGGCCCTCAGGGCGCGCCCACCTCCTTCTCCAATCAGATGTAGTCTGGTGAGTGACGGGCGGGCGGCGCGGCCGAGAATGGTACGGGAAGGGGGACGGGCGGGTCAGTAAGCCAATAAGAGTCAAGAGTAATTGGTTCGTAGGCACAGGGTGGGGGCTTGGAGGCGCCAATAGAGAGGCGGAGCTAATAGGAAGAACGAAAAACTAGCCAATAGATGGAGAGCAAGAGAAAAGTGCTTGAAGACGGGCGGAAGGAAAAGCCAATGGGAGAGAAGTAGAAGGGCCTCTCTGACGGAAGGGAGGGGAGAGAAAAGCGGACAGAGCAACCAACGAAAGAAGGGAATGGCAGGAGGACTTGTGTAGTGCAGGAATCCGCCGAGGAAAGACGACGTGAGCCTTAGAAGTGATTGATAAGCCAGTTTGTTCTAATAAGGCCAATAGATGGTGAGGGTAAAGGGCCTTGGGTCATGAAGGTCAGTCGAGGACACCAGTCCCGGAGTTGGTGATAGATTTAACATCTCTTACCAACCCCTGTGGTGAGGGAGGTAGTGTGGAATTTCACGGAAGGTAGGGGGCAGGCGGAGGCAATGGGAGGCTTCTGGGCCTTTTTGCTGGGTCTGAGAAGTCTGATTTCCTCACCTGTGAGGGAGGGAAATGGGAAGAGGAGGAGATGACGACACGTGGATGGAGGTAGCTTCTGGCACTTGGCCAGGGTGGAAAGGACAGGGAGGAGTTTATTAGGTACCTCATTTCTAATTCATCAAAAATTCCTGTCGACTCTACCATTAAAATATATCCATAATCTTCCACGTCTCACTGTCCTCTCCCCTGGACATCACAGCTTTCTACCCACATCCCCATTCTTTTTCTTTTTTTAATTATTTATTTATTTGAGAAAGAGAGAGAATGAAAGAGAGCAGGAGAGGGGAGAGGTCAGAGGGAGAAGGAGACTCTCCGCCGAGCAGGGAGCCCAATGTGGGACTCGATCCCAGGACTCCGGGATCATGACCTGAGCTGAAGGCCTAAGCCACCCAGGCGCCCCCCACATCCCCATTCTGTTCTACTCACAGCATTGGAGGGATCCTGTTAAATCCTAAATCCTGACACTGCCCTCCTGTGCTCAGAGCTCTGCCTGGGCTCCCATCTCACTCTCCTTAAAAGCTAAAGCCCACACCAGGCATGACACCAAGCCTCACCCTTCCCTTCTCCGATCTCCCACCTCCTCCCGCTCCCCACCCCAACCATGTTCCAGGCACAAGCCAAATTCAGGGCTTTGTTACTCGTTTTCCCCCTGGAGTTTTGCACCCACACTTACTTTTGATAACCTTACCTGGCCAGCTTCTCAAAAGTCCCCTTTCTTATCTCTCTTATAGTACCCTGTGCTTTTCTTATCACAGTCTGTAATTATTAATTTATGTATTTATTGACTGTCTCTTCCACTAAACTATAGGACATGACCGTGCCTTATTCATGATGTACACACATCACTCAGAGCCCTACTAATGTTAAGAAACATTTATTGAGGAAATAATAGAAACAACATGAGACATGTATTCTCATTTCATGCTTCTCTGCTCAAATTCTTCCAGTGACTTACACCTCATCCAGAGCCAAAGCTGACGTCCTCAGCCTAGTCCACAAGGCCCTATATGACCCCATTACCAGCCTCTCTGACATCACCTCCTACCACTGCCCCTTGCTTACTGCACTCAAACCGCGCTGACCTTCTTGCTGTTCCTCAAACACACTAGACGTGGCTCTACCCCAGGGCCCTTGTACTGGCTATTCCCCCTGCCTGGATTTTTCTTCATCCCAGTTATCTGCATGGCTCACTCCCTCATGTCCTTAACTCTTTATTCCAATATCATTTCTTAAATGAGTTCTTCTCTGACTACCCCCACTTACCACAGCAACATTTCTTCCCCTACTGGCACTCCTAATCCCCCTCACCCTAGCCTACCTTTTGCTTTTACATTGCACTTACTATCACCTGATGTCATACTCGATAACTCACTTAACACATTTTTGTTGTTTGAAGTCTGTCTTCTCCATCACAACACAAGCACCACAAAGATAGGCAGCTTTGTTTTGCCCAATACGGTCTATCACCAATGGCTAGAACAGTAACATGTTAATGGATATTTTGGGGTTGGTGGAAGGGGGACCACAATGTCTTTGGTACTTAATCTAGTGGGCACAAGCGCTACCTTCCCAGTAGGGGCATCTGGGATGAAGCTGACCCAAGGACTATGAGTGAAGGAGGAAGGAAGAAAAGGCACAGCAGGCAGAGGGTAAAGCCAAGGTGGAGGCATAGCAGCCCAGCCCCCCACCCTAAGGACACAAGCTATGTCTGGACCCCCTCTCCTTTCTGTCTTTTGTCTCCACAGGTCAGTGCAGCCCGGGAGGACCCCATGGGTGGGCAAGAGCTCAGAAGCCCTGCCGCCCTTTCCACCCCTATGCCCCAGGTCTCCGCCCCTCAAGCCAGGAGACTCTAACTCTCTTTGCTGTTTATATATATATATATTATATATAAATATCTATTTATCTGTCCGAGCCCTGCCCCCACTCCATACCCCTCATGCATTAGGGGCCTGACCTTGAGTGGGTCCCTCTCCTAACCCCACCCCTTCCTTTGCATCCCTTGGCCCCTGTCTGTTCCCTGGCCCTGTGCCCTGAGGTTGGGGGACTCTGAAAAGGGGAACAGGGAAAAGACAGGTCTCAGCTAAGTGGGGAGGGTCGGTGTGACTTCAGACTCTCTCCCCTCTCTCCCTTCCCTCCTCCCAACTGGCCTTGACTACTCCAGCAATGTCTGAACAGGGGCCATGAGGGGAAATTCAACCCCGAGGGGGGAGAAAAGCAGATTGGGGGACTTGACCTGAGGAGGACTTGAGGGGAGCTCTTGGGTGAAGAGGACCGGTAAGCAAGGGGTGTGGATTCCAGACATACTGGATCTAGAGTCTAAGGAAGAGGGGTGCCCTAGAGCATTCTGGAGTAGGGGTTGTTGGAATGAGGCTGAGAGCCGGGTTCTAGAATGGGTGGAGCTTTGAGTGAGGCAAGGGTCAGGCCCCAAAAGTGGGCAGGATTTGAAATAGGACAAGAAGGGGTGTGACCTGAGGACTGGGTTTTAGAGAGGTGGGGCCTGAACCAGGAATGGGTTTAGGCTCCAGAGTGGGCGGGTCTTTGATTGGGACCAGAGTGTACTGAAGCGGTATAGCTAGGAATATTCAGGAGACCGAGTTTGATTCTAAAGGGGGCAGATCTTGTGCAAGGCAAGAAGTGGGATTCAGGAATGGGCCAAGCTTGACGTGAGGTCTGAGTTCTGGACAGGGCGGGGCGCAGAGTGGGTGTTCGTGGCTGTTTCAGAAGGGGCAGCCCACCCCAATGGAGCAGTGCAAAAAATGTTTTAAAGTGGGCGGGTTTGGCGGTGGAGTGGGGGGCGGGAATATCTCTGGCCAAAACTGAGGATTGAGGTGGCCTGGGAGGAGCGGAGAGATAAGGCTTGGAGGGTAAGGGATGGGATCCAGAGAGAAGCACCCCTCACACCCTTGCCCACTCCCGTGTGACAGGACAGCTAGGTAGTCAGAGGACAGAGCCAACGGGTCTGTGGGGCCGGCCCACCCCCTCTCCTCCCTTTCCGTGCCTCTTCCCTCCCTTCACACCCCGGCCCGGTCTGGAGTCCCTATCCTGCACCCTCCGCTGTGTCTGTGACGTCGGTAGTGCCTGTGATCGTGTGTTGCCATTTTGTCTGGCTGTGGTCCCTCCCTCTCTCCTCCAGACGCCCCCCCACCCCTTTCCTAGCCCTTCGGTATTGTTTGAAGACCTCCCCAAGGAAGAACAAATAGGATTAATTCTCCTCCCCTAAATAAACTCCTCAACCACCTAGTCCTCCCGGCTCTGATTTCTCAGTGTGTCTTTTTTCTCTGGAGAGGGGGGAGGAAGACAGAGAGGTGGGGGAGAGGCGGCGAGAGGAAGTTCCGCCCCTGACCTGCTGGACTTGCCGTTCAAGTCACCCCCTCATGTCAGGTCCCTCCAGCCGTGTTGCCGATCTAATCATTCCCAGTCACGCTCTGAGTAGCCCTGCCCACTGGCTGCCGAATGCCCTGTCTTTCTAGGGTTCGGTTCTAATTCTGGCCCACTAGCCGCACACCCCTTCCCAGGCCCTGTGGAGCCCTGTCCTCAAACCCCAAGGGGTCCGGCTAGGGCTCCTATACTTCACAGGGAGACTTCCCCCTACTCACCCGCCTCTTATTCTTCAGACCCAGCTTTCTCGCCATTTCCTTTCCCCGCCAGAGCTGGAGAACTCGGAGACCCTCTGGGCTGCAAGGCCAGTGGGCGGAGCACTGGGGTGACTCCTTACCTCATTCATTCATTCCCTTTCACCTCTCCCTGGCTCCTCCCCCGGGGCAGGGAGGGGTGGGAAGTGACTGGGATGTGCATAATGGAGTTGCGTATGGAGGAGGTACCCTAGGCCCACGCTGAAAGACCCGACGGCTGCTGCCCCCACCTTGCCTAATTAGAAACCCCCGCCTAGCGCCCGAGTTCTGATGGCAGGCTGGGGACCCCCTCCTCCCAGCCCTGAGGCACGGTGAAGCCTGACAGGCGAAGGAGAGACTCCCAGCTATGGGACTGAGCTCCAGGAAAAAGGTATCTAACTGGAGAGAGAAAAATGGAAGTCAAGGGAGGCAAAGCTTTAAGATCTATTTCTCAGGACTTAGGGCGACAAGACAGCTGGACCTGTAAGGAAGGGAAGGGAGCAGGAGGTGAGGCCTCGGAATCTGTCCAGTGACTTTCACATCTTTCCCCCATAAATCTCAAATAGTCCTGGCTCTGATAAGGCCTGGGAGTGGAGGCTGTGGGGGTATATGAGAGCCAGCTCTCTGATGGTGGCAAGGGAGCACCAGCTGAGACTGCGATGGGCTTGGGGATCATTGTTGCAGCATCCATCCGGGGGAAAGAGACCCTCAGAATATCACCAGTGGGGAGGAGCGACAAAAGGTTGCTTTAACCCCTCCCCTCCTCCAAATGAACTTCCAAGATAAACGGACACGAAATGCCAACACAAATACCCTAGCTCACCACTTCCAAGTCCCCCCTCCTCCGCTGCAGAGCCCTCAAGCCCTAGACTATTCCGTGGGAGGCCCTGTGGGCCATGCCTTCTGAGGCCTGGCTTGGGTCCAGGCCAAGAAGGCTGGGGAGCTCTCCCATATGGCGCTCCTGGGCTGCCTGCCCCTCACCTCTAGGCAGGGGGCGCCCTGGCCCAGGAGTGAGCACAGGGCCAGGGGCGGACCGTGCGGGGCGCGCTCCTCCCACGCCGGTGTCAGATTTACGGAACAGAGCTCCCAGGCCGGACGCGCGGTGGCCTGACGGCCGTGAGGATTCCATCGGCCTGACCCTGCCCGGCTTGACCCTGCCCGGGCGCGCCATGTTCGCGCGTGGGTCCCGGAGGCGCCGCTCCGGGCGCGCGGTGAGCGAGACTTGGGGCAGCGGTGGGAGTCAGGGATAAACTGAGGCCCGGGAGCAGGGAATTGGGATAACGAGGAGGCGCTCCATCGAGGGTCTGGGAATCCCCAACCCCAGATTCCCAGAACGGATGGGCTGGGGCTGCTGGAAGTGTGCGGATTGAGGAAGGCGGAGGTCTGATGGCACCTGTTCCCTACTCACCTCTCTGCATACTTCTATCAGCACCCCAGGGACCTGGTGGGCTCCCTTCTCGTGTGAATTCTGGGAAGGGATTCTGAGGGCCAACAGACTGGATCCTGGGGTCCTGGACTGAATGAGGACCTCCTGAATTTCTGAGGAAAGGGACTTCCCCTGTACTTTGACAGAAGGCGATCTTAGGGGTGAGGTCACACTCCTGGGGTGTCTGAATATTAAGGGTCCAGGGATTAGGATGTGGGGGAAGAGGGCTTCCAGGCTTCTACTTGAGCCAGGAGCTTTCTGACTTCCTAGATAGCGGTGTTGCTTTTCTTTTGGAGGGGGTCTTTAGGTGGGGTCTGGGTTTGGTGGTCCAGAGGAGTGAATAGCCCTAGGATGTGAAGGGTGAAGACCAAGGCTTCTTGGGGTGGGGGTTATTCAATGGATCAGAGGCCTCCTGAGATCCTGAAGGAGGGTCTCCAGTTCCTTGGGTATGAAAGGGGGAAGCCAGGATTTAGGGGAGGGCTGTTGAGATTCAGAAAAGAGGGGAAGGTTTATTGTAGGGATCCCGAGTAAGGATGGGGCCGCAGACTCCTACCCTGTGGAACCGGAGTCCTGCTGGCCTCCTGGGCAGAGAAGGGGCCAAGGTGAGGCCTGAGAGGAGACACCCAGATTAGGGACTCTGTGCTCAGGTGGGGAGAGTATTCCGAGTTCGGGAGAGGTATGTGAGGTCTGAAGAAGTCAGAGGCAGGTGGGAGGTATCCAAGGCTGGGTGAGGGGGAAGGGAATTCCCTGAAAAGGGGGTTTACGGGGAGGTGGTCTCAGCTGCTCCGCCTTTACCTCAGTCGTGCCCTCCTCCCCCGCGCTGCGGGCGCTGTCCCAGCCTGCCCAGCGCTGCCCTGGTGGGACAGGCCCCAGCGTGCGGTCGCGGGAGTGGAGAGGCGGGCGTTGACTTCTCTCTCCCCGCCCCCGCGCCTCGCCGGGTCCCGCGTCTGTCCCCATTCACTTCAGCCTCCAGAGGCGGAGGACCCAGACCGCGGCCAGCCCTGCAACTCCTGCAGGGAGCAGTGCCCCGGCTTCCTACTGCATGGATGGAGGTAGGTGACCATCAAGCGCCTCGCCTTTGTCAGGGCCCCGCCGTCAGGGGAAACCCCTAGAAGCTTCGGCCACACCCCTAGGATTGAGCCGGGTCCACCAGAGCAACTCAGCTGGGGTGGAGCCTCACGCTCAGCTTCAGGGCCC
The DNA here is from genome assembly GCF_009829155.1 of Mustela erminea. Classification (NCBI taxonomy): domain Eukaryota; kingdom Metazoa; phylum Chordata; class Mammalia; order Carnivora; family Mustelidae; genus Mustela; species Mustela erminea. Next base: position 42,793,411 of record NC_045635.1, on the reverse strand, counting down.
CGCCCCCTGACTCGTTCCCAATTGTCCTGTTCCCAGGAAAGCTCCACCCGCTCCATAGCCCCGCCCTCAGACGGTTATCGCACGCCAGAGTCCCAGCCCTAGGGAAATCCTCAGTCCCAAGGCGCTGAGCATCGTCCACTGACATCCAGTGCCTCTCAGGCTCAAAATTCCTCTCGTGGACCCAGTGTCCTGTCCTCCCCCTGGAGCCCTGTACCCCAAACATCTCAAAATACCCCAGAGTCCACAGCTGGCACATCTACAGGCTCGGAGCCCCCACCCACCCACAAGTTCAGAGCCTCAGCACAGGCCAGAGCCCGCCTCTAGGGAAAGTTCCCCCACAACCTCCAAAGCCAGTCCCGAGGAGAAACCCCCCCTGAATTTAAAGCTCCAATCTCAGACTCAGAGCCCCGCCCCTATTCAGGCCCACTGCCAGGAAAGTCTGACCTGAGTCCCAGAGATAAAAGTCATAGGCGGGCCTGCAGACCCTACAGCCCTGCCCCCAGCTCCCAGCCTTGCCCTCCTCTCGGGTCTCACCCACGGCAGCCCCTCCCCCAGGCCCAGAAGTCCTTGGGTGGTGCTGATCTGCCTGTCCCTGCCCCTTAGTTGGACCTTCATGGGCTGCTCAGGGGTCCAAGGGAGCCACCCCTTAATCACTGACCTCCATCCCGGTCCCCTCAGAAAGATCTGTCAGCACTGCAAATGCCCGAGGGAGGAGCACGCGGTGCACACGGTGCCTGTGGACCTGGAGCGCATCATGTGTCGGCTAATCTCAGACTTCCAGCGCCACTCCATCTCCGATGATGACTCAGGCTGTGCCTCGGAGGAGTATGCCTGGGTGCCCCCTGGTCTCAAGCCAGAGCAGGTGACCAGAGGCTGCCACCCACTCTTCTTCTCCAGTAGATGCTTACACGCACACACACACACACAGCACACACATACACACACTCAGGTAGAATCCTATTTCTGGGACAACATGAGACCATGTGAATCCTTCTGACCCCCCTGCAATCTCACGGTGATCATTCCCCCGCAATTCTTGGCGAATACTGAATGATCACTGAGCAGGATGGTCGGGGCCTGTTCACCTCACTCCTATTCTACCCCTTGACTCAGGTCTCATGCCAGCGCTTTGTTCTTCAGATTTCCGTTAATGGATTCGCTCAACAAATAGTTATTGAGCACCTACTGTATGTCACACTTTGTTCTGGGCACTGGGACCACAGCAGTGGATAAGACATACACAAAATATGTCCGCCCACATGGAGCTTAGAGTCTTAAAGTGAGCACCAGCCAGTAAACACACCTGGAAAAATATGTCAGATAGTTTAAGGGCTATGGAATTAAAAAAAAAAAGGCAGGGAAGAAGTGAAGGAGAGAAATCTTAGAATTGTAAATAGGGTGCCCGGGTCAGCCTCTATGAAAATATGATGTTTGGGCTTCCTGAAGGAGGTAAAGAAGTGCCATGCATATATCCATGGTTAGAGCTATCCAGGCAAGAGGAATAGCCAAGCAAAGGCCCTGAGGCAGGAGTGTGCTCAGCTGTGTGGGGAACGGTGAGGAGACCATTACCATTGTGGCTAGAGCAGAGTGAGTGACTGGGAGAGGGAGTGGAAGTGAGGACAGAGGTGGGGAGGGAGACATGGGGAAGACTTTGACCTCTATTCTGAATGAAGGAGAAGCCACAAGAGGGTTGTGACTGGAGAAGGGATGTGGTTTGCTTTCAGATTAAACAGGCTCCCCCTGTGGCTACTGTGAGGAAAATAGGCTATAGGTATGAGGGTTGAGGCAGGGGGACCATGACTAATAACCATGTTGGCAGTGGAAGTAGTGAGTGGTGGTCAGATTCTGGATACCTTTTGAAAGCAGAACTAAGAGGATTTGCTTGTGGGTGTGTGAGAGAGAGGAGTCAAAGATGACCTCAAGGAGGGATGGATTAACTGACAGGGGACAGGCCAAGGCAGAGCATAAGTTCGGTTTTGGCCATCTGGAGTTCTGAGATGCCCATCATAGATGTGAGTGGCCATGTGGCCTGGCACTCAAGGGAGGTATCACAGGGCTGGAGGTATGGATTTGTAAAGCATGAGCCATGAAGTGGTATTTATAACCATGAGTTTGGATGTGATTCCCCAGGGAGCGAATGTAGAGAGAGGCAAGGGAACCATGGATGAGCCTGAGGCTCCTCCCACATTTGGGGGTCCGTTACTTGAAGAAGAACCAAAAAGGGGACAGAGAAGGAACAGCCAATAAGGTAGGAGGAAACTGAGGACAGTGTTCTGGAAGCCAAGGGAACAAAGCATTTCCAGGAAAAGGGAGTGATAAGCTGTGTTCAGTGCTACTTATAGGTCTGGCTGGATGAGGACTGAGACCCGAAAAAGGATTCTGAAGGTGTGGACATCGTCGATGACTGGGACAGGAACAGCTTTGAGGAGCAGCAGGGACGGAAGGGGCGGGGAAGCCTGACTGGAGTTGGGTCTGGAGACAATGGGAGAGGAAGTGGAGGGGGTGAGTGCCCACAGCTCTTTTGAGGAACTCTGCTGTAAAAGAAAAAATGGGGGATAGCAGCTGGAGAGAAACGTGGGGTCAAGGCCTGAAGGAACTCATGGCATGTTTGGGAGGTGATGGAAATGATCTGTAGGAAGGAAAGGTGGAGAGTGTCAGTAGACAGTCCCTTCCGATGACTTTAACATTCTCCGAGAAGTAGGGGCCCACCATCCCGCTGCATCCCAGCTCACCCCTAGTCTCAATTGTTCTCTCCCGTCCCCCACACCCTCCCAGGTATACCAATTTTTCAGCTGCCTCCCAGAGGATAAGGTTCCCTACGTCAACAGTCCTGGGGAAAAATACAGGATCAAGCAGCTGCTGCACCAGCTGCCCCCACACGACAGTGAGGTGAGGAGCGAGAAGACAGGAAGGCCATGCCAGGTAGTGAGGGGGCAGGGCGCAACCAGGGCAAATGCTAAGCAGCTGGAAAGAAACACACAGGGTCAGGGGAGGAAAGGGAAGCCCATCCAATGTGAAAGGTGTACACAGGCAGGGACAGGTGGGCCATTCCTTGGCCAAACCACAGCTGAGCCCTAGGAGAGGAGGTAAAGGGTGGAAATGTCGGGCAGGAAGCACCCAGCTGGACCAAAGCCTAGAGGTAAACTGAGTGTGGATAAATTCTGGAAGTGGGGGGAAGCATGGTGGGAGGAGCCTGGAAGACCCTCCCACCCCAGGCACAGTACTGCACTGCACTGGAGGAGGAGGAGAAGAAAGAGCTCAGAGCCTTCAGCCAGCAGCGGAAGCGGGAGAACCTGGGCCGTGGCACTGTGCGCATCTTCCCCGTGACCATCACTGGGGCCATCTGTGAGGAGGTGAGCCAGGGTGGGCCCCAATGGGTGAGAGCTGTGCCTTTGCTTCAGGCCCTGGGAAGAGATGAAGCCTGCCGCTTCAGTCCTAGAGGTCTGTCTCTCATGTCCCCTCTGGTGGATGGGGTCCTTTCCTCACATCCCACCATTAGGCAGGGACCATGCCTTAAGGCCTCCCTGGCCCCAAGATCTGTCTGCAGGGCCCCCTGGTGGACAGGGCTTGTTCCCTCTCAGCTCAAGGTTGACTGTGGTCTGTCTCTGAGGCGGCCCTAGTGGACCTTCTCTATTAGTTCCCTCTTCACAGTGGATGTGAGGAGTGGGCTGTCTCTCTGGTCCTCTTGTGTTTAAGACATGTCCTTAAGAACTGACCCACAGTGGTCTGGCCTGTCTATAGGGCCCAGTGGCAGGTAGAATTTGTCTTCAAGGCCCCTCCCGGCAGATGGAGCCTGACCCTAGATCCTCCTGTGAGGTTCTAAGGTGAGGTTTGTTGCTAAGGTTCCCCCACTGGGCCTGGCCTAACTCTCTCTCTCTCTCTCTCTTTTTAAGATTTTATTTATTTGAGAGAGTGACAACTAGAGAGAGAGATAATCGGGTTCCCCGCTGGGTAGGGAGCCCAGTATGGAACTCCATCCCAGGCCCGCCTGAGATCATGACCTGAGCTGAAGCCAGATGCTTAACCAATTGAGCCACCTAGGCGCCCCCTGGCCTGTCTCTTTGATTTCCCCAGCTCCCTAAGGACAAGACTTGCCTTTAAGGCCACCCACAATTAGAAGGGCCAGTCTCTGTGGGTTAGGATCACAGAAGTTGGCCAGGGGCAGGCCCAAGTGTGACAGGCCTCGGCAGACCCCCATCTGGTTTGACTGTCAGTGGCAGCGTCTCTCTGTCATCTGGCAGTGCGGGAAGCAGATCGGAGGTGGCGACATCGCTGTGTTTGCCAGCCGAGCAGGCCTGGGTGCCTGCTGGCACCCGCAGTGTTTCGTGTGCTCCACGTGCCGCGAGCTGCTGGTGGACCTCATCTACTTCTACCATGCCGGCAAAGTCTACTGCGGCCGCCACCACGCAGAGCGCCTGCGCCCGCGTTGCCAAGCCTGTGACGAGGTTCATGCCTGTCCACCCCGGGGTGGGAGTGGAGGGTGAGCGGGGCCAGGGGAAGGCCCTTCTGATGGCCAAGGTGGCCCGTGTCCCTCTCCCCCCTTCCTTCCCCCCTCAGATCATCTTCTCCCCTGAGTGCACCGAGGCCGAGGGCCGGCACTGGCACATGGGGCACTTCTGCTGCTTCGAGTGCGAAGCATCGCTGGGAGGGCAGCGCTACGTCATGCGTCAGAGCCGACCCCACTGCTGCGCCTGCTACGAGGCCCGCCACGCTGAGTACTGTGATGGCTGTGGGGAGCACATTGGTGGGTGAATAGGAAAAGGGACGGGGCAACACATGGAAAGCCTGGCCGTAGCACAACCCCACCAGGATCCTCCGTTATAGTCCATACTTGCGGTCTAGTGCCCGCATATAGCCCTCCACCCTTTACTGCAAGTCCCTCACCAGTATCCCCCATCATGCTGGACTTATGAAACCCTACCTGCGTGACCCTAGGCACCACTGCCTATCTATGCCCACTTCCAGGGTTCCCCCTAATTCCCAGCTCCCCTAGCGCCCTGTGGTCACCCTCTTACTCCCTCAGCGGAGGCCCAACTCTCCCAGACTCTCCATAGTCTCTAAAACTCCTCCATCAGCTAGGTACAGTCCTACCTCCTGAGCTGCACCCTGCCCTCTAAGACCCACTCCTTTCCCACCAAGGCCCCGCCCTACCTTCTAAGCCCTGCCCCCCAACTTTCCTTCAGGTCCACCTTTTACACTCCATCCACCTGACCCACATCTCAAGAGTCCAATGCCCACCCCCAGTCTGGGAGGGGGCACCCTGGGAAAGAAAGAGAAGGAGAAGAGGAGACATCAGCTGGTTTCACAGAGAGAAAGGATGAAGAAACTTAGAGTGAAGCCCAAACCTCAGTTTCCCTTCTTCCTCCAGAAAAGAGCCCCATTCTGGAGAGTTGGGAGGGAGGGCGTCTTGGGGTGCCCTGCCTCAGATTCCCTGCCTCTTCCCAAGATGGGCCCCATTCAGGACAGGCAAGGGCTATGCCTGCTGGCTCTGCCTCAGTTTTCCCCCTCTTCCATCCCCGCAGGCCTGGACCAGGGTCAGATGGCTTATGAGGGCCAGCACTGGCATGCCTCAGACCGCTGCTTCTGCTGTAGTCGCTGCGGGCGAGCTCTCCTGGGCCGCCCCTTCCTGCCACGCCGTGGCCTGATCTTCTGCTCGAGAGCCTGCAGCCTGGGGTCTGAGCCCACACCTTCAGGGACGGGCCGCCGGAGCTGGAGCGCGGGCACTGTCTCCACACCTCTTGCAGCATCCACAGCCTCTTTCTCCACTGCGGAGGCATCCGAGACTGCCACCAAAGGGACCAGCACCGAGCCAGAGCCCGGTGAGCTAACCCTGGAGGCACGCCTAGCCTCTCCGAGTCCCCGCCCCCACCTCAAGCCGGACACCTCCCCTTGGCTGGCCCAGACCCTTCTCAGGCAGCACCCCTGGCCTCGCCCCCACCTCTGTCCAGGCTGCATCCCCAAACCATGCTAGGACTAGTCTCCAGCCCACACTACCCCTTGTGAACCCTGGCTCCGCCCCTCTCTGTTACAAGGCCGGTCCCCTAGCCTCAACTTGTTCCCTCTTGAACCCAAGTTCTTCCTCCTTTCATCCAAACCCCTCACCTTCCTCCCTCCGTGCCCAGGCCCCACCCCCCCATTCTATGGCTAACTTGGTCGACTTTAGTCAATGTCACCCCCCCTTACGTCAGAAGCCACGCTTCTATTCCCTCCACCCAGAGTCTGCTCCAAGCTTCACATTTCCCAAACTCCCCCCACCTCCCTGCCGCCCTCCAACTGCTGCTCCCACTTTCCCAGTCCTGACGGGGTAAGGTGGAGAGAAGTCCCTTCTACCCGCCTCCCCTCAGGGGCCACATAACAGGGAGTTGCTCCCTCTCTCTTTCTAGTTGCAGGCCCTGAGGAGCCCACCCACTTTCTGCGAGGGGCCCCCCACCGCCACTCTATGCCAGAGCTGGGGCTCCGCAGCCCCCCAGAGCCGCCCCCAGGACTCCCCAGCCAGCCTGATCCGAGCCCAGAAGATGGTGCCTTTGGTCGCCAGAGCACCCCTCGCGTCAGCTTCCGTGATCCTCTGGTGTCTGAAGGAGGTCCTCGGCGGACCCTGAGTGCACCCCCAGCACAACGTCGCAGGCCTCGTAGTCCCCCACCCAGAGGCCCCACCCATCGGCGCCGTCGCCACCACCACCATCATCATCATCACCGCCGCCACTCAGGCAGACATCACCACCACCAGTGTGATTTGGGATCAGGGTCAGACTCAGGATCTTGCTCCAGCTCACCTTCTAGCCGCAGCTCTGAGTCCTCAGAGGAGGACGGCTTCTTCCTAGGGGAACGCATCCCCCTGCCCCCACATCTTTGCAGGCCCGGCCCTGCTAAGGACAATGCAACTGGAACCCCCAAATCCCCATCTCCACAGCTCCCCAGGAGCTCTCGCCCAGGGATGCCTCGCCAGGCCAGAGACAAGAACTGCATCGTGGCTTGAAGGCAGTGTAGTCCTGGAGGGTTCTGTTCTCCCATCAGTGGAGATGATCCCGTCTCCGAGCCCAAGCCATAAATCCCCTTCCTCCTTCATCTGTTTGTGTTAATGAAGTAATTTAATATTTGCTGTAAAACATGCCTGGCTTCTTTACCTCCTCGCTCCAGCTGTCCCCTCCCCAATTTTCCCCCTCCTGATGCTTGAGATTTATCCACATTTGACCAAAGGATTAATTTATTCATTATCATATGTTGTAACAATCTGTTTATTTATCCCCCACAGAACCACCCCCCACATAGAGGAGCTTATTTGGTGTGGGTCACAACCTAGGGCCTAGAATCTGAAATCTGGGCCCCCCCCCGCCCTCATTTTGTGGCTTCAGTGGGTGCATAGTCCAGGCAGAACAAGTGTCTCCTCCTGGGTGCTGCAGAAGGAAGGGAGACAGAGGCACACCCATAAAGGTGGCCACACCCAGGAGGGACTGGCAGGTAGGAAGACAGATTCTCCCAATAAAGGCACTTGTACTTCAGTAAGAGGCTGGGAGTTGGCTGGGAGTGTTGTCGGGGCAGGGAGGAGTTACTCGAAGGAAGTGTTATTTGCAGGCTTCAGAGAGAAATGAAGGGAGTTCACCTACACCGGGCCATCTGCAGGGTCTGCAAGTGAGGAAAAGAGAGGAAAGCATTGGCAGGATCCTATGCCCATTTCCAGACAAGGAATACTGAAGCTTACCGTACTCATGGGCTAAAGCCATCAGTATCAATAAGGGGGCATTTGTGCCCGTGGGAGACCCCCTTTCCTACTCAAACCCCCAGCAACACTCCCCCCACTAACACACACACTTACCAGTAGGAGCTGCTGTATGTCTTTGCTGCCGCAAGGGGAAGGTGATGTAGGCATCATAGCCAAAGAGGCTTGTGGCAAGTAGGCCCAGTACCTGAGGGTGGGGATGGGCACAAGGGAGGTTGTATTAGGTCCGTCAGCCTACTCAGCCTCTTGCTTCCTTGTATCTACCACCTCCAATGACTGCTCCCATGCAGGGACGGTGACTAAAACCCCAGATCAGGAAGCCAGAGAGCCCCAGGGACAAGCCAGGAGATGGGAATCAACCACATCCTCCCTCCTCCTGGAACCTCCCAACACAGGGTAACCACACAGTGGCCCCACACGTCAGTGGCACCATGCACAGGGTACATTCAAGACAAAGTTCTAGTGGATAGTAGTCTCGTGTGTTGACAAAGGGGCCACTTCTTTGTGCTTTCCACAGAGGTCCCTGTGTTGGACAAGGCATGGCCTTTCGTGGAAAATGATGATCTCGGGAGGACAACCAGAGCATGGTCCATACCTTCCTGCAGGCTCTGAGGACATGTGTGACCTGTTAAGGGCCATATACTTTCTCCCAAAAGCAGAAGCAGAACTGGGCCCTGGATTCTCTAACCCCTATCTTTGCCTTGGAGCTGCCTCTGTGGCTTTTACCCCTGCGATGATTTTGGAGTGGTTTCCTCCCTCAACAAGGACAACAATGGAGGTGATCAGGTAGAGGATGGCCGCTATGAGGGTTCGGAAGAAGTCCTGTGAGGCATGGGGAGAAGAGGGGAAGTCAGCATCTTCGGTCCCAGGACCATCCCAACTGCCCCGGGGCTCCTCCCTAGTCCTGCCCCTTTCTCACACTCCAAGGCCAGTTGATGATCTGTATCTTCGTATGCAGGTCGCACATGTAGATGACAAAGAAGATAGCAGCAAGGATCATCTCGACCACCGACAGGGAGGAGTATCCTGGCGTGGAGGCACTGAAGCAGATCAGAATCACCAGGCACAATATCTGGAAGGATGACAGGGGAAAGGGGACAACCCCCCCCCACACTCCAATCAGCATCCAGGGCTGAGGGGATTTGGCTTAAATTGGAGGTCTCAAACTCCGACGATGCCTACCAGGGCTGGAAAGATGACAAATACTAACAGCTAAACGTTTACTTTGTGCTCACTGTCCCAAAAGTTGTTCTAGAGGCTGTACAAGTAGGAATTTACTTAATCATCATGACAACCCCATAAGCTGGGTACTATTATTAGTAACCTTATTTTATAGATGAGGAAACTGAGGCACTAAGAGGTTAAGTGACTTGCCCCGGGGGCGGGGGCACCTAGGAAGGGATAGAGCTGGGTGCCTCGGTCCCCCGCCTTTTCCCTTACAGCATAGGGGCGGGCTGCAGGGAGTGGTGCTGCCAGGTGTTTGGTGAGCACTGCTGGCGCCAGCTTCAGGGCCTTGACAGGGGCGGGACCTGCGGTTCCCTCGGCAACCCCTTTGGGAAGCGGTGAGAGTGACAACGGAGGGGCAGGACTCTGTTAAAGGCGTCGCATCCCTTTTACAAGTGAATCAAAGTGGCTCCCACTTTCAGGAAGCCAAGGGTGGGAAACCCAGGCTCCCCGAGCGGCCCGAAGAGCTAAGAACATCCTCCCGACCACAGAAGGGCAAGGAAGAACTCGTAAAGGGCGGACCGCCCTACACCGTAGGACCAGGGCTCAGGGCCCCACCCCAACAGGCCCCGCCTCTGGGCGCGCAGCCAGCCCGCCCGCCAGTGCCCAGGCCGCGCCACGCCCTGCCACGAGAGGCCCCCCCGGCCTCCTGCCCCCTGGGATCCCTCCGAGGAGCCCACCAATGTGTCCACACGGTCTCCCTCCACAAGGCCCCCCCATAGGCGCTATGATCCCCTTGCGGCACCCCGTAGCCCAGCAGCTCCTGACCACCTTCTCCAATCCCCACTGGTTCGCCCCGAGCCCCTGGATTCGGGCCTCCACCACAAACCCACCCTCCCGCGCCCCACTGCCAAGCGCCTCCAGACCCGCGCCTGCCTCACCCGGGGCCTCCGGGCTCCTCATGGTCCAGCCACTCCGCCCTGCCTTTGCCCACCCTCCTGTCCCGGGACGCTCACAATCTCAGCAAACAGGAGAATTCCCTTTCGGGTGCGCGAAAAGTTGGTGCAGGCGGCCCAGCAGCCGGGGGCCGAGAGGCGCTCGGAATCCGCCATGGGGTGGGCCGGAGTCCCTAGGGGCGCGGAGTATCTACTCGCTTTCTGGCGGATTTCGGGACGCTGCACACCCTGCCGTCTTGCCCGCCGTCTGGCTGGGAAGGGGGCCCCCGGGGCGAAGGAGGGAGTGAATCACCTCGCAGAGCAGAAGCGGGCGGGGCCGGAGGGGGCCGGGCCAGGTGGCTGCCGCCCCGGAAGCCCCTTTGCCCCGCCTGCCAAGGATACTCCCCGCTGGGTGCGTAGCCCCCAGGGCGCCCCACCTCCGGGGGCGCCAGCCTTTGAGGCTTGGCAGTTCGGGGTACCATGTGCGGTAATGGCGGGACCTTTTGCGCTTTCGGAATAGGAATGCTTTCGGTGCTGCCTCAATTCAGAACCTCGGGGATCTGGTTTTGGGGAAGCACATGACTCAGTTTCCTTAGCTGTAAAAATGGCTGAGGCCATGGTTAAACCCAGGCATGTTTCCAGAATTCTGAATATTTCCGATCTTAGAAAGCTGTGTATTTCTTAACACTCTCAGCGAGGTCTGAGGCAGCCCCGTTTTAAAATAATAATAATAATAAGCCTTAATATTTATTCAAGTAAAGGGGTGGAAATCGTTCACAATAAGTGGGATAAGCCAGAACTGAAAATTGTCCCTCATTAAGTCAGGTTAGGTTTTGTAACCAAATGGTGCCCAGTACGTGGGAAAGCTATTTCCAGAGCTTTGGGGACTTCAAATTTCGGGTAAAGGATCATGGTTGGTGGAATAAACCCCTTAGCAGTGATGGAAATGAGATTGCACTAGCGCACAGCCTAAGAGAGAATAGGGCTTGGTGAGCATCAAACTGCTCAGTACCTGGGGACAGACATTATTAACGGTGTCACAACCCAGAGGCTCTCTGTTCTGCAATCCTAGGGAGGCCCTGGCCCCAAGTGCTGGGCCTCTGTTTCCTGGTTCTCAGAAGAGGGCCACCAGCACAGACCTAGATGAAGAACAGGGAAGGAGCCCCCGTTTCTTTAGTGCTGGAAGCTTGGCAAGATGAGAGGAAGGTTCCTGGGGTCCCAGTTGGGGTGACAAAGCTGATGACATTTGAAGTGTGTTATCCTAAGTGAGCTATTTCTCCTGACTCAGCCTTGATTTCTGCATCTGAGACAGGCATCTGGTCACAGGAATCAGGATCTTCCTGGAGATATGCTGAGGATCACATTCTCTAGACTGAACGTTGGTTTTATTCTCATCCCATTTGAGGGAAGAGTTGTGGCTGGAAGGCCAGGACAGTTAGACCCAAGGGCCTGCCTGCACACACACCCCAACCTGGGGTGCCTCAAAACCAAGAAAGGGGCACCCTACTATCAGCCCGGGCTGCTGAGAGTGGTTGGGTGATAGAAGGAATGAAGCACACTTTTCCCCAGACTGAGTGTGTGCTTTCCAACTTTGTGAGGACATATCTGAGTTTCTAGAACAAAATAAACTCTGCTCCACTTCGGGGCCTTTGCACTTGCTGTTCCCATGGCTGCCAGTGCCCTTCTCCAAGCTCTTCATACATTTATTTGGCTTTTGGTCAGTCAGGTCCTAGCTCAAAGGTTGGCTTCAAAGAGACCAGCAGCCCACCATCATTATTTCCACCAACATAACCTCCTTTAGCTGTCTTTATAACTCTGACCTCTCTCTGAAGTTATCTTTAATTTATTCCTTTTCTTTTCTTTTTTCTTTTCTTTTTTCTTTCCTTTGCCTTTTCCAACCTAGGTTTACACAAAGTTAGAAATCTTTATGTTTCGTTTCACCAGCATCTCCCCAGTGCCTATACAGTGCAAAGTAAACAACTGGGGCTCAGTTATTACTTGATTAAAAGGACCAGCTCGGGAATCCGGCCTTGATTAAATCTCGCTTCAACCTCCTCCCTCTAGCCATTTATACTATCTGGGCCTCACTTCCCTCCCCCATGAAATGGACATATCAGGATTGTTGAGCAGATGTTTAAGTAGATGAAAATAGATACTGCAAGTAGAGCCAGTAGTAGGAATAAGGCTAAGTAAATGGTGGCTGGGGTTACTATTATTAGTCTCTGGGGTGTGACTGTGTTGATAGGACTGAAGCTCCTTCACTTCCCTAGAGCCACACCTCCACTAGGCTCTGAGTCAAGGGTAGCTGGAAGCCCCAGCGCACTACCCCACAATGTCCACAGTGCTGACTGTTGAAGCATTCACCAGCTCCCAGCCTGGCTTTAAGGTCCCCCTCTCTTTCCAGCGTCAGCCTAGAAATTCACATGCCCATCTTTTAATTTGTCTCCCCTCTCCGGTGGGAGTTGACCATTCCCACCCGACCACAGCTTCCTTCATGGGGGGGGGGGGGGGTCAAGTGCTTGGGGTGTGGTGACAAGCGAAGGTAACTAGACAGTTCTTGCCTCGGCCAGCGCTGGCTTTGGGGCTATCCCGGTAGGAGTCCAGCTGGCCACATAAGCCCTGCCTTCAGGGCTCTGCTCCCAGGATGGAGGAAACTCTGGCCTCTTCCAGGACCAGGAACGCCCAGCATGTGGCGTGTGCACACAAGCCTGGCGCTGTTCGTCACCATGTATGGAAGAGGGGGCGCGGCTGAGAGGTTCTAACAGCCTTTTTTAGCGCAACCCGCTGACTCACACCTTCCCGGCTCCGCCCCAAAGGGGGCTCCAGGGCCCCAGCCCATGCCCTAAGGGTGGCAGTCTACGTGCCAGCGAGTGCCAGCCAACCAGGCCGGAAGTGAGAGACCACAGGCTCCCGGTGAAGGAAGCCACCCTGGTTCTAGCCTTGCTATCAGGCCATCAGGACGATTCCTGATCGGGGCTGTGGGTATTCAGGCGCACTCCCGCTACAACAGCCCACCTCTGCATTCCCCATGCAGGGAGCAAAGATTATCTGTGAGCCCCGCACACCGCCCAAAAAGTGAAATGAATGAACGCGGAGAGAAGCAGGAGCTGGCGAAGAAAAACCGAGTGGGGAGAAAGCACGCCAGGCTGAGGATCGGCACAGGCAGACCCCGCTAGAGACACGGGTGAAACAGCATGAAGTAAGCTTTTTAATCGTTACAAGGAGAGGCCCTGCTTGAAACCAGATCGACCCACCTTCTCCTCTGCGGGGTGAACGCAGGAGCCCCACCCGGCCTACAGCACCCGGCAAATCAAGACTGGGTCGAACCATTTTATTACCTCCCCCGCTCGAAACCAGAAGCGCAGGGCTGGCCCGTCTGGAGGGCTGTACCACTGACACTGCGAGGGAAGCGCGGGCTGGTCCGCTGCGCAGCCGGAGCGGGGATGGGACGAGACCGAGTGTGCGCTCTCCCAGCGATGCTAGCTAGCGTGCCGTCAGCGGAGCACACTGGATCCAGGTCCGGCAGTACGAAGTGAGCATCGGGCCGTCCCATACGTGCTCAGTGCCTCCGCCTTCCAGCGGCCATCTCGAGAGCAAGCTGCGGCGCCCCGGGGATCCCTAGGGCCCGCGAAAGCCGTTCCTCACTCGGCACCAGCCAGGGTCCCGGGGAACCCGGGGTTCGGTCGTTAGGGTCGTCTGTGCGGCGCTGAGGAGGAGGAACCGCAGGATAGTCGGCCAGCGGCTCTGGGCTAGGCTCAGGGCTGCCCCGACGGTGCGGAAGTGGAGAAGCACTGACGGTGTGAGACCTCACCACCTCTGGTCCACCAGGATCTGGGCTGCGATCAGGGGATGGCAGACCTGCGGGTTAGATTGGGGGATAGGATGGGGAATGGAAAACCGAGCCCCCTGGCTGAGGGGGGCCGGCAGACTCCAGGGCCTGCAGGAGACAGGGACCCCTCCTTAGAGAAATCTACCTTTGAGGCCTGGACAAACCATTCAGGAACCGTTACCACCCCCTCAAGACTCCCCGCCCTACAACGCCTCTTGTCCCGAGACCTCTCCCCAGCTGGATCCAGAACATGCCCCCGCAAATACTTCACCACAATCCCAAAGGAAATCAAACCCTGACCTTGACTTCGATATGCTAAACCCCTCCTATTTAGGACCCCAGACTATCCCCTTCCTTAACCCACCTCCCTCAACTCCCAACCGTTTGCATATGGATCCCTCAGCCTTGGAACTAGACCCCCCCGCCAACCGTTTGCATATGGATCCCTCAGCCTTGGAACTAGACCCCCCCCCCACCCTCCAGATCCCCATCCCATCCTCTCCTTCCTAAGACCCACTCCACCTTTTCATGCGAGAACAACTCTTCCTTCTAAACACCTGCTTTTACCCCAGACCCTTCCCCCCTTCTCCTCTCCTAGTACCTCAGAAACCTCCCCTCTAAAATCTACTTTTATTCCTATTCTGGGACCCTGCTCTTCCCCATCATGGATCATGCTTTTGAGAATATCATGACACCTCACAGACACTAAACTCTGACTTCCTCCCCATAGATACCACCAACACCTCCCACCCTGGACCCCAGACTCTCCATGTTGTGAGTCTCTCCATCCCCTCACAGCTCTCTGAACCCTCTCCCTTGGGAAACCCACCATCTCCTTTCTGGGGCCCTCCTGCCCCTTCAGGCTCGCCAGGGTGGCTTTCAAGGGGCCTGCTTAGTACAAGACGGAGACGGGGGCCGCCTGTGCGAATGCGCTCCACCACTTGGGCGTGGGTGAGGCCCCGAGTTGATTCTCCGTTGATGTGGAGCACGAGGTCCCCAGCCTACAAGAGTGCAAGGAGAGGGGTATTGTAGAATGAGCAGATAGGGAGCATCCCAACAAAGGGCGAGGATTGGGCGAGCACTGTTGAGTGGAGGGCGTCTTACACCTCACCTGCAAGCGACCACAGCGCTGTGCTGGCCCGTTTCTCAGCAGCCCGCGCACCGCCAGAGGAGCATCCCCGGATGAATCTTGGCCTCCGCTTAATGTGAGGCCAAAGCCCATGGAATCTCGAACCAGTTCCACGCAGAACCGTCCAGAGGTCTGGAGCGGCTTCGAAGCAGAACATGCCTTAGACTGGGTCACTTGTGGCGGTGCAGTACCTGTACCCAAGGTCACTGACCGATGATACTGGAGTAAAAACACAAGCCTACGTACATTGCCAGTCTCAAAGCGGGTGGCATTCAATAAAAGGGCGAGGTGGTACATACCTGTGGCCGGTGTTCCACGAAAGTGGGATTAGGCAGCCGACTGTCTGTAACCTCTATGTCTGCAGAATCCAGCACATTAACGGCTGGAAGATGAAAAAGGCAGTAAGAGGGGGACTCCAGGGAAACCACTTAGGACGTGCCCCCTGATTTAACGTTCTAGCTTCACCTCATTTCCTTACCTCTAGAATGCAGACTGGCATGCCCACCTATTTAACTGGGCTCAACCCACATGAGTAACTGACCTCAGGTCGACTTCTAAGTAATAATACTGGGCTCTGCTATTTGAATACACCTCTAGACCTTCCTATAGTCCTCCAATAACTCAGAGATCCTGTTCCTCATATTACACCCTTAGGCACTCCCTGGGGGGTGCAACTCCAAGACTGTGGACTCCTAAACTTTTCAGGCTCCGCCCCCTAAGTGGCCTATAAATTTCAATCCATTCCTGACATTTCGATCCCTCCCCCTGGCATCTGTAGGCTCCACCTCTGGAGTGGATTTTTTTCCAGACCCGCCCCTCAGCCCACTGCACGCCCCCAAAACTCTTCAGGCCCCACCTCCTCAGAAATACCATACAAAACCCCCCGGACAGGGATAACCATCCAGCCCTGCACCCACAACTAGCCAATGCAACATTAATCTATCAAAATAGCTTTTCCAAGGTCACCTCGTGGAGGAATATTCTAGGATAACGCCATGGCTCCGCCCCTTGAAGCGCCCTCCGAGCCCCGCCCCGCCACCATTGGCCGCACCCAGGGAAGTAACTAGCAATCCCGGGTCCGCCAGAACTGAATCCGGCCCCACTCACACCCCGCCCCCCGCAACGCACCAGCCTTGGGGCGCAGACGCAATGTGGCGCCCGTCCTGCGTACCAGCGCCGCTACGTCGGCCGCAGCTCTGGCCGCCAGGGGGCGCGCGTCCAGACGCGCCAGGAGCTGCCGGGCTCTGGGGCCAGACTGCAGGGGAAGGTCCCGGCCTGCGCGGGTGGAAAGAGGAGGTCAGCTCCTGCCCGAGCCTCGGCGAACCACCTTGCTCCTCGACGTCGGAAGACCGAAAATGCCCCTCAAGACCTTCGGAACCCCCCGACCACTCCCTCGATAGTTCCGCAGGCCCCTCTCAACTCCCGCGACCCGCCGCCATCGCGGGTATGCCCGCGGACCCCCGCCCGCGCTCACGATATCCCTGGAGAGAGCTAGCTGACCGAAATATTTCCGGACACGTCCCAGCACCCTGGGACTATCTCTGGATGTCTCCAACTGCCCCTTCGTAACCCCAGATTCCAAACTCTTCCCGCACAGGAGCGAGAGGGACCCCGATTCCCCCAGATGTCTCGACAGAAGACGGTCTGCCCCCGCTGTGGCCCTGGCACCCCCGAGTCCCCTTCCAGATCTCCTAGGCAAACCTGATGGCCCGCGTAGCCCCAACTGCCGCTCCATTTATCCCCAGAGGCCCCCGCCTAACCCCCCGCAATTCACTACGGACCCTGAGTGGCCAGGCGTCCCCAGTGACCCCGGGCAGACCCCTCTGGCACATCTCCCCAGAGACTTCTGAGAGCCCCCGGGTCTGGTGCGCCGCCCCGCGGTGCGGTGCGGTGCGGGTCGGGGACCTGGAGTCTAACCCGGGTCACCGGGCACCCGCCCCCACTTGGGCGCCAGGGCTGCTTTGTTTACCACCTGTCGGAAGGAAAAGGTGAGGAGCCGACAGGCGGGGCATGGGGTGTCCGGGACGCGCCCAGTCCCTCCCCACCCAACCCCCGTACCTCCTCTGCTCCCCCTAGGGTCCGTGGCGCCCCTCGCGCGCGGCTCCATGACCCGAAGTCCGCCGGCTGGACGCAAGGCCGCCAGCGACGCGTTTGGAGCGCCTGGGCGCGCTCACCTGGCGGCCCGCCCGGGCCTGGATGCGGCTGGAGCCGGCCGGTCCCGTGCCTGGCGCCCGGACTCGCGCGCTGACCTACCTGGCCGCCGGCGAGGAGGCCTGGCAGCGGGAGCCAGCGCGAGCTCTGGGCCTCGCTCTGCCTCAGGCGCTGCCTCGGTGAGCCCCGGAGCCTGCGCTGGGCTCCTTCTCCCACCCAGGAGGGGTTGTTAGTCCACGAGCGACAAGAGGAGGGGAAGTCGAGGCCCAGAGAAGTTAAGGGCCCCGCCTGAGCTCTGACAACTAAAAACGGGGGTGCAGAAGTGGAGCCCGCGTTTACCAGGGAATTCCGCAGCCTCCCACGGAGCTCTGCTCACAGTAGGACGGGACCTCAGCAAATTTGCAGTGAAACTTTTCTACTCGGAAGTGGAAGAGTCTGTTGGGCTGGGCAGGGGCGGGGACGGGGGGGGGGGGCGGCGTCGGGGAGGCGTCCTTTGGAGCCTTGGGGGCCATGGGAGGGCTTAGGGCCCTGACCATGATAGGGTTGGGGGACTCCAAAAGCCGGGAAGGGCGGGTGCCCTTGAGAGTGCAGAGGCGGTGGGGGCCTCAACTTGAGTAGGCTTTTGAGGCCCGTGAGTGGGAAGGGTCGCCAGCCAATGAGAAGGAAGAAATGAGGCCCCTCTTAGTTATTAAGAGTGAAGGGTGGCCTGGAGACAGAGGTCGGGATGGGGGAGCACTTGGGCACAGTGCTATTGGAGTGGAAGGAGGAATGGGGTGCGGTGAGAGATAGCCTGTGACCGCCACTCTGTGGAGGAAGAAACTGGGGCCACAGGGGCTCAGACACCTCTCAGTCCAGGGCCCCACAGCCAGCCAACCACAGTGCACGCCTCAGGTGGCTTCTCCCCAGCATTCACTAGGGCTGACTGTTTCACTCTGGGCCCTGGACGCACTGTGTCCTGATGTCCATTCTGGGTGGCCGGGCAGCCTCTGTTGTCCACCTTTCAGGGGCCTGGTGTTGTCGTAGGTGAGAGGGGTTGAATGGTCCCTGCTTCCCTTCCTCCTCCCACCTCGGACCTGACCTTGTCTTTGGAGAGGATACACTGGACCTCATTCATTGCTCTGCCCTGTTTTATGCCAACCACCTGGGGCTGTCATAACTCCCCAAATTTTGTGAACTGTTTTTCACACCATCCCTCCTTTGCCGGCACTGTGTCTTCTGCATGGGAACTCTTCCCAGTCTTTTGTTCACTGAAAGAGGACTGTATTATCAAGGCCCAGTTTTAAGGCTTTAATCTTCCATCCATCCAGTTCTGAAAAGGAATACAGAAGATGGGTGATTGGCTATGTAGAATTGTAAACCAACGTGTTTCTTTCTGTGGCGGAGAGTTTAGGCTGCTTTATTTTCCTGAGTCTTCTCAGGAGAACTGGTTTGAGGAGAAAAACCAAGGCTTATCCCAAGGATCCCCCATCCTCTCCTTCACTGGGAAGCCTTCCTACTGTCTCCTCCAAGATCCAGTCCCCTTTAACTCCCCTTGGGGACTTCCCCAGTCCTCTAGGGCAGTGCTGGTCACTGTGGTCACTGGCCTTTCTGGGCCTGTATCTGTCTGTACTGGGGTCTTTGGCTGGCTGCCCATACCTGTCCCAGCTGGAGTCTGGTGTTGGGTAGGGGAAGATTGAGACCCTATATTGCAGAGTTCTCCATAGAATTCTCATTCCTTTATGTATTCTATGGACATTCTCTAATACCTGGTCAGAGGTCAGCCCTATGCAGAGGCAGCCGGGTCCATGAGGCTGAAACAGCCCTGGGCTCCGGTATTAGTAAGCCCTCTTTCTGGAAGAAGGGACACCTACACAGACATTGACAACACAGTGATATCTGGGTTGGGAACTGCCTTTCTTAAGATTTTGTATTGGAATTGTATTTTTCAGAGTTGGAGGGTACATTTGATTTTATTTAATAGTTACCCTGATTTATTACTTTTAGACATTTAGCTTTATAATATGTGGGCCTCCACTTGTATTCTCACACTGGGACTCACAGATGTTGTGGGATGGGCACTGTCTACCTCAGAAACAAAGAGGAGCACATGGATTTCAGAATTTGACATGCTACGAAGACACGATAATAAAAGAGTGTCAGGCTGGGCACGGAGCATAGACAAACTAATCAATGAAACATTGGGGTTTTAGATACAGGTATATATAGGAACTTGAAACATAATGTATAGATAGCACTACAAATCAGATGGAAAGGATGGAATCTGTAGTGTATGGTGGGAAAATCAACTCACTCTCACCTCAGTAGGATACTGCCTCACATCCAGAAGAGTGGCTACTATTAGGAAATTGGTAAAGAGCCTTCTGGATGGGGACAAGTTAGAACCCTTCTACCTCACAGTGACAATGTAAAATGATGCAGCCACAGTCGAAAACAGTTTGGGGTTAATTCAGAAAGTTAAATGTAGTCTTACCATATCGTCCAGCATTTCCGTGCCTAGATGTATACACAAGAAACCTGAAAGCAGAGAATCAAACAGATACTTGTATGCAAATGTTCACAGTAGTACCATTCCCAATAGCCAAAAGATGGAAACAGTCCAAATGTACGTCAAGGGATGAATGGATAAGCAAAAGTAGTATAAACATACAGTAGAATATTATTCAGCCTCAAAAAGGAATGAAATTCTGGCACATGCTACAACATGAATGAACCTTGCAGACATTATGTTGAGTGAAATAAGTCAATTACAAAAAGGCAAATAGTGTTCGATTCCACTTGCACAATATACTTAGAGTAGGCCAATCGATAGAGACCAAAAGTAGAATAGAGATTACCAGTAGCTGGGGAGGGGGGATAGGGTGTTATTGGTTAATGGGTAGAGAGTTTTTGTATCCGTGGATGAAGCAGGACTGAACTATTTTTTTAAGATTTATTTATTTATCTGAGAGAGCGCTTGTGAGCGGGAGAGAAGCAGAGTGAGAAGGAGAGAAAATCTCAAGCCAACTCTGCTCAGAGCATGGAGCCCAACTCAGGGCTCAATGCCATGACCCTGATACCATGACCTGAGCCAAAATCAAGAGTTGGAGGGGCGCCTGTGTGGCTCAGTGGGTTAAAGCATCTGCCTTCGGCTCAGTTCATGATCCCAGGTCCTGGGATCGCTCTGCTCAGTGGGGAGCCTGCTTCCTCCTCTCTCTCTCTCTCTCTGCCTGCCTTTCTGCGTACTTGTGATCTCTGTCAAATAAATAAATAAAATCTTAAAAAAAAAGAGTTGGACACCTAACCACTTGAGCCACCCAGGCATCCCTATAGAATGTTTTTTAAAAAATGGTTTCATTCGGGGGCACCTGGGTGGCTCAGTGGGTTAAGTGTCTGCCTTGGGCTCAGGTCATGGTCTCAGGGTCCTGGGGTTGAGCCTTGTGTCTGGGCTCCCTGCTCAGTGGGGAGCCTGCTTCCCCCTCTCCCTCTGCTCCTCCCCCTAAACTGTGCTCACACACGTGCTCTCTCTCTCTCACATAAATAAAATCTTTTAAAAAAAGAACAAAATGGTTTCATTCAAATTAGATCATAGACATAAATGTAAAACCTCAAACTATACAATTTCTTAAAGTAAGAATAGGAGGAAAACTTTGTCACCTTGGGTTAGGCAAAGGTTGTGTAGACAGGATATCAAAAGCAAAATCCATAAAGGAACCAATGGATTAATTGAACTTCACCAAAATTCAAAACATCTGCTTTTCTTTTTTTTTTCTTTTAAAGATTTTATTTATTTATTTGACAGACGGAGATCACAAGTAGACAGAGAAGCAGGCAGAGAGAGAGCGAGAGTAGGAAGCAGGCTCCCCGCTGAGCAGAGCGATCCCAGGACCTGGGATCATGACCTGAGCCAAAGGCAGATGCTTTAACCCACTGAGCCACCCAGGTGCCCCTCTGCTTTTCTTTTTTAAAGATTTTATTTATGTATTTGACAGAGAGATTGCGAGAGAGAGAGAGAGAGAGAGAGAGCGCACAAGCAGGAGGAGTGGCAGGCAGAGGAAAAGGGAGAAGCAGGCTCTCCACTGAACAGGAGCCTAATATGGGGCTCGATCCCAGACCCCTGATGCATAACTGACTGTGCCACCCACGTGCCCCAAACTTCTGCCTTTTTTAAAAATTATTTTTTAAGATTTTTATTTATTTATCAGAGGGAGAGTGAGAGAGGGAGAGAGAGTGCGCACAAGCAGGTGGAGAGCCAGACAGAGGGCGAAGTAGGCTCACCTCGAGTAAGGAGCCTGATGCTGGACTCGGACTTGATCCCAGGACCCTGGAATCATGACCTGACGGGAAGACAGCCACTTAACCACCTAAGCCACCCAGGCATACCAAGCTTCTGCTTTTCAAAAGACAATGCAAATCACTCTTCTTAAGAATTGCATCCATAATATACACATAATGGCCCAAATTTAATAATACAACCCCATAAAAATGGGCAAAATATTTGAACACATGCTTTATCAGAAAACATATATAGAAGGCAAATAATTGTGTTGACAATGTTCAATTATTATTATCCTTTAGGGTAAGCAAGTGGAGATCATGATGAAGCACCACTGTACACGTAGCAGAATGACTGAAAGTAAAAAAGTCTGACAATACCAACTGTTGGAGAAGATATGGAGGAAATGGAATTCTCAGAGACTGCTGATAGTAATATAAAATGATATAGCATCTTTAGAAAACAGTTTGGCAGGGGGGCCTGGGTGGCTCAGTGAGTTAAGGTTCTGCCTTCTGCTCAGGTCATTATCTCAGGGTCCTGGGATCGAGCCCTGCATTGGGCCCTCTGCTCAGAAGGGAGCCTACTTTCCCCTCTCTCTCTGCCTACTTGTGATCTGTCTCTCTGTGTCAAATAAATAAATAAAAATTTTTAAAGAAAAAGAAAAAAAAAGAAAACACTTTGCACAGTATCTTAAGTTAAAAAGGTATATGATCCAGCCATTCCACTCCTGGGTATTTACCTAAAAGAAATGAAAGAAGGTATCTACACAAAGACTTGCATATGAATATTCATGGAAGCTTTATTTGTTGTCTTAGTCATCTCAGGCTGCCATAAGCCACCTATAAACTGTTAAACTGTTGTTTAAGCCATCTGTAGACTGTTGTTTAATGGCTTAAACAACAGACATTTATTTCTCAAAGTTCTGAAGGCTGTCAAGTCCAAGATCAAGGTGCTAGCCAATTTGGTTCCTGGTAAAAGCTCTCTTCCTGGCTTGCAAATGTCCACCTTCTATGTGTATCTTCACGTGGAGGGAGGGAGAGAGAGAGAGAGAGGCTCTCTCTTTTTATAAGGCCTCAATCATATGTGTTTAGAATCTCACTGTTATGACATCATTTAACCTTAATTACCTCCTAAAGACTATCTCCAAATAGTTACACTGGGGCTTAAAGCTTCAACACATGAATTTTGAGGCAATACAATTCAGCCCATAGTATTCATTAATAGCCAAAAACTGAAAGCAACTCAAATATCCATCAACAGGTGACTGGGTCAACAAACTATGTAATATTCATGCAGTGGAATGTTACTCTGCAATAAAATAGGATGAAAAGGGGTGCCTGGGTGGCTCAGTGGGTTAAGCCTCTGCCTTCAGCTCAGGTCATGATCTCAGGGTCTTGGGATCAAGCCCCACATTGGGCTCTCCGCTCAGCAGGGAGCCTGCTTCCTCCTCTCTCTTTGCCTGCCTCTCTGCCTACTTGTGATCTCTCTCTGTCAAATAAATACATAAAATATTAAAAAAAATAAAATAGAATGAAAAAATTTGGATGGATCTGTTAAAATATAAAACAAACAAAGATCAACCTAAAAGATTTCCTGAGGACATAAAACCAGTTTGGATATATAAACAAAGTTTAGCTTATTTTGCAAGGCTAACTTGACCTGGGTCATTTCTTGTTTAGGCCTCTGGAAATCATAAACAAAACTTAAACTGTCTCCCAAGGTAGAAATGAAGTAACCACTGACCAATTCCCTGTCATTGAAGAAAATTCTAATATTATAACCAGTCACTGTGAAGAATAAATAGTCACTCCTTTCTCACTGTATAAACTGCTTTATAGCAATATACCCCTGAGCTTCTTCCCATGTTTTGGTTTGAGTGCTCCTGGTTTCCAAACTATTTTCTTGGTGTGTGCACAATAAACTTTTACTAATGGTTACTTTGGTGATTGATTGGTTTTACTTCTGTTATTTCTGAACTTTCAGCAGATCTCAAAAAACCCATGCTTAGTGAAAGAAGCCAGAACTGCTCCCCAAAAAGAGTACGTACTATATGATTCCATTTATATAGAAATCTAGATACCACTTATATGTGGGATCTAACAAAACAAAACAAATGAATAAGCATAAAAGCAGAAACAGACCCATAAATATAAAGAATAAACTGGTGGTTGCCTGAAGGGAAGGGCTGGGTGAATGGGCAAAATGGGTGAAGGGGAGTAGGAGGTACAGGCTTCCAGTAAAGGAACAAAGTCATGGCAAAATAAGGTACAGCATAGGGAACACAGTCAGTGGTATTGTAGTAGTGTTGTATGGTGACAGATGATAGCTACACCGGTGGTGAGGAAGCACTATGTTGTGTGCCTGAAACTAATGTAACATTGTGGGTCAAATTCGATTTTATTTATTTATTTATTTATTTGACAAGGGAGGAGGGGAGAGCACAAGCAGGGGGAGAAGCAGAGGGAGAGGGAGAAGTAGACTCTCTGCGGAGCAGGGAGCCTGATTTGGCACTCAATCCCAGGACCCTGGGATCATGACCTGAGCTGAAGGCAGATGCTTAATCCGTTGAGTCACTCAGGCGCCCCCAACTTCAATTTTATTTTTTTAAAGATTTTATTTATTTATTTGACAGATAGAGATCACAAGTAAGCAGAGAGGCAGGCAGAGAGAGAGGGGGAAGCAGGCTTCCCACTAAGCAGAGAACCGGATGCGGATGCGGTGCAGGATCCGAGGACCCTGAGATCATGACCTGAGCTGAAGGCAGAGGCTTAACCCACTGACCCACCCAGGCACCCCACCAACTTCAATTTTAAACATCTACAAAAGTGCAAACTAATGTGCAGCGATAGAATTAATCAGTGGCTGGCGAGAGCACGACATGGGAAAGAGGAATTACGCAGTAGGGAAGGTAACTTTTGGCAGTAAGAATTATGTTTCCTACCTTGATTGTAATGATAGTCTCACAGATACAAACACAGTTAAAAACTTAACAGATTTTGTCAAGCTTCAATCCATTAAAAAAATAAAAGGATTGATTCAATTTTTCAGAATTGGGTAGGGCTATGGGAAGAACTGACTTAAATTCATGAATGAGGGGAGGTAAAAAGGGGCAATAGGTGTATATTCATGAATGGACAAAGCTAAGGCATTGGTTTAAACCCACGCTTGAGCGGGACTGAGAGTGGGTTTGGTTCTGTCCCTTCTGATAGTAATCAATATAGATTAAAGATAAACACTGCTGGGCTGCTACCACACAGCTTGATTGGCCCCAATGTAGGTGATTTGGAAGCTTTATTCCTAAATTCTTGATGATTTTATGATGCACACCTTATTACCGGCACTTCCCAGAGGAGTACACTGAGGCTCTAGATGGAGTGGTGGCTATGGTCCCATCTCAGGGAACCAGGGTTGGCCTTCTGTCTGGACACTCCTACCCCTCAACCCTGACAACAGCCGCAGTGACCTAAGATCCGTTGCTTCATCCCAATCCTTGCCCTTGTCCCCAGATTTGTGACTCCACTGTCTTCAGCTCTCAGTGAACTCCTACCCATCATCCAGGGTCCCTGCTACTACAATTCATCCCTGAGGCTTCCTTGGACACCCCATTCATGTCCACCAAGACTGAGCATCTCCCAGTCTGGAAGCTCTTCCCCATTTCTAGACCCTGGAACCCTCATCCACTTGGCAAGTTCCATGACCCATTTCCAACGCACTGAGGCTGCCAATGTCTGGAAGCCTCCCCTTACTATCCCCCTATCCTGACCTTTCAACAGTGCACGGAGCCTGCAAAACCTACCATCCACCAATCTATGGAGCCTCAAGCTCCCTTTCCCCAGAACGTAAGTACCCCTCTATCTCAACCACCAGTTCCCAGAGCCATGAGCCCCAGATTGGAAGCTATGCTATCCATCCTCAGTGCTTAAAGTCTCATCTAGAACAGGGAAAGACAATGAATGAGGTCCAGTGTATCCTCTCCAAAGACAAGGTCAGGTCCGAGGTGGGAGGAGGAAGGGAAGCAGGGACCATTCAACCCCTCTCACCTACGACAACACCAGGCCCCTGAAAGGTGGACAACAGAGGCTGCCCGGCCACCCAGAATGGACATCAGGACACAGTGCGTCCAGGGCCCAGAGTGAAACAGTCAGCCCTAGTGAATGCTGGGGAGAAGCCACCTGAGGCGTGCACTGTGGTTGGCTGGCTGTGGGGCCCTGGACTGAGAGGTGTCTGAGCCCCTGTGGCCCCAGTTTCTTCCTCCACAGAGTGGCGGTCACAGGCTATCTCTCACCGCACCCCATTCCTCCTTCCACTCCAATAGCACTGTGCCCAAGTGCTCCCCCATCCCGACCTCTGTCTCCAGGCCACCCTTCACTCTTAATAACTAAGAGGGGCCTCATTTCTTCCTTCTCATTGGCTGGCGACCCTTCCCACTCACGGGCCTCAAAAGCCTACTCAAGTTGAGGCCCCCACCGCCTCTCCACTCTCAAGGGCACCCGCCCTTCCCGGCTTTTGGAGTCCCCCAACCCTATCATGGTCAGGGCCCTAAGCCCTCCCATGGCCCCCAAGGCTCCAAAGGACGCCTCCCCGACGCCGCCCCCCCCCGTCCCCGCCCCTGCCCAGCCCAACAGACTCTTCCACTTCCGAGTAGAAAAGTTTCACTGCAAATTTGCTGAGGTCCCGTCCTACTGTGAGCAGAGCTCCGTGGGAGGCTGCGGAATTCCCTGGTAAACGCGGGCTCCACTTCTGCACCCCCGTTTTTAGTTGTCAGAGCTCAGGCGGGGCCCTTAACTTCTCTGGGCCTCGACTTCCCCTCCTCTTGTCGCTCGTGGACTAACAACCCCTCCTGGGTGGGAGAAGGAGCCCAGCGCAGGCTCCGGGGCTCACCGAGGCAGCGCCTGAGGCAGAGCGAGGCCCAGAGCTCGCGCTGGCTCCCGCTGCCAGGCCTCCTCGCCGGCGGCCAGGTAGGTCAGCGCGCGAGTCCGGGCGCCAGGCACGGGACCGGCCGGCTCCAGCCGCATCCAGGCCCGGGCGGGCCGCCAGGTGAGCGCGCCCAGGCGCTCCAAACGCGTCGCTGGCGGCCTTGCGTCCAGCCGGCGGACTTCGGGTCATGGAGCCGCGCGCGAGGGGCGCCACGGACCCTAGGGGGAGCAGAGGAGGTACGGGGGTTGGGTGGGGAGGGACTGGGCGCGTCCCGGACACCCCATGCCCCGCCTGTCGGCTCCTCACCTTTTCCTTCCGACAGGTGGTAAACAAAGCAGCCCTGGCGCCCAAGTGGGGGCGGGTGCCCGGTGACCCGGGTTAGACTCCAGGTCCCCGACCCGCACCGCACCGCACCGCGGGGCGGCGCACCAGACCCGGGGGCTCTCAGAAGTCTCTGGGGAGATGTGCCAGAGGGGTCTGCCCGGGGTCACTGGGGACGCCTGGCCACTCAGGGTCCGTAGTGAATTGCGGGGGGTTAGGCGGGGGCCTCTGGGGATAAATGGAGCGGCAGTTGGGGCTACGCGGGCCATCAGGTTTGCCTAGGAGATCTGGAAGGGGACTCGGAGGTGCCAGGGCCACAGCGGGGGCAGACCGTCTTCTATAGGGACATCTGGGGGAATCGGGGTCCCTCTCGCTCCTGTGCGGGAAGAGTTTGGAATCTGGGGTTACGAAGGGGCAGTTGGAGACCTCCAGAGATAGTCCCAGGGTGCTGGGACGTGTCCGGAAATATTTCGGTCAGCTAGCTCTCTCCAGGGATATCGTGAGCGCGGGTGGGGGTCCGCGGGCATACCCGCGATGGCGGCGGGTCGCGGGAGTTGAGAGGGGCCTGCGGAACTATCGAGGGAGTGGTCGGGGGGTTCCGAAAGTCTTGAGGGGCATTTTCGGTCTTCGGACGTCGGGGAGCGTGGGGGCTCGCCGAGGCTCGGGCGGGTGCTGACCTCCACCTGCTGTCTGGCCCCAGAGCTCTGGAGCTCCTGGCGCGCGCCGCCTGGCGGCCAGAGCTGTGGCCGACGTGGCGGCGCTGGTACGCCCCAAGGCGAGAGAGTGCGTGGGGCGGGTAGGGTGGGGTCTCTCGGGGGGGCTGGGCGGGATGTGTGTGGGGCAGGATTCAGGACTGGCAGAACCGGGACTGCTGGTTACTTCTCTGGGTGGAGCCAAAGGGTGCCACGGGCGGCGGGGCGGGGCTCGGAGGGCGCTTCGAGGGGGCGGAGCCTTGGCATTATCCGAGAATATTCCTCCGAGAGGTGATCCTGGAAAAGTGATTGCGGTACGTTAATGTTGCATTGGCTAGTTGTTGGTGCAGGGCCAGATGGTAATCTCTGTCACTGGGGGCTTTGTTTGGCATTTTTGAGGAGGTGGGGCCTGGAGAGTTTGGGGGCGGGCAGTTGGCTGAGGGGCGGGCCTGGATAAAATGTACATTCTATGCGGGTGGAGCCTATAAATCCAGGGGGCGGGACTCGAAATGTCCGGAATGGGGTTAACTTTATAGGTCAGGACCCCAATCTTGCATTGCACCCCGCTGCTCCAGGAAGGACCTAAGGGTGTAATATGAGGAGCAGGATCTTCGCCTTATTAGATGGATGTAGGAAGAAGGTCTGGAGGTGTTTTCAAATAGCCGGGACCAGGAGTAGTTAGGAAGGGGGGGGGGGAATCTGGGTAGTTATTCATGTGAATGACACTTGGAGAATTACTTGTTGGGGCACAGTCTAGGCAATTAAATTGTGGTCCAGGCTGGATGTGAGTCGGAAGAACCGAGGCTAGAATGTAAATTTAGAGGGTTGCACTTAGGTTAGTAAAGTCACCAACAGCTTTCTTAGCCTCTTCCTTCCAGCAGTCTTTAGCATGCGATTCCTAAATGAACAGGACGATTACGTGTTACAAGAGACACTTGTCTCAGGATGCTGTCGTCTCTCATACAGAATTCCTGGTGTGGCAAATACAGAAAAATGTGGAAAAAACTGTGGGTACTTTTGGGTACTTGAACAGTCCCTGGTGCTGGAAACTTCCTTAATGAATCTTGGTAGCACAGGTTGAGGGAGAGGGTGGTAGATGACGATGGAAGCTGCAGGAGGGTAACCAAGGACCAGGTGGAGAATCCAGCACAGGCCCTTAGTATTGCGTGTCTCTTCCTTTACTTAAGTCTTTGTTATGTTTTTTCAATAATGTTTTATAGTTTTTGCAGTACAGTTTTCATAGTTCTTTTTAAATAATCTATTCTGGGGGCGCCTGGGTGGCTCAGTGGGTTAATACTCTGCCTTCGGCTCAGGTCATGATTTCAGGGTCCTGGGAGCGAGTCCCGCATCCGGGCTCTCTGCTCAGCAGAAAGCCTGCCTCCCCCTCTCTCTCTGCCTGCTGCTCTGCCTACTTGTGATCTCTCACTCAGTCAAATAAATAAAAACAATTTTTTTTTAATTAAAAAAAATATGGGGTGCCTGGGTGGCTCAGTGGCTTAAAGCCTCTGCCTTCAGCTCGGGTTGTGGTCCCGGGGTCCTAGGATCTAGCCCCACATCAGGCTCTCCCCACATTGGGCTCTCTGCTCAGTGGGGAGCCTGCTTCCCTTCCTCTCTCTGCCTGCCTCTCTGCCTAATTGTGATCTGTCTGTCAGATAAATAAATAAAATCTTTTAAAAAATAAAAAAATAAAAACCTATTCCTGGGTATCTTATTATTTTAAGACTACTGTAAATGGAATTATTTTCTTAATTTCATTCTTATTTTATCTATAGAAACACAATGGAATTTTGTGTATATTGATTCTGTAACCTTGCCAAACTTGTTTACTAGTTCTAATATCCACTAAGGAGCAAAAAAAAATCAACTAAATGTGAAGATTTAATTTTTTTAAAGATTTTATTTATTTATTTGACAGACAGAGATCACAACTAGGCAGAGAGGCAGGCAGAGAGAGAGAGAGGAGGAAGCAGGCTCCCCGCAGAGCAGAGAGCCCGATGTGGGGCTCGATCTGAGGACTCTGGGATCATGATCTGAGCCAAAGGCAGAGGTTTTAACCCACCGAGCCACCCAGGAGCCCCAAAGATTTAATTTTTTAAAGACTTTTTAGTTATTTCTTTGACAGAGAGAGAGAGACACAGTGAGAGAGGGAACACAAACGGGGAGCCGGCGAGGGAGAAGCAGGCTTCCTGCTGGGCAGGGCACCAGATGCGGGGCTCAGTCCAGAACCCTGGGATCATGACCTGAACCAAAGGCAGATGCTTAAGGACTGAGCCACCCAGGGGCCCCATAATTGGTTTTAGTAAGCAACTCATAAATTGGTGAGCATCTAACCTAACAAGGAGAGAGGAGGTCTGAGAGGAGGTATACAAAATGGAAGTTTTTTTTTTTTTTTTTTTTTTTAAGATTTATTGATCCAAGGGCGCCTGGGTGGCTCAGTGGGTTAAAGCCTCTGCCTTCGGCTCAGGTCATGATCTCAGGGTCCTGGGATCGAGCCCCGCATCGGGCTCTCTGCTCAGTGGGGAGCCTGCTTCCTCCTCTCTCTCTGCCTGCTCTCTGCCTACTTGTGATCTGTCTGTCAAATAAATAAAAAAATCTTCAAAAAAAAAGATTTATTGATACATTTTAGGGAGAGAGAGAGAGAGAGAGAGAGAGAGAGAGAGAACATGTGAGCAGGGGGAGGGGCAGAGGGAGAAAGAAAGCCCCAGATCCATCAGGCATGGAGTCAGATGCAGGGCTCCATCTCAGAACCCTGAGATCATGACCTGAGCCAAACTCATAGTCCAGTGCTTAAGCGAATGAGCCATCCAGCCACCCCCAAAATGGAAGGTTTTCATATGAAGGAAGATGGGGCAAGAAATTGTTAGCAACAGTAAAGAAAGTACTGTTTCAGGCAAGGTCTCTTCCCCTTATGGGGAGAGGTAGGACAAGGGGTTTCTTACCATCCATATTAGCTGATCTTGCTTTGGGGAATGAGAGGGCCCATGTGAGAGGTGACCTCTTTGGTGCAGACCAGAAAATTCCAGATTGATTGGTTTAAAATTCCACTCCTGAAGAGGTTGAAATTGCAATTAATTCTTAGTTTGCTGTCCTGAGGGCAAGTGACTCCACCTTGGACCTATGGCTTTCTTTTTAACACTCCCAGGGATTCCAAAGGAATTACACCAAAATTCTGATGTGCTTCCAATAATAAAACAAAGGAGTACTCACCAAACTAGTACTCACTAAGAGAAATGAGTACTGACCAAAAAAACCCAAAGTCTTTAGGGGCACCTGGGTGACTTAGTCATTGAGCTGCTTCTTTTGGCTGGGTCATGATCCCGGAGTCCTGGGATCAGAGCCCCACATCGGACTCCCCGCTGGCAGGAAGCCTGCTTCTCCCCCTCACTCCCCTGCTTGTGTTCCCTCTCAAGCTGTGTCTCTGTCAAAAAAATAAATAAAAATCTTTTAAAAAAGAATAACAAAAAACCAACATAAACAATTGAAAAAGAAGTCTTTAAACAGATCCTCAATAAAGTCAGAAAACTCAACCAAAGGGAGGGAGTTCAGAATCTTAAAGGAGACTCACCAATTTGGAAGTAAACTGTAACTCATATAAGTGATTAGGGCAAGGGGTTCCATGTGGGTACCTCACTTGATTCCCTGGATTATCATTCTTTGGGGGTCAACTCTTTTGGCTCCCACTTCTGACTCCAAGGAATGTCAACCTAAATAAAGAGGTAAACTGAGGCAAGCTCACAATGATGAGTTTATTTAGGAATAACAGAGGAATTGGAATTTGGGACTCATCTGTAGCTTGCTACAGTTTGGGTGTCCAGTGTCAATCTCTGATATTCCCAAATTAACTAATCTTTTTGAGCTTGCCTCAGTTTGCCTTTTTATTTAGACTGACATTTATAAAAGTTGCTTTGTAGTCTTTATCTGCTAGGTATCTTCAAGGATGCCCAGGGCTTCTAAGCCTGGAAATATGGCCACGAGATTAATTATTGTACTTCCTGTTTTTAAGACTGTCCTGTGACCCGCCATATTATTCTACTTTCCAAACACTGTGACTATGTCCCATTTTAATTTAAGCATATTTACAGCTTTACATTTAAAGATTCTCGTATATGTGTTCCATCTAAGGAATGTGCTGTAATTATTTACCCTGTCCCCTTCTGTTGTTCTTTTAAGTGGTTTTCAATGTTTTGCTACAAGAAATAATACCATGATGAATCTCATATAAAGATCTTTTTGGGGCACCTGGGTGGCTCGGTGGATTAAGCCTCTGCCTTCAGCTCAGGTCGTGATTTCAGGGTCCTGGGATTGAGCCCCACATCGGGCTCTCTGCTCAGCAGGGAGCCTGCTTCCCCCTCTCTCTCTACTTGCATCTCTGCCTAATTGTGATCTCTCTCTGTGTGTCAAATAAATAAATAAAATCTTTAAAAAAATCTTTTTGGGGGGACACCTGGGCGGCTTAGTCGGTTAAGTGACTGCCTTTGGCTCAGGTCACGATCCTAGGAGCCCCTCTTGCTCAGCTGGGAGCCTGCTTCTCCCACTGCCTGCCCTTCCCCCTTCTCGTGCTCGCTCTCTCTCTCTCTCTCTCTCTCTCTGACAAATAAATAAAAATCTTACCAAAAAAGGAAATAAAATACTAGAACTTCTATTTTTAAAATATTTTGGGGGGCACCTGGGTGGCTCAGTAGGTAAAGGGGCCAACTCTTGATTTCAGTTCAGGTCATGATCTGGGGGTCAGGGGATTGAGCCCCTTGTCAGGCTCCCCAACTAGTGAGGAGTCTTATTGAGATTCTCTTTCTCCCTCGCCCTCTGCCCTCCCCCACCTATCTAAAATAAATAAGTAAATCTTTAAAAAAAAATCTTTTCATGGGGCACCTGTCTGGCTCAGTTAGAGGAGCATGCAACTCCTGAACTCAGGGTGATGAGTTCAAGCCCCACATTGGGTGTAGAGATTTTTTTTTAAGATTTTATTTTTTATATATTTTTATTTTTTTGAAGATTTTATTTATTTATTTGACAGAGAGAGATCACAAGTAGGCAGAGAGGCAGGCAGAGAGAGGAGGAAGCAGGCTCCCTGCTGAGCAGAGAGCCCGATGCAGGGCTCTATCCCAGGACCCTGAGATCATGACCTGAGCCGAAGGCAGAGGCTTTAACCCACTGAGGCACCCAGGCGCCCCTATTTTTTACATATTTTTAAAAGACTTTATTTATTTAGTTAGAGAGAGTGTGTGTGCACAAGCTGGGGGAGGGGCTGACGGGAGGCGGAGAGAAAGAATCCCAAGCCAGCTGGGCACTGGAGCGAAGAGCCCATCCGCAGCTCGTTCTCACAACCCTGAGATCACAACCCAAGCCAAAATCAAGAGCCAAATGCTCAACCAACTGAAGCATTCAGGCACCCATATAGATTTTAGTTTTTAAAGTAATCTCTACCCCTAACGTGGGGCTTGAACTCCGCACTCCAAGATCGAGAGTCCCATGCTCTTCCAACTGAGCCAGCCAGGTGTCCCAAGTATAGAGAGTTGTTAAATAAACTTAGAAAAATCTTTTCACACATCTTTAATGATTTCCTTGGGATGAATTTTTGGCAGATACCTCGTATTCTTTCTGGTAACTATTTAAATATCAATCTTCTAATTTACAAGCTCTTTTTTAAAGTATTTTTTTAAAGACTATTTATTTATTTGACAGAGAGAAATCAGAAGTGGGCAGAGAGGCAGGCAGAGAGAATGGAGGAAGCAGGCTTTTGTTGAGCAGAGAGCCCAATGTGGGGCTCAGTCCCAAGACCCTGAGATCATGACCTGAGCCGAAGACAGAGCCTTAAACCACTGAGGCACCCAGGCGCCCCTACAAGCTCTTTTTTAAAAAAGATTTTATTTTTATTTATTTGACAGAGAGAGAGAGACAGTGAGAGAGGAACACAAACAGGGAGAGTAGGAGAGGGAGAAGCAGGCTTCCAGCTGAGCAAGGCACCTGATGCAGGGCTCAATCCCAGGACCCTGGGATCATGACCTGAACCGAAGGCAGATGCTTAAGGACTGAGCCACCCAGGCGTCCCTAATTTACAAGCTCTTAATGACGTATGCAGGTTGGGTCTGAGGACCCAGAGGGGTTCCTGCAGGATCAGCCAAGAGAGTCCTTGGTGTCACACAGGATAGAAATCAAATGTGAGCCAAGAGGATGTAAAAGCAGAGTTTATTGAAGATATAAAGAGAGTGCAGATACAGAGCGTCTGGGAGACTCAGAAGGGAAGGAGAGTGTCTTGTTTTTGCTTGGTCTGGGGCTTTTACTGAGGATTGTAGTCTGATGTAAGTGTCCCCTCAGACACATGGAAACTGGTCAGAACTATAAGGGTCCAGGTGTCCTCCATAAGTCACTAATAAGGAGTCTCAGCATCAAGATTCTAGCTCCCGTGGTCTAGGATATACACATAATGGCCTCACCTAGTCATTTCTTAGAAGTGATCTATTGTGGGGCACCTGGGTGTGTCAGTCGTTGAGTAGCTGCCTTCAGCTCAGGTCATGATCCCAGAGTCCTGGGATGGAGCCCTGCATTGGGCTTCCTGCTCAGCGGGAAGCCTGCTTCTCCCTCTCCCACTCCCCCTGCTTGTGTTCTCTCTCTCACTCTCTCTCTGTCAAGTATATAAATAAAATCTTAAAAAATAAATAATATTAAAAGAAGAAGTTATCTGTTGTGCTGGAAGACTCCAAAGAAATCATTAACTCCTCAGTCCTTACAAAGTGAGGACATAGGTTGTTTGTATTACAAGGAATGTGTAAGGCAGGTGTGCTGATCCTAGCAATAGAAGCAGGAAAAGGGGTAAAACAGCAGTTCAGAAAACAGCCTTTCATGGGGCCCTTTCATTTTCCATATCTCTTTATGGTCTGACAGAAGAGGAATCTGTTCCATTAATCTTTCAGAGCCTTAGAACCTCGCTCTCACAACATATTTAATGTTGGTAATATAAGCAGAAGTAGTTAGGGATCCCTGGAAAAAGAAAGATAAGGCATAGCTTTTTTTTGACATGAGAAAAGTCAAGTTAGGCCCCTGATCATCTTGTAATCTATGCCTGACCAGCACTACTTATCCAAAGCACATTTATTTTTTTTTAAGAATTTATTTATTTACTTGACAGAGACAGCGAGAGAGGGAACACAAGCAGGGCAAGTTGGGTAAGGAGAAGCAGGCTTCCTTCTAGGCAGAGAGCCCGACGCAGAGCTCGATCCCAGGACCCTGGGATCATGACCTGAGCTGACGGCAGACGCTCAACCAACTGAGCTACCCAGGTGCCCTCAGCTCATGTCTTGATCTCAGGGTTGTGAGTTCGGGCCCTACTGCTGGGCTCCATGCTGAGCATAGAGCCTACTTAAAAACAAATCATCATCAACAACCCCCCAAAAAAATATTACCTATAAGATGAGAAATATGTGTTAATCTACTGCTTATGTTATCATTAAGCTTTCCAGTTAACAATAGGTTGTTAGTAATTAAGTTTTGGGGAGTTAAAAGTTACTCAAATTTTTCCCTTTGGGGGCAGGGGATTGACCCCCCCAACCCCTGCATTGTTCAAGGGTCAACTGTGTGTGTGTGTGTGTGTGTGTGTGTAAAATATCTGTTTAAGTGTTATTGTTCCCCACTGGAATATTTAGAAAGGAGGATGTCTATTTTACTAATATCTGAATCCAGAGCTTGTGTATTAAATCTGGCATTGGTAGGCACAATTTAAATGTCTGTTATTGTACACAACTGGCATTCACAGATTTTTTTCTTAATGATGTATTTTATCTACATTTCCCCATACCAGCAGGGCACAGTAACATGCACACAGTAGGTAATTAATAAATACTTGTTGATCTCCGAGGAAGGAATACCTGCAAGAATGCATTGAACTCCACCTACCTCACCCAAGAACTACATTTCCCTTTACGCTTGGCGCGACGCGCTCCTGTGAAGTAAAAAGAGCGACAATTACTTTCTAAGGCCCCTTTTTCAACTTCGCGGCTGATACCGCAGTGTTCTGTGGGAAAGGTAGTTCTAGCGCTCGTCCTCTGGCCGTGGTCAAACTGAGCGCAAACTAAACTTTCCAGCAAGCAGCGCACTAGCCTGGGAAAGGGGGGCAAGATGGCGGATGCCGAAGAGGACGCTTTGCGGCCGTCGGGATCCTCCGCTGCCCCAATTTCATTCAGTTTCAGTCGCACATCTGCCCGGAGACGGCTGGCAGACGACGCGGGTGCGGCTCCAGAGGAGAAGGATTTCTTAAAGACCGTGGAAGGGAGGGAGCTGCAAAGGTGAAGCGTCGGGTCTTTTATCCCTTGGAGTTCGGTTCGGTGGGTGTAAGCGGGAGGGTGGAATGTAAGTTGATTGTGTTGGTGGCAGTGGTCTGGAACTCCTGAAACACAGCTTGGGGAAAGTTCCTGGAGGCGAGAAGCAGGCAGTGTGGAACAGGAGAGGTGGGGGAATTGGGCCTGAGAGCCGTGGCGTTTGAGAAAAGAGGATGTATTCCTGAGAGGGGGTGTTTGAGGACCCTGAAGTGTGTGCGTTCTGAGAGAAGGAAAAGAGTGAAGAACGAAAGGGCCCCTAGTGTCCCATCCGAAGTGGTGAAGCTTCTCTAGTATGGGGACGGGGTGGAATGGGCAGATTCAGGTTAGGAGAGGCCATCATCTGCTTAATTCAGAAAAGAGAGTCAGGGGCGCCTGCGTGGCTCAGTGGGTTAAGCCTCTGCCTTCAGCTCAGGTCATGATCTCGGGATCCTGGGATTGAGCCCCGCGTCTGGCTCTCTGCTCACTGGGGAGCCTGCCTCTCTTCCTACTTGTGATCTCTGTCTGTCAAATAAATAAATAAAATCTTTTTTAAAAATTAAAAAAAAAAAAAGAAAAGAGTCAGAGGGAGAGGCTTCCAGAAGAAAATCAGCCATCTAGGAGATTGATGTGGACCCTGGATCTGGGGAGAGGCTGGGCTGAAGACGGTGATTTGTGAGGCATCTTGAAGGTTATGGAAGTGAGTCTTGGGATGAGCAGAGGCGGGTCCAGGACTGAAGGCTGATTCCTCAAAGGCACTGACATTTAAGAGTTCTGGGTGAGGGAGAGAATCCCAGGAAAGCACCATTAGAGGCCTTACAGGAGAGCAGAGGGTGTGGTCCATCTGGGGTGGGGGGTGAGTTTGGCTCTTTTGTTTTCTCTGGAGGGAGGAGTGTGGCTCAGAACCCACTGACCATGCTACTCTCCCAACTTGACGACTCTGTGTCCACATCAGTGTGAAGCCCTCAGAAACCCCCAAGGAACTCGTCATCCCTTTGATCAAGAATGGCCGTCGCAGGCAGCCACCGGCCCATGCTCCTGGGCCATCCACAAATACTGAGACCTTGGTGGATGGGGTGCTGTCCCAGGCTGTGAAGGAGCTCATTGAGGGTGAGTGAGCCGCTCTTCGCGTTGCCCGAGTGAAGGAAGAGGGGGAGGAAAATGGAAGGATAGGGTGGGACCTCATTGCACCCTCCCATTCTTCCTTAGACTCCAAGAAGTCCCTGGAGGAGAGAGAGAATTCGGGTGTCGACCCCACGCTTGCTATCCCCATGATCCAGAAAGGATGCATCCCTAACGGGGAAAGGGCAGACAGCGAGCCCCGGGCTGAGACAGTGAGCTGGCCCCTAACTCCTCCTACCCCAGCCTCTCTTTGCCCCGTCTGCCAGGCTTGCCTCTCTGCACATAGCAGGGAAAGTCTGTGTGTGTACTAGAGGCCTGCTGCCTATCCCTTTCTTTTTCTGCCCTTTTTGGGAAGCATTAACAAATGAATCCAGATGCTGAGATGTGGAAGACACTTGCATTCTGGGATTATCTAAGCAAGATGGGGAGCTAAGGGAACAGGAAATGCAAAGATCCTGAGGGTAGACTCAGCGTGGCATGTTTAACAACACCAAGGAGACCAGTGTAACTAGAGTGGAATGAATGAAGAGGAGGAGGAGACGAAGTCAGACGTGGCAGGGGCTAAACTAAGCAGGGCCTTATGGACCGTGGTGAGGACTTTGGCTTTTACCCTGAATGAAATGAGAGCCATGAGAGGCTTCTGAGCAGAGCGGGATCAGAACTTAAGATTTGACAGGATCTCTCTGGCTACTATGAGCAGAATAGAGTAGTAAGCAAAGGCGGAAGCAAGGAGACCAGCAGCACAGGCTGGAAAGGATGGCCTCTCAGACCAGAGTGGTAGGAGTGAGGCCTGGAAGGACAGGTCAGCTTTAGTGAGTGAGGGAGGTGCAGGGTGAGTACTTAGGGCAACAGCAACCTGAGCAGTGGCACATGGCAGTGGGTCAGTGTGGTGTGGGTCCATCAGTGAAGCAACCTGCAGTGTGTCTAGAATGAGTATAAAGAATTGGGGGATAAAAAGGAGTCGAGGGAGTGAGGATGGGATGTGTAGGTAATAGGGTACTTCCCTGGGGTGTGTCTAAAGAAGCAACCAAGTCTGTCTGTCATACCCATGGACCCTCCTTTTCACCACTTTACTCACAGTTTTTAGCAATGCTTCTTTGGGGCCTAGTTCTCCCACAGCCCTAGATCACCTCTTTCAACTGAACTGTTCTCATTGGCCTTCAGCTGTCTTCTGGTTTCTTTCTTCTTTTTTTTTAAATTTTTGTTTTAAAGATTTTATTTATTTATTTGACAGAGATCACAAGTAGGCGGAGAGGCAGGCAGAGAGAGAGAGAGGAGGAAGCAGGCTCCCCGCCGAGCAGAGAGCCCAGTGTGGTGGGGCTAGATCCTTGGACCCCGGGATCATGACCCGAGCCAAAGGCAGAGGCTTTAACCCACTGAGCCACCCTGGCGCCCTGGTTTTTTTCATCTTAAAAAAAGACCTTCACTTCACTTTCCATCCTGTTCCCACTTTGGCCTCATTTCTCTCATTTCCTCTCCTTCCCCAGCCTGCAGCATCTCAGTGGATCACAGTTCCATCCACCCTTCCTCTCACTCAGCCTAAAAACCTTCGAGTCAGTCTTGACTCTCTTCTTTGTTTCATACACCATATGCAGTCTTTGAGCAAAATCCTGTCATCTCCCTTTGCAGAATACATCCAGAATCTAACCACTTCTCACCAGCACCTACCTGCCACTCTGGTCTGAGCCAGCATCTCTCATCTGGACTGTTGTAGTAACTTCCTCACGGACCTCCTTTTGGCGGCCCCCCCTCCTGCAGCTCCAGCCCAGACGTCCTGATCAATCCCTCACCGCCCCTCTCTGCCTCCACATCTCTTTTTCAGTCAGGTTGACTTTCATGATGCTCTTCCCACATACCAGGCTTGCCCTGCCTCAGGGCCTTTGGTCTTACTGTTTTCTCTGCTTGGACTCCCTGGTAAAGAAGTACCTGGTAAAGAAGCTGGTAAACTCCTGGTAAAGAAGCACTGAGGATCACCCATTGGGTGTTAGTAAGCATGCTTCCAAGGGCCCACCATGGGCCCAGCCTGACCATCCTTTCTCTGCTGAACCTGTAGGTGCCGGAGGAAGCTGATTACGAGGCAGTCCCCGTAGAGGCCTATGGGCTGGCCATGTTACGAGGCATGGGCTGGAAACCTGGCGAGGGCATTGGCCGCACCTTCAATCAGTGAGTTCTAGGGTAGGGGCATGGGGCAGCAGACAGGGCAGTGAACAAGACCCCCTTGGGTTACTGCCCATCCAGAACCATCCAGGTACGAAGAGGGCATATTACCACCCTAAGTAATTCGGTAAGCCTTTCCACTACTGTTTCAGTCTCCTGTTTGCCCTTTGAAACTATAACAGGATCCCATTTATGTATTGGTTACCTTCCTGAGTATCAGCTTCCTCATCTGCAACATGGGGATAGTGACAATACTGACTTCCCAGGTCTGTTGCAGAATTATGTGAAATTATCCACATAAAGTACTTACAGCAGGGCCTGGCCCCAGATAAACATAGACGAGATGTTTGCTGTTATCACACAGATTTAGGAGCCCTTCTTCTCAGTTCTCAACTCTGAAGAATTCTGAAAATCACACATTTTTTTCATAAACCACTTAGCCAAAGATGACCTGAATTGATACAGAGCATATTATAGTTGATTTCTCCTGCTTGGTATGAATATTTGTATGACTTCCCCTGTAGAAATATTATTAGGATATTTGAATTCAGGGCTCTGCCCCAGATCCCACTATAGATAATATGTAGTAGATGGTATACCCAGTGTTATTAGGTTGAACCAAATGAAATTGCTATCTCTATAGATCAAAAACAGCCCTAATGTGAGATCAGGAAGGATATTCTTGAACATGTTGACAGTTGGGATTTGGGTGGCGTTGGGCAGGGGGACACGGAAGACTTGTGTCTCTCCCTCACCTCCCATGCCCCCAGGCCAACAAGCTCACACACTGTGTTCCCTGCAGAGTGGTGAAGCCCCGTGTCAACTCACTGAGGCCGAAGGGGTTAGGGTTGGGCGCCAGCCTGAATGAGGTCCAGGCCCTGGTCTTCACTGGCACCCACCACCTACCAAAGCCAGATGAGAAGCAAGAGAAAGATAAGGAAGACCAGCCTCAAGGACTGGTGCCTGGAGGGGCTGTGGTGGTTCTCTCTGGCCCTCACCGAGGCCTCTATG
This sequence comes from Mustela erminea, assembly GCF_009829155.1. Classification (NCBI taxonomy): domain Eukaryota; kingdom Metazoa; phylum Chordata; class Mammalia; order Carnivora; family Mustelidae; genus Mustela; species Mustela erminea. The sequence goes on along the minus strand of NC_045635.1, from coordinate 42,753,726 downwards.
GGAAGGTAAGGAACCAGGTAGAGCCCCAAACAGGCAGCAGAGAAGATTGATGGGAAGGGTCAGAGGGAGGGAGAATTGGGTTTAGGATGGAAAGGCTGGGTGGGGTCCTTGTCTCTGAGGCCTGCCTGGCTTGCTGCCTCGTTTGGTTAACTCAGAACCACCTGCTGGGCCTTTCTCGGCCTCGGTTTCCAACTGAAAGAGGGAAAGACATATGCCACGTGTTCCTGAGGCTTAAATTCTTTAAAGTTTATCCTAAGCACACAGTCTGGTGGGGGAGACACATAGACCAGGCCCAGTTCCAAACCTTGGGCCAGTCTGGTGGGGGAGACACAGGGTTAGGCCTATTGGAGGTAAGACTAGACAGCTTGGTCCTAAGAATGTGGTTTTAGGGGCACCTGGGTGGCTCAGAGGGTTAAGCCTCTGCTTTCGGCTCAGGTCATAGTCTCAGGGTCCTGGGATCTAGTGCTGCATCGGGCTCTCTGCTTGGCGGGGAGCCTGCTTCCCCCTCTCTGCCTGCCTCTCTGCCTACTTGTGGTCTCTCTCTCTCTCTCTCTCTCTTTCTCTCTCTCTCTAGCAAATAAATAAATAAATAATCTTTAAAAAGATAAAAGGAATGTGGGTTTAGTCCTTTCAACTCCTGCCTAACTTCTTCCCCCCAACACTTCAGGTAGAAGGCCTTGATCCTGACAATGTCCGGGCCATGGTTCGCCTGGCCGTGGGGAACCGCATGGTGACAGTTAGTGAGTACTGCCTGCGGCCTGTCTCCCAGCAGGAGTTTGAGAAGAACTCCTTGGATCTCAGTGAGTGAGCCTCTTACCTTGCTGGGAGAGTTGGAGAAGCATTCCAGGGGTGGTAGGGCCTGTCTCGGGGGGCAAGGCTTGGGGGGGGGCAGGTCTAAGATCCGCAGAGGGGAAGGGCAGTGGTCTGCCTGGCAGGTGTGATTTCTGGTCAGAAGTCAGGAGGTGAGAATGAAGATAAGTGATTTGAAGAAAAATTGATGCTGGCGCTTTAGCCTCTTTCTGAGAAAGAAAAAACATGTTTGGAAACCTATGCCTGTCCTCAGGAGGTCTTTCTGTTCAAGATGATGAGCCCCTCTTCTAGGTCATGAGAACAGCTGGGACTAGGCCATGACCAAGGAGGAAGGCATTCTAGGCATGGCAGCACATGCTGGAGTGGCTGAGGAAGGTGTCCTGAAGGAAGCCCAGCAGTTGAGGGGAAGGGAAGAGCCTTCTAATGGCACCGACAAAGTTGTGATGGTGGGAGGGGACACTGAGGCAGCTGGGAGGTGGCCGGAGGCCAAGGTGTAGCCTCCCTGGTAAGAGAATGACGCACTGAGGTTCCTTTCTGGTTCTCCTCCACATACCCTTGTACAGGCCAGATGAACAAAATTTCCCCAGGACAACAGAACGGAACAGCCTCGTCATCATGGAAGGCCCTCCAGGATCCGGAGCTCCCCGGCCGGCGGGAAGACTCAGAGAGGAAGCGGAAACACTTTCCCAACCGGTGGGACCCTGGGCATCTGGGATGGGGGGAGAAGGCAAGGCTATGGAAAGGTCCTAGCAGCCAGAGAAGGCTTCCAGGGCCAGGCAGGCACATAGAAGAAACTAGGGACGGCACTACGGCTGGGTGTCACAGCCGCAAAGGTGGGGTGACCAGAACATGCCTATGATCAGTTAAGCCTCGCTTTGGCCCCTTTTTGCACAGAGAGGGGGAGCCTGTAGCCAAGACTGAGAAGGTCGGTTCCCGGAGCCAGCACTGGTTGCACAGGGACCTGCGTGTGCGCTTTGTGGACAAGCAGCACAAGGGTGGCCAGTATTACAACACCAAGGTGGGAACCCTGCAACCTGGTGCCCCCTCCACCCCCAGGGACTAAGCCTCATGAGTCTGACATTCTCACACCCACGACCCTCTCCCCAGATGACGATTGAAGATGTCCTCAGCCCAGATACCTGTGTGTGTCGAACAGAGGAAGGCCGGATCCTGGAAGGTGAATGCGAGGGTGACCACTGGGTTGTTATCCTCCTGGAGGCCAAACGGGAAGCCTGTCTTCAACCCAGAGGCTGGCGTGGGCAAAGGCTGGGGGTTGGGCAGAACTCAGGTAATTTGCAAGGCCCAGAATCTTCTGACAGAGCACAAGGCGCTTCTGAGATGGTGATTATCTGAGCCTCTCTCCCCCCACGGGCAAACACTGGCATGGAAATGAGCTGTTTTCTCCCTCTGGGGACTGGGCCTTGTGCGGATTGTATGGAACACCCTGAGCAGGGCAGGCAGCTGACATGCCCACAGTAAATGGGATCTGTTGTCATCACCCATCATCTTCATGCATAAGTGCTCCCTTTATTGAGTTATTTCTAGGACCTGCTCCTTAGGTGTCCTCACCTGTGAAATGAGGTGGTGGGACTCCACTTGTCAACAGGTTGCAGGGTGTCTCTGGGGAATACAGGTCCTTCTGACAGGACCCTGGCTGGGCTGGCCCTGGCTGAGGGCCTCACTCTGAGTGAGTGAGGCCCTTTCCTTATCTGCAGGCGTGAAGGAAGGCATGCTGGAGACCCTCGTCCCCAAGGTCGAGGGCAACCGGGTGATGGTGGTGCTGGGGCCACAGGCTGGAAGGGTGAGTCCCAGACCTGGGTATGGGGGAGGTGGGGGCATGCCGGGGCCATCTCGGTGTCTGGGTTGGCCTTGCTGACTCTACCCACCACTGCTCCAGGTGGGCCGTCTGCTGGGCTGGGACAGAGAACGGAACCAGGCCCTGGTGCAGCTGCGGAGAGAGAATCAGCTGGTGGAGCTTCACTATGATGCTGTCTGCCAGTACACAGGCCCCAATGACTCAGACGAAGACTGACCTGCAGCCCCACCGCCGGGCTGCTGCCAGTACTGTACAGTGTGCAAAGCCTGTCTTCGCAGAGGTGGGGAGGTCGTCATTCTGCCATCTGCTTGCACTGCAGCTCCAGGACAAGGACAGGGACAGGGCATGAGACAGATGGACCAGAAGGGAGGCTCGAAACTGGCCGAGACTTTTCCAGAAGTTAGCATGTAATAAAAATCATTTCCCAAACTTAGCAGAATGATGAGATCGTAAATGTGTGCTAAGTTGAGTAGAAGCGGGAGCTGGGCTGACTGCGGTGGGAGCCATGCAGGGCTTCAGCCCCACCACCCCGTGGGGCTGACAGACAAGCCAAAGGATCTGCCTGCCTACGAGCTCGTTCTCAGAACACCGAAGCTATGAAGTGTGTCCCTTGAGCAGATACTAAGGAGTCTGGAATGCCGCGTCTTTGCACAGCTTTCCAAGTGAGAATCCCAGCGGTGGCTCTGCTTTTACTCTTGGTCCAGATCAGATGTCCAGAGGCTATCTTAAGCCAGTGACAAGAGAGTCCAGAGGAAAGGGAGGCTTCTACCCACAAATAGGATGTGTTTGCTCTACCTCTGAGAGCAGCCAGTTAACTTTGGGGCCCCCATTTTAGTCCCCAAACTTTGGCTTGATGGTAAAAAATGTTGTGTGTTCTGGGTAAAACTTCTCTGATTCCTCCAGGTAACTGGACTCTGAGAAAAGTTATTATTAGACAGTCCTTCAACTTTTTCCTGTTTAAAAGGCTGAGATAGAAAAGCAGCAAGGGAAGCCAGAACTTTAGGTTCAGTTGCTTCTAAATCACCCCCGATCACTAAGTTGATGTAATAAATGGCGTTGGAGTTAGATCTACGTTACTGGTATAAACTCACGACAGGTCAGAACATGGCACAGCACTGGAGAATTTTTTTTTTAAATAATTGAATTATCACATTAAAGTTCTTACAACTCTTTTTTTCTGATTAAATCTTTAAAAAAAATTTTTTTTAATTGTTGAAGTATAATTGATGTCCAGTGTGATCTCCATTTCAGGTGTACAGTGTAGTGGTTTGACAATTCTATACATGACGCCATGCCCAGCACTCAGAGCATCCTCACCAGACATTATAACATTACCGACTCTTTCTATGGTATACCTTTCATCTCCCTGACTTATTTATTTATTTGTTTATCCGTTTACTTATTTATTTATTTTTGGTAACTGGGAGTTTGTACCTCTTAACCCCCTTCACATATTTTGCCCATCTGCCATCCTCTTGGAGCATCCCCCAGAGCATGACAATAAAAGCTAAGCTGCTGTCCCTGCCAAGCAGAGGCAGACTGCAGCTTCGAGCCAGAATCGAGCAAGTACAAAAAAGCAGTGAGTTGGCCAAATCAGCGGCCATATGCCGAGTAAGGAAATGGAGGACCAGAAAACCTTCTAGTCTCATACCCCTGCAGCGTGAAGTACACTTGCAAAGACGAACTTTACGGACTGACTGATTTGTCATCCCTAATTAATTCCAGAACTCATCTGTTTTCAAGATTGGGAGCAGAGGAAACCCCTAACCCCCAACTGCTCCAGTTCCTGAGTCATAATGGTGATTGTCTACACTGCCCCCGGAATTCCTGGCTGGGTTATATTTTTCATGTTGTGGGGAAGGGTCATGCCTTCTCAAGTTTCCCAGTCTGACATGTCCAGTAGTCCTGTTGTACGTTCTATTCTCTGTCATGAAGGCCGCCTCTCTCCTCCAAATCAAAATAAATTCATCTTGGTAATATCCTTGAGAAGAGCTGAAAGACTCTTTCAGCTGAACAGGCTCAGGAGAAGACAGCAAGACTCTGTTTTCTCCCGAGCCTGTCTTCAAAAGACTTTGCAGGAAAGGCAGATGCTTTCTCTCCTACATCTTGTTCATTCCCCATGACGTTGAGGAAGCCAGTCTGAACAAATTTTATGGTCATGGTCCCTGGCTTGTGCATGGCCTGGGGAGAATTCACAGACTCACAGCTGTTGTTGCAGCTGTTGTTGTGGCCAAAGGGGCAACCTTGGCAGCCGAATAGAACCAGGCAGAGAGCAAAGAGAGAACTGCGCAGCCTTATTGTCTCTTCTTGTGCCCAATGGACAAGGGACAGATCGGGAAAGCATCCTGATCCTGTTCACAGTTCTTGAGATATGAGGAGCCTGTCTTGGAACTGAGGGATCAGGAGGGATCCACTCAAAAGAAGCACACAAAACCACGATGGTCTGTTGGGGGGCCAGATGCTCTGCTAGGGCTGTGTGTTCTGGACACGGGGGTGTATTTAAGAACTTCAGGCCCCGCGTTTGAAGGCAGGCTCGAGGGAAAAGTCAACTCCACGAAACTAAAATCTGATGAAAGATCTGTTTTAAGTGTCATGGCACATGGAGGAGAGGAAGGGACTGTCTGAAACTGCCAGGTTATGCCACACTGCAGGGCAGAGATGGACCAGCGCAGACGGGACCAGTGACAGCAGACGCAAGAAGCAGCCTCTTTGCCTTTCAGAGAGGAGCGAATTATTGGGGCAATTAGGACTGTTGCCCAGGGCTGAGCTTGGTGGCAGAGAACAGGCAGTTAGATCCTCTTCTGACATTCTTTCCTCAGCCAGGGGCTCCTCCCCGCCACTCCCCACGTTGGGCCCTCTTAAGCTCCATGTTTTAGTACCATGCGGGAGGGTGAAGGATCCAACAACTTGGAAAGCTGCATGAGGGGCAATCAGTCCTCACCTAGTGCCCCTATTTCCCCAATCCATTCAACAGGTGTCTCTTAAGCTTTCGCTGTGTTCCAGGTACCATTCTGCATGCTGGGGATACAGTAGAGTGTAAATCATTCAACAGACGAGCCCCTACCATATGCCAGACATGATTCTAAGTACTGGGGATAAAGCCATTAACGAAACACAAAGATAATTGCCCCTGTGGGCCTGATATTCCAGTGGGGCAGAGAGACAAGCAGTAAGTATAAGAAGTAACTTATTTAGTCAGCTAGAAGTCGAGAAGAGCCATGGCGGAGAAAGGAAGAGCAGCAGGGTCAACCAGATTTGGAGTGGGTGGATGGCACTATTTTTTTTAAAAAAGATTTTATTTATTTGAGTGGGAGCATGCAAACAGGAGGGGTAAAAGTGAGAGAAGACGCAGGATCCCCACTGAGCAGGCTCAATCCCAGGACCCTGAGTTCACGACCCGAGCTGAAGGCAGAGAATTTTTTTTTAAACATTTTATTTATTTGACAGAGAGAGAGAGATCACAACTAGACAGAGAGGCAGGCAGAGAGAGAGGGAGAAGCAGGCTCCCCGCCGAGCAGAGAGCCCGATGTGGGGCTCGATCCCAGGATCCTGAGATCATGACCAGAGCTGAAGGCAGAGGCTTAATCCACTGAGCCACCCAGGCACCCTGAAGGCCAAGTCTTAACTGACTGAGTCACCCAGGTCCCCCGAGCTTAGTCCCTTTTAAAAAGTGCTGCAAGGGGGCGTCTGGGTGGCTCAGTGGGTTAAACCCTCTGCCTTCGGGTCAGGTCATGATCCCAGGGGCCTGGGATCAAGCCCCACATCGGGCTCTCTGCTCAGCAGGGAGCCTGCTTTCTCCTCTCTCTCTCTGCCTGCCTTTCTGCCTACTTGTGATCTCTGACTGTCAAATAAGTAAATAAAATCTTAAAAAAAAAAAAAGTGCTTGAAGGGCGCCTGGGTGGCTCAGTGGGTTAAGCCTCTGCCTTTGGCTCAGGTCATGATCTCAAGGTCCTGGGATCAAGTTCTGCTTTGGGCTCTCTGCTTAGCAGGGAGCCTGTCTTTCTCTCTCTCTCTCTCTCTCTCTCTCTCTCTCTCTCTGCCTGCCTCTCTGCCTACTTGTGATCTCTGTCATATAAATAAATAAAATCTTTAAAAAATAAAAAAAAATGAAAAGTGCTTGAAGAATATGTCTTCATAGTGTCTTTACCATATCCTATGTATAGATTGTTTTCAGAAAGCACTAATACAAAGATTCAGAATATCAACAGAAAAGAATAAAATAACTTGTCATATTTGGGACCTAAGAGATGACTTTTTATGCCCTCTGTCAGAAACGTCACAAAGAGACGTGCACAGGAGATGCTGGTGGCCCAGGAAGGCAGAAGAGGGGTTGTATTATTTCTAAAATAACAGGTATACACCCAATGAAAACATCACCACAATCATGATGGTGAACATATCGTCACCACCAAGCTTCCTCTGCCCCTTTATAATCCCTACTTCCCGTCCCAGCCCCAACCCCATGCACCCACTGATTCACTTTTCTGTCACTATAGTTTAGTTTGCATTTTCTTTTCTTCTTTTTAAAGATTCCATTTATTCATTTGACAGATAGAGATCACAAGTAGGCAGAGAGGCAGGCAGAGAGAGAGGTAGAAGCAGTCTTCCCGCTGAGCAGAGAGCCCGATGCGGGGCTCAATCCCAGGACCCTGGGATCATGACCTGAGCCGAAGGCAGAGGCTTTAACCCACTGAGCCACCCGGGCGCCCCTAGTTTGCATTTTCTAGAGTTTTCTATAAATGAATCATTGAGTATGTACTCTTCTCTGTCTGCCAGACTTAGAAAATTGTTGGAGATTCATCCATGTAGTTCCATACATCAACAGGTCATTCCCTATTCCATTCCAAAGGGGGTTTTTTGTAAGATAAATCCACATACCATAGAATCCACCACTTTCAAGTATACAGTTCAGTGGTTTTAGTGTATTCACAAGGTTGTGCAACCATCACCACTATCTCATTCCAGAACATTTCATCACCCCGTACCAGAGGGGGTTGGGGAGAGGGTGACTGGGTGATGGACACTGGGGAGGGTTATGTGTTGTAATGAGCACTGGGTATTATATAAGACTGATGAATCACAGAACTGTGCCCCTGAAACAAATGCTATGTTATATGTTAAAAAAAGAAAAAGAAAAAGAAACGCCGTAGTAATTAGTACACACTCTCCATTTTCCCCTTCCCCCAGCCCCTGGAAACTACTAATCTATTTTCTGTCTCTATAGATTTGCCTAGTCTGGATATCTTATGTAAATGAACCACACAATATGTGACCTTTTGTGTGTGGCTTCCTTCGTTCAACATAATGTTTTCAAGGTTGACACACTACAGCAGGTATCCGAACTTCGTTCCTTTTTACGGTGTAATATTTCATTGTATTGATATACCACCTTTTGTTTATTTACTTATCTGTTGTTGGACATTAGCATACAAGTCTATGAATGGACATATGTTTCCTTTATCCTGGTAGACTTCTAGGGACAGAATAACTGGATCATATAATAAGTATATGTTTAATATTTTAAAACACTGTTGGGGTGCCTGGGTTGCTCAGTGGGTTAAGCCTCTGCCTTCAGCTCAGGTCATGATCTCAGGGTCCTGGGATCGAGCCCCACGTCGGGCTCTCTGCCCAGCGGGGAGCCTGCTTCCCCCTCTCTCTCTGCCTGCCTCTCTGCCTACTTGTGATCTCTCTCTCTCTCTCTGTCGAATAGATAAATAAAATCCAAAAACATTAACCCTGTCAAACTGTCTCCCAAAGTGGTTGTACAATTTTACATTCCTACCAGTAGTGTACATGACTTCTATTTCCTCACCAGTTTTTGGTATGGTCAGTCAAACAGATTTTATCCATTCCAATATTTGTTTCTGATATTCTTTGTGGTTTTAATTTTCATATGCCTAGCAACCAATGATACTGAGCATCTTTTCATGTGTTTAATTGCCACCTGTGTACCTTCTTTGATGAAGTATCTGGTAAAACTCTTTGCCTCTCTTTTTTTTTTTAAGGTTTTGAGGTTTTATTTTTTTTAGATTTTATTTATTTATTTGGCAGACAGAGATCACAAGTAGGCAGAGAGGCAGGCAGAGAGAGAGAGAGAGAGGAGGAAGCAGGCTCCCCGCTGAGCAGAGAGCCCGACGAGGGACTCGATCCCAGGACCCCGAGACCATGACCTGAGCCGAAGGCAGCAGCTTAACCCACTGAGCCACCCAGGCGCCCCTTTGCCTCTCTTTTAAAAATGGACTCTTGGTCTTCTTATTGAGTTTTTAGAGGTCTTTATATATTTTGGATAGAGATACTTTATCATATAGATGCAAATATTTTCTCCCAGTGCATGGTTTGTCTTTTCAGTCACTCAGTAATGTCTTTTGAAAAGCAGAAATGTTGGGGTGCCTGCGTGGCTCGGTCAGTTAAGTGCCTGCCTCTGGCTCAGGTCATGATCCCAGAGTCCTGGGATCAAGTCCTCCATTAGGCTCCTTGCTCAGCAGGGAGCCTGCTTCTCCCTCTGCCTGCTACTCTCCCTCCTTGTGCTCTCCCTCTGACAAGTAAATTTTAAAAATCTTTTAAAAAACATAATATAACTACAAAAAGATATGTGTAAGAATGTTCACAGAATCAGCAGAAATGCTGGGGTGCCTGGGTGGCTCAGTCGGTTAAGTGCCTGCTTTTGGCTCAGGTCATGATCCCAGGATCCTGGGGTGGATCCCCTCATCAGGCTCCATGCTCAGTGGGGAGCCTGCCTCTCTACATCTACCCCTCCCCCCATGCTTTCTCTCTCTCTCTCTCTCTCAAATAAATAAATGTCTTTTTAAAAATGTCTTTTAAAAAAAAGAAAAGCAGGGGCTCCTGGGTGGCTCAGTGGGTTAATGTCTCTGCCTTCACCTTAGGTCATGATCTCAGGGTCCTGGGATGGAGCCCCACATCAAGCCCTGCATGGGGCTCTCTGCTCAGCAGGGAACCTGCTTCCTCCTCTCTCTCTCTCTGCCTGCCTCTCTGCCTACTTGTGATCTCTCTCTGTGTGTCAAATAAATAAATAAATAAATAAATAAAATCTTTTTTAAAAAGCAGAAATGTTAAATTTTGATGAAGTCAAATATATTGATTTATTCTTTTTGGATTGTCCTTTTGATGTCATATCAAAAAGATCTTTGCCGGGGCGCCTGGGTGGCTCAGTGGTTAAGCCGCTGCCTTCAGCTCAGGTCATGATCTCAGGGTCCTGGGATCGAGTCCCGCATCGGGCTCTCTGCTCAGCAGGGAGCATGCTTCCACCTCTCTCTCTCTGCCTGCCTCTCTGCCTACTTGTGATTTCTCTCTGTCAAATAAATAAATAAAATCTTTAAAAAAAACAAAAACAAAAACAAAAAGATCTTTGCCTAATCCAAAGTCACAAAGGATTTCTATAAGTCTTATGTTTTTAGATTGTACATTTAGTTAATTTTGAATTAATTTGGGGGCATGGTGGGAGGTACAGATCCAAGCTCATTCTTTTGCATATGAATATCAAGCTGTTCTAGTACTATTTGTTGAAAAAACTATCCTTCCTCCACTACATTGCTTTAAACCTTTGTCAAAAATCAGTTATCTAGGGTGCCTGGGTGGCTCAGTGGGTTAAAGCCTCTGCCTTTGGCTCAGGTCATGATCCCAGGACCCTGGGATGGAGCCCCACATCGGGCTCTCTGCTCGGCAGGGAGCCTGCTCCCCCCTACCGCCTGCCTCTCCGCCTACTTGTGATCTCTCTCTCTCTGTCAAAAAAAAAAAACTATAAAAAAATCAGTTATCCACCAGAATGAAAAGAAAAAATTAGTTGTCCATATATGTATTGATTTGTTTCTGGACTCTATAATGTTCTGTTGATATATTTGTCCACCTGTATGTCAATATCATACTGTGTTGATTACTGTAGCTTTATAATGATTCTTGAGATCAGGTAGTGTTAGCCCTTCAATTTTATTATTCTTTTGCAAAGTTGATTTGTATATTCTAGAGCTTTTGTATTTCCATATGAATTTTAAGAACTGTTTGTCAATTTCTACAACAAAAGACCCTACTGGGTTTGGATCACATCTACAGGTCAATTTGGAAAGAATTGATATGTTAATAATATTTAGCCTTCTGACCCATGAATAAGGTTCATTTACTTATGTGTTCTTTAATTTCAGCAGGTTTTTAAAAATTTCTTTTCAGTGTAACAGTATTCATTGTTTTTGCACCACACCCAGTGCTCCATGAAATACGTGCCCTCCTTAATACCCACCACCTGGCTCCCCCAACCTCCCACCCCCCACTTCAAAACCCTCAGGTTGTTGTTCAGAGTCCATAGTCTCTCATGGTTCACCTCCCCTTCCAGTTTTCCTCAACTCCCTTCTCCTCTCCATCTCCCCATGTCCTCCATGCTATTTGTTATGCTCCACAAATAAGTGAAACCATATGATGATTGACTCTGCTTGACTTATTTCACTCAGCATAATCTCTTCCAGTCCCGTCCATGTTGCTACAAAAGTTGGGTATTCATCCTTTCTGATGGAGGCATAATACTCCATAGTGTATATCGACCACATCTTCCTTATCCATTCATCCGTTGAAGGGCATCTTGGTTCTTTCCACAGTTTGGTGAAAAGTGTGGCCATTGCCGTGGCCATTGCTGCTATAAACATTGGGGTACAGATGGCCCTTCATTTCACTACATCTGTATCTTTGGGGTAAATACCCAGTAGTGGCTTTCTTATACACTAACAATGAAAATACAGAAAGGGAAATTAGAGAATCAATTCCATTTACACTAGCACCAAGAACCATAAGATACCTGGGAATAAACCTAACCATAGAGGTAAAGGATCTGTACTCGAGGAACTACAGAACACTCATGAAAGAAATTGAAGAAGACAAAAAAAGATGGAAGACCATTCCATGCTCTTGGATCAGAAGAATAAACATTTTTAAAATGTCTATACTGCCTAGAGCAATCTATACTTTTTTTTAAAAGATTTTATTTATTGGGCCCCTGGGTGGCTCAGTGGGTTAAAGCCTCTGCCTTTGGCTCAGGTCATGATCACAGGACCCTGGGATCACCAAGACAGCATAGTACTGACATAAAAACAGACACATAGACCAGTGGAACAGAGTAGAGGGTCCATATCTGGGCTCTATGGTCAAATAATCTTCAACAAAGCAGGAAAAAATATACAGTGGATAAAAGACAGTCTCTTCAATAAATGGTGCTGGGAAAATTGGACAGTTATATGTAGAAGAATGAAACTCGACCATTCTCTTACACCATACACAAAGATAAACTCGAAATGGACAAAAGACCTCAACGTGAGGCAGGAATCCATCAGAATCCTAGAGGAGAACATAGGCAGTAATCTCTTCCATATCAGCCACAGCAACTTCTTTCAAGATATGTCTCCAAATGCAAAGGAAACGAAAGCGAAAATGAACTTTTGGGACTTCATCAAGATCAAAAGCTTCTGCACAGCAAAGGAAACAGTCAACAAAACAAAGAGGCAACCCATGGAATGGGAGAAGATATTTGCCAATGACAGTACAGACAAAAGGTTGATATCCAGGATCTATAAAGAACTTCTCAAACTCAACACACACAAAACAGATAATCATATCAGAAAATGGGCAGAAGATATGAACAGACACTTCTCCAATGAAGACATACAAATGGCTATCCTACACATGAAAAAATGTTCATCATCACTAGCCATCAGGGAGATTCAAATTAAAACCACATTGAGATACCACCTTACACCAGTTAGAATGGCCAAAATTAGCAAGACAGGAAACAACGTGTGTTGGAGAGGATGTGGAGAAAGGGGAACCCTCTCCCACTGTTGGTGGGAATGCAAGTTGGTGCACCTGTTTAGAGAACAGTGTGGAGATTCCTCAAGAAATTAAAAATAGAGCTTCCCTATGACCCTACAATTTCAGCAGTTTTTGTAGTCTTCAATATATAGGTTTTGCACATATTTTGTCACATTTATCCCTAAGTATTTCATGTTTCTTTTTTTTTAATAAGTAGTCTCCTTGCCCAATGTGGGTCTTGAACTCATGACCCTGAGATTAAGAGTCACATGCAGTACTGACTGACCCAGCCGGGTGTCCCAGTATTTCATATTTCTTGATATTATTGTATATATTATTTTAAATTTCAATTTACAGTTGTTCATTGTTAATATATAAAAATACAGTTGCTTTTTGTACATTGGTCATATCTTGCAACCTTGCAAAACATTCATTTTAGTAGCTATTTTTTTAGATTCCATTGGGTTTTCTACTAGATAATCATACTGTCTTCAAATAAAGACACTTTTATTTCTTCCTTATCAATCTGGTTGCCTTGTTTTTTTTTTTTCCTTGCCTTGGTGCACTGACTAGAATCTTTAGTAAAATAAGAATGGTGAGAATAGATATCTGCTCCTGGTTTTAGGGAAAAAGCATTCAGTCTTTTGCCATTAAGTATAATGTTAACGGTGGGTTTTTTTTCCCCCTCTCCAACATACCTGTCATTTATTAAACAACCATTTGTTACCAAGTAAGCTCAACATATTTTAATCATAAGCTATAAACTCACCAAAGTCCCAGCTTCCTGTCCTTCTAGGGACTCTGGTCATACCTTGAATCAGAATTCCTTTGTGGCAGATACAACAATACTCCAGGAGCAGAGTTCTATTACTTTGTACTATCAGACAACCAGAGATGCTTGATGTGGACCCCAAACCAGCAGCACCAGCATCATCTTGAAACAGTGTAGAAATGCAAATTCTCGGGCAACCTTCTGGATGTGAATTTGACATTCTGGGGTAGAGACCAGCATTCTATTATAATGAGGCCTTCGAAGAATTATAATATGAGCTCCAGTTAAGAAATGCTCTTCCGAAAACAAACAAACAAAAAACAGCAGAGGTAGGTCTGTTTCAGAGTCAAGTCATGGGCAACAAGACTAAGGACAAAGTCCATAGTGACAACCACACCCCCTCCCCACGCACATGCTCTCTAAAATAAATAAAATCTTTTTAAAAAGAACTGTAGGGGGGTGCCTGAGTGGCTCAGTCTCTTAAGCATCTGCCTTTGGCTTGAGTCATGATCTCAGGGTCCTGAGATCGAGTCCTGCATCAAGCTCTCTGCTGAGCAGGGAGCCTGCTTCTCCCTCTGCCTGCTGCTCCCCTGCTTGTGCTCTTTCTTTCTCTCTGACAAATAAATAAAATCTAAAAAAAAAGAACTTTAGGGTTTCAGTTGGGGTCATGATCTCAGGGCTGTGAGATCGACCCACTCAGCAGAGTATCAACTTGAGATTCTCACCCTCTTCCACTACCCCTGACAAAATAAATAAATACAATCTTAAAAAAAAAAAAAAACTTTAGCCAATCCACATCTTTTTTTTTTCCTTCAAGGAGCTTTTATTTTTTTTAATTTTATTGTGGTAAGAACACAACATGAGATCTACCCTCTTTATATAATTGTTGACTATAGGCACAATGTTACAAAACAGATCTTGAACTTACTCATCTTTTTTTAGACTGTTTTTTAGGCTTCCCTAGAACTTACTCATCTTTTCTTTTCTTTTTTTTAAGATTTTATTTATTTATTTGACAGAGATCACAAGTAGGCAGAGAGGAAGGGAGAAAGAGAGAGGAAGCAGGCTCCCTGCTGAGCACAGAGCCCAGTTCGGGGTCAGAGGCTTTAACCCACTGAGCCACCCAGGGGCCCCAAACTTACTCATCTTAACCTAACTGAAACTCTATACCTGTGGATTAGTAACTCCCCCACCCTCTAACCTCTGATAACCAACATTCCAGTCTCTGATTTTATGAATTTCACTATTTTACACACCTCACATAAGTGGAATCATGTATCTTTCTGTGTCTGGCTTATTTCACTTAACAAATGTCTTCAAGCCCATACACATGGTCTTATATGGCAGTATTTCCTTCTTTTTTAAGGCTAAATAGTATTCTATTGTATGTATGTGCTGCATTTTCTTTATCCATTCATCTGTCAACCCATATGCAAGTTGTTTCCACATATTAGCTACCGTAAGTAATGCTGCAAGGAACACAAGATTGCGTATATCTCTTCAAGATCCTGATTTCAATTCCTTTGGATAAATACCCAGAAATGGGGTTGCTGGACCATACGGTAGTTCTACTGTTAATTTTTCAAGATCCCTTCACACTGTCTTCCACAATGACCACACCAGTTTACACTCCCCCCCAAGAGTACATGAGGGTTCCCCTTTCTCTCAACATCCTCACCAGCACTTGTTGTTTCTTGTGTTTTTTTTTTTTTTATTTTAGCCATTCTGACAGGTGTGAGGTGATACCTCATTATGGTTTTGATTCACACTTCCTTAATGATGAGTGGCAATGAGTACTTTTTCATGTACCTGTTGCATAAATCCTCTCCTTCAGGTTAAGGAAGTTATTTTCTTTCTTTCTTTCTTTCTTTTTTTTTTTTTTTTTTTTTTTTTTGTTAAACAATGGAAGTTTATTTTCTCATTGTTTTGGAGGCTGGAAGTCCAAGATCAAGGTCCTGGCAGGGGTGTTTTTTTTTTTTTTTTCCCCCTGATGAGAGCTTTCTTCTTGCCTAGCAGACAGATGCCTTCTCTTCTTATAAGGACATCAACCCTATCAAATTAGGGTCTGACCTTTACGATCTCCCTTAACCTTCATCATCTTCTTACTGGTCCTAGCTCCAAATACAGTCATGTTGGGGATTAGGGCTTCATCATATAATTTTTGGGGAGGACACAAACAATGAATCCATAATCGACAGATGATCCTTTTGGTTCCTGTGGCAAACCAATGTCTAGTTGCTGGTGATTCCTGCAGTCCAGCTAATTACTTGCCTGTGGATTCTGTGACACCCTGATATCCTTCCTTGTAACAAAACCCCTGTGTTCTTAAGCTAGTGTCAGTGGACTCCTGTTCCTTGCTACTGAGGCTGACTAGTACTATGAATCAAGGGTGTTGATGCACAGTGGTTATAAGCACAGACCCGGGAGTCCGTTGACTTCTGCCACCCAGTTCTTCCCTACCCACAGCAAGTGACTTAGACTCCAGGACCTTCAGTTGCCATTTCTGTATAGTAGGGATGAGATAGTACCCAATAGGCTGGGTTATTGTGAAGATTTTTTTTCTTTAAGCATATAGTTTCATTTATTTTTTTATTTTTTATAAACATATAATATATTTTTATCCCCTGGGGTACAGGTATGTGAATCACCAGGTTTACACACTTCACAGCACTCACCATAGCACATATAGGAAGTTATTTTCTATTCCTACTTTCCTTAGTGTTTTATCAGGAAATCATGTTTACTTTTATCAGCTTCTTTTTCTACCCCTATTGAAATGATCATATTTTTGTTGTTGTTGTTGTTTGTTAGTATGGGAAGTTACATTGACTGATTCTTGAAAGTTAAAGCAACCTGCATTGCTGGAATAAACTGCACTTGGTTGTGATATATTATCTTTTTAATATATTGTTGGAATAAATTTGCTAAAATAATTTTTAGAATTTTGCATCTGTGTTCATAAGGGATATTGGTCTTTATTTTCTTTTTCTGTGATGTCTTTATCTGGTTTTGGTATTGTAGTAATGCTGGTCCCATCAAATGGCTAGGAAGTATTCAAACTTTTGCAAGAGTTCGTGTAGAGTTGTTACTATTTCTTCCCTAAAATGCTTGATGGAATTCACCAGTGACAACTTCTAGGCCTGGAGTTTTCTTTGTAGGAAGGATTTTAACTGTAAAGTCCATTTCTTTAATAGATATAGGGTTATTCGGGTTACCTATTTCTTTTGTTTAATTGTGGCAAAATATGCATAGCATAAAGTTTCCCATTTGACCATTTTTAAGGGTACCATTCAGTGGCATTAAGTATACTTACGCTGTTGAGCAGCCATCATTTGCCATTCATCTCCAGAACTCTTTTCATCTTGCAAAATTGAAATTCTGTGCCCATTAATTAGTTCTCATTCTTTCCTTCCCCACCACAACTATCTATGTCTTCTCAAGTGAGCTTCAATAATTTGTATCTTTCAAGGAATTTGTACATTTTGATTAAGTTGTGGGATTTACTGACATAAGATTTTTTCTAAATAATCTATTTCTTTTCAGTAGGTAGCTGAGCATGGGTCTTGAACTGACAACCCTGAGATTAAGACCTGAGCTGAGATCAAGAATCTGACTGCTTAACCAGCTGAGTCATCCAGGTGCCTCTAAAAATATTCTTTTATCCTTTTCAGTTTCACTAGAACTTGTAGTGATGTCACTTCTCATTCTTGATATTGGTAAGTAGTGTCTTCATTCTTTTCTTTCTTGTAAGTCTTCATGTTTATCAATTTTATTTATCTCAGCTAACCAGCTTTTGCTTTCATTAATTTTCTCCATTGTTTTCCTGTTTTCTATTTTCATTAATTTCCACTTTGATCTTTATTATTTCCTTTCTTCTGCTTACTTTACATTTATTTCGCTCTTCTTTTCCCAGTTTTATTTTTCTTTTCCTAGTTTCTTATGGTGGAAGCTGAGGTAATTGATTTTAGACCTTTCTTATTTAGTCCTTTCTTCTTTTCTAATATTGGCATTTAATGCTATAAATGCACCTGCAAGTACTGCTTTAGCTGTATCCCACAAATACTAATATGTTCACTTTTCAGTCTCCTTCAGTTCAAGATGTTTTCTGAGACCAATTTTGATTTCTTCTTTGATCCATGAGTTATTTTGAAGCATGTTACTTAATTTCCAAATATTTAGCAATTTTCCAGACATCTTCCTGCTATGGATTTCCTTTTTTAAAAAAAAGGCTTTTAAAAATTTATTGACAAACAGAGATCACAAGTAGGCAGAGAGTCAGGCAAAGAGAGAAAAAGAGAGAGAGAGAGAGAGAGAGAGAGAGGCAGGCTCCCTGCTAAGCAGAGCCCAATGCTGGGCTCGATCTCAGGACCCTGGGATCATGACCTGAGCTGAAGGTAGAGGCTTTAACCCACTGATGCACCCAGGCTCCCCCTGTTATGGATTTCTAATTCAGTTCCGCTGTAGTCAGAGTAAATACTTTGTATAACCTGAACCCTTTTGCATCTACTGAGACTAATTTTGGGGCCCAGAATAAACTTTCTTGCAAATCATCTGGCCCCTTTTGTTTTGATGTTGTCCTATGGGCCAAAAGATATGGGGAGCTGACATCTTTGCTACTCTTTTTATGAAATCCGTGTAAGTAATAAACTGTCTGAATCTAGCAAAGGTTTGTTGTTTCTTGACTCACCAAATATTTCAGCCTTGCAAATGTTCTGTGTGCATTTGAGATGACTGTTTCCTGCTAGTGTTGTATGAGATATATTATAAATATTGGTCAGGTCAAGTTGGTTGCTACTGTTGTTTTAAATCTACCATATTCCTCCTGATTTCCTGCCTACTTTTTCTACGAATAATGCAGATAGGAATAAGGAAGTCTGCAACTGTAATTGTGATTTGTCAATTTCTCTTAGCAGTTCTATCAATTATTGCTTCGTGTATTTTGAAGCTCTGTTATTATGTGTATGAATGCTTCAGATAAAAGTTTATCCCTAGTAATAGCTTTTAGTCTGAAACCTCCTTTGTCTGATATCAGTATAGCAGTCCCACCTTTTTTTAAAAAAAGCTAGTGTTAGGGTACCTGGGTGGCTCAGTGGTTAAGTGTCTGCTTTCAGTTCAGGTCATGATCCCAGGGTCCTGCGTTCGAGCCCTGCATCAGGCTCCCTGCTTGGAGGGAAGCCTGCTTCTTCCTCTCCCACTGCTTGTGCTCCCTCTCTCACTATGTCTCTCTCTTGTCAAAATAAATAAAATCTTTATTTCAGCATATCTTTTTTTAGTGTTAGCATTTAGTAGATTTTTATGCAGTTTGACAATCTTTGTCTTTTAACTGGGATATTTAGGTCATTTACCTTAATATGATAAAACAGGATAATGTGATACAAACTTGGGAGTGTGTCATCCTGCTGTTTTCTCTTTGTTCCATCTCTTCTTTATTCCCTTTTCTTACTTCTTCTGCCTTCTTTTGGAGTAATCAAATTTTTTTGTCGATTTCTTTTTCTCTCTGTTAGTTTGATATTTATATGTCTTGGATTTGTTATTTTATTGGTTGAGTTAGCACTTATAGTATACCTCTTTAACTTATAGTATACATCTTTAACTTATAGTATACTGATTTAACTTATAGTATATATTTCTTTTTTTAAGATTTATCTATTCATTTATTTAAAGGAGAAACAGAGACAGAGAGCACAAGCTCTCTTTTAAAAGATTTTATTTGTTTGTTTGACAGACAGAGAGAGATCACAAGCAGGCAGAGAGGCAGGCAGAGGGGGGGGGAACAGGCTTCCAGCTGAGCAGAAAGCTGGATGTGGGGCTTAATCTCAGGACCCTGAGGGCTTGAACCCAGGACCCTGAGAGCATGAGAATTGCTACCCCAGGCTTCTTTTTAGGCCCATTGGCATGAAAGATGCTTCTCCATCCCTTTACTTCCAGTCTGGATGTATCCTTAGGTTCAAAATGAGTCTCTTGTAGACATCATTTGGATGGGTTCTGTCATTTTATCCAATCTGCAACCCTGTGCCATTTTATGGGTGCATTTAGGCCATTCATGTTGAGAGTGATTATTGAGAGATACATTTTTATTGACATCTTGTTACCTGTTAAGTCTTTGTTTCTATAGATTGTCTCCATATATGTCTGTTCAATGATATTCTTGGGTTTTTTCCTCTTTTATAGAACCCCCCTTAATATTTCTTGCAGTGCTGGCTTGAGTGTTCACATACTCTTTTAAACCTTGCCAGTCTTGGGGCACCTAGGTGGCTCAGTGGGTTAGGGCCTCTGCCTTCAGCTCAGGTCGTGGTCCCAGGGTCCTGGGATCGAGCCCCACATCGAGCTCCCTGCTCTGCAAGAAGCCTGCCTCCCCCCCCCCCCCGCCTGTCTCTCTGCCTGCTTGTGATCTCTGTCTTTCAAGTAAATAAATAAAATCTTAAAAAAAAAAAAAAAAACCTTGCCAGTCTTGGAAGCCCTTTATCTCTCCATCCATTTTGAATGTCAGTCTTGCTGGGTAAAGTATTCTTGGCTGCATGTTCTTCTCATTTAGTGCCCTAAATACATCTTGCCAGCCCTTCCTGGCTTGCCAAGTTTCTGTGGACAGGTCTGACGTTATTCTGATGGGCTTTCCTCTGTACATAAGGAATCTCTTCCCCCTAGCTGCTTTCAAAAGCTCCTGTCTAAAATTATGATTCATCAGGTGTCTTAAGGTCTTTCTAGATTCTATGATCTTGGGGGGAGACCTTTCTGCCTCGAGCACACAAAGCTGATTCCATTCGCCAGATTGGGAAAATTTTCATGGGGAATTTGTTCAACTATATCCTCTAGTCTTCTTTCTTTCTCCTCCCCCTCAGGTATCCCAATAATTCTAACATTGGAACATTTCATGGCATCACTTATTTCCCTAATTCTGTTTTCATGGCTTCTAAGCTGTTTGTTCCAGGCTTCCTCCTGATGCTTCTTCTCTGTCAGTTTGTCCTCCAGATCACTAATTCTATCTTCTGCCTCCATTACTCTAGCTTATAGAGAATTTAGATTAGATTGGAACTCAATGAGAGCATCATCCCTTGTGGCTTTCACTTCTGCCCCAATCAATTCCATTTTGTCATCAAAGGCTTTCTCCAACCTAGCTATTGCCTGGGTAATTGTTAGCCTGAATTCCCTTTCTGACATACTGTTTATGTCCATATCCAATAGCTCTGATGGAGAGGGCCCAGTCGCTGAATTTTTCCTCTGTTGGGCATTCCTCCTCCTAGTCATTTTGGTGAGACATGGCTGAATGGCTGTGTAGCTGAATGTATCAACCATGGTGCAGGCAAGGTGCCCTCTGGAACATTTCTGAGCAATCGAGAGTCCCCACCAAAAAGAAAGAAAAAAGAAAAAAAGAGAGAGACAGGAGAAAAAGAAAGAAAGAAAAAATAAAGGAGAAGGCCCAGCCTGAATGGCCCCAAAGGTAAGATTTATGAAGTATACAAACAAAAACAGACAAAGAAAAAGACCGACAAAAGTAGATGACAAGAAAATAAATAAATAAATAAAAGAACTCAGCGAAAATGAATCCCAAGTATAAGATTTATATACTACCAGAACAAAAACATACACAGAAACATGACAGAAGAAAAAGCTGGGAGAGTGGTTATAAATTCTCAGTGTGGGCGAGGACGGTTATTTTGATTCTTCCTGGATGTATCTTGATAGCTTTGTTAAAGGACTCAACTTTCCTGAGATAAATGGGGATTAAAACTGGTTTATATATAGGGGAAACATTGGTTGGGGAAAGGGGACCTCAAAGCTTATCTCTATATGAATATTAAAAATGAAATAAAATAAATAGAAAAATAGAAAAGCAAAAGAAAAACACAGGTATACGTCTCAAAAACGTTCAGGTTAAAAGGTTACTATGGAATTTGATGTACTGATCATCTCTTTGTGATGGTAAATAGGTTAAAAAATGATATAAAATGAAAAGAACAAGAATAGTGGGAACAAATTAAAAATAAAAGTTGTATCTATGAAGTAGTGGTGGTTGTCCTCTTTGTTTGTTTGTTTGTTTTCTGGCTGACTTTCTGGGGGAGGGGCCTGCCATGTGGTTTTTCAGGGAGTCTTGCTAGAGTTAAGTCCTCCCGCCCCCATCAAGGGGCTGGGCTCTGAAGAAACTGGTTTTTCAGGCTTTTGTTCTCTGGAGGTTTTTTGGTTTGTTTGTTTGTTAGTTTGTTTTTTCCCCCCTTGGTGGCTTTTGGTGGTTCTTTGGCGGTTCAGAGGAAAGCAAACTGCACCCAGAGCTCCCTCTCAGAGAAGCCTTAGTCTGTTCCCCTCTGGGTGCACCGGAGCACATAAACTCCCCCTCCGCCGCTGGCAGAGCATGTCCCCAGTCACGATCTCTGGGGTCACAGGAATCCCACTTATGCCCAAAACCACGAGAATTCCTAGCCACGGCTGTCTGGGCAGGTCCAGACCGCCAGAGAGGTCCCAAGCAGCCATATAGCGCACTGAGACTTTCCCTCCAGCTGGCCCCTGGCTGGGAGTGCTCAGACTTTCCGGGTCTGAGAGAGCGTGGGCTGGCACCTGCACGCACCTCTCTCAGGGGACGGTGTGGGGCACGACTCAGACTCTGGTCCTGCAGCGCGCGTGCAGACTGCAAAAGGCTGTGGTTCTGCTGGCTGGTGTCCACTCCCTCATGGGTGCCACCACCCAGACATTCTCAGGCGCGCCTGTGGCTCAAGGGCCATCCTGGGTCCATAGGCTTAAGTCCCTGTCCCTAACCACCCAATTCCACCAATTTCCCCTTAAGATCTTTTGCTCTTTTTGAGTGCTTTCAACCAGACTCCAAGTTAATGCTGGTCCCTATTATGCCCGAGTTTTTGTGTCTGAGAGACCGCCAAGGAGCCAAGCACCGATGCAATCACACAAGGGCTTATTTGACAAGCTTAAGCTTGGGCCCAAGTATACCCGATGAAGTGGAGTAGGGACTTGGACCCCGAACCAGATTACAGTCAGAGTTTTTAAAGGCAGAGCAGGGGTGTCAGTAGGTGATTCGGCCACGATTACTAGCCCTATGTTCCTGTTTTTTTCTTTTTCTTTCTGACATGATCTATTACAACGTCAAACCATGTTGTTCCTGTTTTTTCCTTTTTCTTTCTGACATGATCTATTATAACATCAAGCCATATTATTCCTGACATGAGTTATTACAATGATAAGCCATCCTATTTCTGATTGATCTTTGTGTTTGCTCCAGTCAGTCTTCCTGGAGCTGTCCTATTCATTGTAATTGCTCTGGTCAGTCTTCCGGAGCCGGGGGTCATTTACCGGTCCCAGAGACCTAAGATGGCTGCTGGGGCCAAGATGGCTGTACTTATGTCAAGGCTTGGGGTGGGTACAGCTTTGTTTTTTTTGGCCTCAACAATCCCCAATCACAGGGCACTCTTGTATTGGGGTATTACTTTCCAATGGGTCGCTTCTGGTGGCACCCTCCCCCTTTTGTTTATCTTCCATCATCAGTCTGATGTTTCCACTCTGCTTTACCTGCCCACTTGTGTCTTCTTCCCCCATAGAGATCCAGAAGTATATAATTCTAATCTCAGGCTGATTTCATGGGTGATCAGAGTTCTTTGGTAGGAAATCAGCTCACATTAGGGGACTGGGTGAAACAGCGCCTCCTACTTCTCTGCCATCTTGTCTCTCCAGGTAATAATCGCCCCTATATTTTCTTTATTTGACACAGAGAGAGAGCAACAGAGGGAGAGGGAGAAATAGACTCCCCAGTGAGCAGGGAGCCTGATGTGGGACTCAATCCCAGGAGCCTGGGATCGTGACCTGAGCCAAAGGCAGACACTTAACTGACTGAGCCACCAAGCTGCCCCTCATTCCTTTTAA
This sequence comes from Mustela erminea, assembly GCF_009829155.1. Lineage (NCBI taxonomy): Eukaryota > Metazoa > Chordata > Mammalia > Carnivora > Mustelidae > Mustela > Mustela erminea. Next base: position 42,730,660 of record NC_045635.1, on the reverse strand, counting down.
ATATTCTCTATTTGGTAAGACACTGTTATTAAACTTCCCTTTAGTTCTTTATACGTGGTTTCCTTTAGTTCCTTGAGCATATTTATACTAGTGATTAAAAATCTTTGTCTAGGGGTGCCTGAGTGGCTCAGTGGGTTAAAGCCTCTGCCTTCTGCTCAGGTCAAGATCCCAGGGTCCTGGGATCGAGCCCCACATCGGGGTCTCTGCTCAGCGGGGAGCCTGTTTCCCCCTCTCTCTCTGCCTGCCTCTCTACCTACTTGTGATCTCTGTCCATCAAATAAATAAATAAAATCCTTTTAAAAAATCTTTGTCTAGTGCAGCCTAATATCTGGGCTTCCTCAGGGACACGTTCTATTTATTGCTTATTTTTTGCCTATGTATGATCCATACTTTCTAGTTTCTTTGCAATTTTTAAAATGTGAAATTCAGATTATTTCCTCACTGGGCTTTGTTTTGGCTGCTATTTGTTGGTTTTGTTTCTGCTGTTCGTTTAGTGACTTTTATGAAGCAATTCTGTGAAGTCTGTATTCTTTTTTTTTTTAAGATTTTATTTATTTAGGGGCGCCTGGATGGCTTAGTCATTAAGGGTCTGCCTTCAGCTCAGGTCATGATCCCAGAGTCCTAGGATCAAGCCCCACACTGGGGTCCCTGCTCCATAGGAAGCCTGTTCTCCCTCTCCCTCTCCCTCTCCCTCTCCCTCTCCCTCCCCCTCTCCCCCTGCTTGTGTTCCCTCTCTGTCAAATAAATAAGTAATGTGTTTTTTAAAAAGATTTTATGTATATATTTGAGAGATTGAGAGAGAGAGAGAGAGAGCGAGCACAAGGTGGGGGAGGGTCAGGAGGAGATGCAGACTCCCCACGGTACATATCTATATGTGTGTTCATATAGATATATACACACACAATGGAATACTATTTAGCCTTAAAAAAGGGAAGTACTGGCATATGCTACAGCACGGATGAACCTTGAAGACATGATGCTGAGTGAAAGAAGTCAATCATGAAAAGACAAATATTGTATGTTCCCACTCTTATGAGAGTAGTCAAACTCATAGAAACACAAAGTCAAATGGTGGTTTCCAGGATCCGTGGGGAGGAGGGGGGGAATGGGGACTTGTTATTTTGGAGAACTGTTTCCTAACATTGAGAAAATACTAAACACCACTGAACGGTACACTTAAAAAGGCTTAAGATGGTAAATTTACATTGTGTGTATTTTACAATTAAAAGTACATGAACATTTACTCTGTGCCTGGCATTCTCTTTTTTAAGATTTTATTTATTTATTTGACAAAGACAGAGACAGCAAGAGAGGGAACACAAGTAGGGGGAGTGGGAGAGGGAGAGGGAGAAGCATGCTTCCCACTGAGCAGGGAGCCTAATGCGAGGTAATCCAGGACTCTGGGATCATGACCTGATCCCGAGGCAGAAGCTTAACGACTGGGCCACCCAGGCACCCCATGTGCCTGGCATTCTTTGGATACCCAGTGTCTGCATATAGTGGGTACCCCTCGTCTTTCCCTCTCAGGCACACTTGGCAGCTGACACGTCATCACCTTCTTGAAGTGCTTTTTCACTTGACTTCCAGGAATCCCTTCTGGGTTCTGGTCCTGCCTCACTGACTGTTCCTACTGGGTCTTTTGTGGACTCCTGCTCATTGCCCTGACTCCTTGGGAATGCCTGAGGGCTTAGGACTCTGACCTCATCTGCACTCACTCCCTAGAGTATCTTCTCTAGTTTCATGCTTTAAATAACATTGATATTCTGGCCGCTCCTACATGTGTATCTCCCTCCAGCCTGTAGCTCTCTTCCTGATCGTCTGTCATCTCCAACCACCTACACAACATCTCTGCATGATTATCTCATAAATATTTCAGACTCTGGAAAAACAAAACCAAACTCCCAATTTCCCTTCTCAAATCTGCTTCTCCAGCTGATTCCTAGGTGAATTAAAGCCTTTTGAATCATTTTTGACTCCTATCTTTCTCACACCCTATCTCCAGTCCAACATGTCCTTTCAACTCTACCTTCAAAATAATTCCAGAATGCCTCTTATCACTTCCACTGCCCAGTATCCAAGCCACCAGAAACCATTGTCTGATTTACTGTAATAGCCTCCTAACTGCCCTCCTTGCTTACCTTTTCCCTGCTCTCCTTCGGTCTTCACAAAGCAGGCAACGCTCTTTGAAAAGGCAAGCCTGGTCATGTCTCTGTCCTCACCTCCAGACTCTCCAGTGGCTCCCAATCTCACTCAGAACAGGAGCCAAAGCCTTCATTTATTTTTTTTTTAATTTTGACCTATGAAGCCTAGCATGATCTGCTCCTGACCCCATAACTCTGTGACCTCCTCTCTCAAGCTGTACCCTTGCTGTTCCTTTTGCCCACACTGCTCTTCCCCCAAATTTCCATATGACTCATTCCCTCTCTTCAGGTCTCTGCTCAAATGTCACCCTATCACAAAAGCTTCTCTGACACCCCAAATAAAGTAGCAACCCCTAGCTCTACCCCAGCTCTTCCTATCTCCTAATCCTTTTCCCCTCCATTAGCAGTTAAGCTTACTCCTTAGAGGACAAGGATATTGTTCTGCTTCCAGTTCTATTCCCAGCATTTCATACAGTGTGCCTGATGTGTTGTAGGGATTTAATAAATGAATGACTGAATGTTCAACAATTTGTTGTGAAATGGAGGCCTGTGGAAATCAAGATGCTACTTTTCAAAACACCAGAGTAAAACTTAAACAATTCTTCAAGCCACAAATAATCCATTTTCCAGGCTGCATTAAAGAGAAAGATGAATTCAGTGAGCCACACTCACAAAAGAAGATGAAATGTTTGAGGAGAGACTCTTAATATTGAAGTTGGCCCAAATGGATCTGAGCAGTCATGTTAGCTTCAAGATCCACACTTTGAACAAGATGTTGACAGAGATGTAAGTACTTAAAACTTGGTCCCACACATCTGGAATGCCTAAACATTCATCCAAGTTTGGATTTCTTCATCAGGTTACTTGGTCATTGAAACTTGGTCCTTTTGATCCTGAAACCCTTCCTCATAACAACTTTGTATGACAGGAATGTGCATCATTCTTCACTCTCTGGTGACTGTCTGATTAAAACACAGCATTAAGTAAATAAACAGACCACTGGTTTGAGAAGCAAACTGAAGAGGATTTAAACACTTAGGAACCCATCTTCATTCAAATAAGATGTAAAGCCCTATTTGTTTCAGTGTAAAGGTGAGATTAAACATTCATTGTGGAGGTGAGGATGGGTTGATACCTTTATAACCAGAAAGTTTAACAGCTTTGATTAACTGTTCTAAGTGTGGTCTGGGATCTCTTATGGAGGTCCTTGAGAATCTTTCAAGGGGTCTGGAGGTCAGCAGTGTTTTCATGATACTAAGACATTATTTGCCTTTTTCACACTCATTCTCTCACAAATGCATAGTAGAGTTTTCGGGAGGACATCAAATATGTGATATCACAAGAGATTGAACTCAGGAACGTATATGAGAATCTAGCTTTTTTCTATTAAACCAGACATTAAAGAAATTTGTAGACATGTAAAATGATGCCATTCTTCTAACTAAATATTTTTTGTTCTGTTTTGGAAAATGCTGTTTATGTTAACACGTGATTTTGATTTTTATTTTTTTAAAGATTTTATTTATTTATTTGACAAAGAGACACATAGCAAGAGAGGGAACACATGCAGGGGGAGTGGGAGAGGGAGAAAGCAGGCTTCCCCCAAGCAGGGAGCCCAATGCAGGGCTCAATGCCAGGACCCCAGGATCATGATCCAAGCCAAAGGCAGACGCTTAACGACTGAGCCATCCAGGCACCCCAACATGTGATTTTAAAAAAGGATGACAGTTCAGGGCACCTGGGTGACTCATTCAGTTAAGATTCTGCCTTTGGCTCAGGTCGTGATTCTGGGATCCTGAGATGGAGCCCAGCATCATGAGGCTCCCTGCTCAGTGGGGAGCCTGCTTCTTCCTCTGCCTGCTGCTCCACCTGCTTGGGCTTCCTTTCTCTCTCTCTCTCTCTGTCAAATAAATAAAATCTTTAAAAAAGAAACAAAACCCAAAAACTAAAAAAGATGGCAATTCTTTAAGAATGTAGCTTTTAGGGGAGCTCCGAGCCCATTTTCCTCCCTTCATCCTGTTAGGCTGCTGGTTTTCGTTGGTATGATGGAGTGGGGTGAGGAGGACAGGAATAAAGCCATTAAAATGTCACAAAGCTCATTCTCACCAAGATTCAGACACTTTTCTTGAATAAATGCTCCTCAGATTGTTTCAAGCTGATGCCTACATTGGCTAACTGTCTACAACTCCCAGAAAGTTAATTTGGATTTTCTTTTGCTATTGTTGTTGGCCAGTGTTTTCACTACTTGTAAGGAGGAATGGATTTGGGGGTTCCTTACTCTACCATTCAGAAAGTGCTATCCTCTTTTATTTATTTATTTTTAAAGATTTTATTTATTTATTTTGAGAGAGAGAGAGCATGAGAGGGGAGAAGGTCAGAGGGAGAAGCAGACCCCCTGTGGAGCTGGGAGACAGATGTGGGACTCGATCCTGGGACTCCAGGATCATGACCTGAGCCAAAGGCAGTCGCTTACCCGACTGAACCACCCACGTACCCTGTGCTATTCTCTTTTAAACATATTTCCCTACTGTCTTCTTGTTTTCATTGTTGCTAATAAGAAATCTGATGTCATTCTTCTCTTTTTTCTCCCTTATGTAATACATCTTATTTCTCTGGCTGCTTTTAGGATTTTCTCTGTTATTATTGGTTTGGAGTAATTTCATCACAATGTGCCTTTGTGTAATATTTTCCATGTTTCTATAGTGGAGTTCTTTGAACTTCTTGGATCTGCAGGTTTATATTTTTCACTATTTTTGGGAAGGTTTTTTTCCAGTGTTCCAACATTCATTGTTTATGTACCACACCCTTCGGAAATTACTTCTTCACATATTTTTTCTGTCCCCCCTCCTCTCCTTTGAATGTCCTCAGCCTCTAGAAGTCCAATGCGCTATCCATTGCGCCACGGAGCCACCTCCCCCCTCCTCTCCTTTGGGGATTCTATTTCCCTGCATATAAGGCCATTTGAAATTGTCCCATAGCTTATTTATGCCCTCTTTACTTATTTATTTAGAATTATTTATTTTTTATTTTTTTTAAGACTTTATTTATTTGAGAGAGAGAAAGAGAGAGCACAAGCAAGAGGAGCGGCAGGCAGAGGGAGAGGGAGAAGCAGGCTCCCTGCTGAGCAGGGAGCCCAATGTGGGGCTTGATCCCAGGACCCCAGGATCATGACCTGAGCCAAAGGCAGACATGTAACCAACTGAGCCATCCAGGTGCCCCTAGATTCTTTATTTTCCTGTTCCATTTTGTTAGTTTCTATTGTTATGACTTCAAGTCACCCATGTTTTCCTTCTGTTATGTCTAGTCATTAATCCTATTCAGTGTATTTTTCTGTAATTCACATACCACATAATTCAGCCTGCTTCCCTTCCTCTCTCTCTGCCTGCCTCTCTGCCTGCTTGTGATCTCTCTCTGTCAAATAAATAAATAAAATCTTAAAAAAAAATAAAAAAAAAACCTTTAAAAGTGTACAATTCTCTAAGTATACTGTTGTGCAACCACTACCAAAATCAGTTTTAGAACATTTTCATTCCCCACAAAAGAAACCCCATACCCCTTAGCAATCAGTGCCCTTTTCATCCCAATCAATGCCCCACCCCTGCCCCCATGCCCCCTTCGCTGCTTCCATAGGCCCTAGGCAACCACTAATCTATTTTTAGTCTCTATGGATTTACTTGTTTGGGACATTTCATAAATGGAATCACACAGTATGAGGTTCTTTGCTGACTGACTTCTTTCACTTAGCAAACTAAGGGTTTCCGTAGTGTAGTGGTTATCACGTTCGCCTAACACTTAGCAAACTATTTTCAAGGTTTTTTCATGTTGCGATATGTACCTCCTGCTTCCTTTTATGCCTGGTCATGTCTGTTTGGAAAACAGACATCATAAATTTTACTTTTTTAGGGCCTGTATTTTTTTTAAATATTTCACTTATTTATCTGAGATAAAGAGAACACAAGCAGGGAGCAGGTTGGGGCAGAGGGAGAGGCAGACTCCCTGTTGTGAGCAGGGAGCCCAACATGGGGCTCCACTCCAGGACCCTGCAATCAAGACCTGACCTAAGGCAGATGCTTAACTAACTGAGCCACCCAGGCACTCAGAGAGATCTGTTGGGATGTGTTAAGTCTGACATACTTTATGAGACATCCACAGGAATATGTCAAACAGGCCACAACACACGTAAGTCTGGCATTCAGCAAAAAGGTCTAGGCTAGAGGCCTAAATTAGTGGATCTCCCAATAATTAAGGCTATGAGACAAAATGAAGTCACCTAGGGAAAAAATATTGCCTAAAAAAGCAAGGGGGCCAGAGTCATACCCAGGGATACTCTAATATTTGGGAATCGGATAAAGGTGTAAGAGTAGCAAGAAATATAGAAGAGTGATGGACATTGGAGAGGGTATGTGCTATGGTGAGTGCTGTGAATTGTGTAAGCCTGACAATTCACAGACCTGTACCCCTGAAACAAATAATAGATCGTACGTTCATAATAATAATAACAACAAAAGAAATGTAGGAGAAAAAGCAAGAGAGTGAGAGTAAGAAACTGGAATGCACCAGTCACAGAAGAGGGTGCCTGCCGTTAGGGAAGTGACTGCTGGTTTAACAGGATTATTATTCACGGGTGATCTGGTTAAGAGCAATCTCAGAGACATGAGAGTGGCAGGACCCAAACCGAATTAAGTTAAATATGATCTGGGACACGAGGAAGTAGAGACTGAAGAAAGCCAGAAAATTGGCTTTGCCAAGGATCATAGTAGTGGAGTCACGCCTAGGACAGGATATGGAGCCCAAATTCACAGTATGTTGACATCATACTTGAAACTGCCTAGATGGCCATCAGTAAGAGAAGAGTTGAACCATGCTACATTTATTCCATGGAATGCCATGAATCAGTTAGAAAGATGGGATGCCTGGGTGTCTCAGTTGGTTAGGCAAAGATCTTGGGGATCTGCTGCCTTTGGCTCAGGTTATGAAACCAGAATCCTGGAATCGAGTCCCGCACTGGGCTCCTTGCTCAGCGGGGAGCCTGTTTCTCTCTCTGCCTTACCTACCGCCCTGCCTGTTTGTGCTCTCTCTATATCTGACAAATGAATAAATAAATCTATTAAAAAAAAAGGTCGGAATTGAAACAGATATCCATTATATATTAATAGAAACTTTAAAAAGCATCAAAGCAATACTTGAGAGAAAGTAAAGCATGGGTAGACTGTATCAATGTCAACAACCTCATTGTAACGTTTTACCATCATTTACATGTTAATGTAAATGCGGGAAACGTAATGTAATGCGGGAAACCCTTAAAAGTACATCTGAATTCTCTGTATTATTTCTCAAAACTACGTGTGAATCCAGTTACCTCCAAAGTTAAAAGCTGAATTAAAAAGTATTTCCAGTATGCACACCATTGGGCTTTTTTTCCGCAGTAAGCACGTGTACCTCTCCCCATTAAAACCTCATTTTTCATTCTGTAAACAAAATCAAGCGAGGGGAGGGGCTGTCTTCCCTTGGGCAAAAGGAGTTTCAGCTTTCAAGGTCTCCAGGTCCGCGCCCGCCTCCAGCCTCCCCCACTCGCCTCTCTAGAAATCCGGGAGGACTAATATTTCCAACAAGAAAGGCCACTCTAGCCCACCTCGGAGGCCCAAGTCTTGTTAGCCCAGAAAGTTAACGCCTCTCGCTCTCAGAGCAGGAGCGAGCTGGGGAATGGTCGGCCCTACTCCGCTCAGCGACGCCAAGTCTCTGTCGCCCACCCGCCTCGGCTCCCTCAGACAGCCAGGCCCTCGGAGAGCCTCGCCGGGGGATGCAGCTATGGCTCGCGTCGCTCCAAAGGCCTGGAAACCGGGTGAGCAAGGTTGCGGCCGCGTTTTCCGGCCGGGATGAGTCACTTCCGGTTACAGACTCCCTCCCCCCGGAAGTGAGACCTGATGTAAACACCGGAGCCGGGCGTCAGGGCCCGGGAGGTCAGAAAACCGGGCCGCGGGCGGCACCGACAGCAGGGGTTGGGATCGGGAACGCACGGAGGTCAGGTCAGTGCAGGCAGTGGGGAACTGGGGCATGATCCCAGATTTGGTTGGAGTCTGGGGGAGGGTTGGGGCGGGAGGGGCCCTTGAACAGAGATCTTGGTAGATGGGGGCGCGGCTCAGACAGGAAGCTTAAGTGGGTGCCTGGGTTGGAAGTAGTATGAGGTCGGTCTTGGACTTGAGGAAGTGGAGGGAAGTGAGGCATCCCGGGGCAGGGTTCTTAAGTGTCAAAGATCTTTGGAATGGGCGTCCAAAAAAGGGTCTTGGAAGGTGGGGCTCTCCAAAGAATGAGTCTCTGGGGACAGAGGCAGTCCAGTGGAGGTGGTACAAAGTGGGGGAAGGTAGGTTTGAGCTCTTGTAGGATGGGGAGGGGGTGTGCTTAGGCAAAGACCTTGGGGAGATGGGAGTTTGAAGGCTGTATGGGTGCTCTAGGACAGGAATCTTAGAGGGGTCTGGAGCAGGTGTCTTGGTGGGGTTGAGCTGTGCCAGGTATGGGTTTGGGGAGGTGTGTCCTGGGCAAGTCTTGATGGGGAAGGGTTGCCCTGGGGCAGGGTGTTTGGGGAAGAGGGTGGAGAATCTGGAGGAGGAATGTAAGGGGAATGGGATTCCTGGGAGTAAGTTCAAGCCAGTCGATGTTGGAGTCAGGGACAGAAAAGCACACAGGAGGGGATGTCCCGGGGTGTGTGATTTGGCGTGATAGGGGAATCTGATGTAGGGTCATTAGGGCATAAGGAGGTCTGGGAGGACATCCAGGCTGGCCCTGGTCAGGCAGAAATTAGCATGGCACGAGAAGGGGTCATCTGGAGAGAGGCATGGGGTCCCCAAGGGGTTTGGAGAAGCCTGGGAGGAGTAAGGTGTGAGAGGACTCTGAGATGGTGGAATAGGTTGGGAGCTTCAGCAGGGCATGAGAAGGGGAAGGCCTGTGGGTGGTAGACCAAACATGGCAAGTCTCAGGGCCAGGTCAGGGAGGTGCGGGGTCCTAGCCCCTTTCTCTGTTTATTGACAGGTGGAGTTGGATGGTAGGTCCAGGTGTGAAGATGAGAAACGAATGGGGGGTGGTTGCAGGCCATTAGGGCCAGGATTGACTGGCGGTGGGGAGAAGATATCACTAGGGCACCCTCTACCCCATTACTTCCTGGCACTCAGTGAGGGCCATGGAGTAAGAAGGAGGTGGGGAGTCCAGCCAAGGTGGACTGGAGCTGGGGTCAACCAAGTGTGAGAAGATGGAGGAGTTCCTGCCATGCCCTTTGGGGTCTTGGGAGCATAGAGTGGAGACCCCAGAACTATCCCCCAGTTTTGTTGTCTTTGTAGTTGCACTGGAGGCAGTAAGTAGCAGAGGAGGAAGAAGAAGAAATAATTTGGGGAAAGGAGTTCTAGGACTTGGAGGGCAAACACCAGACTCTTCCCAACTCTATCCCCATTTGTGTTCAGGGAAGCAATCCTGGACCATGACTCAGCAGCCGCTTCGAGGAGTGACCAGTCTACGTTTCAACCAAGACCAAAGTGAGAGAGGCTCGTGCTTTCACCCTTGTAGTTGGGAGGGAGGAAGGGAAAGAATGGTCAGAGGTGGGTGTTAAGCCCCTAGCTTCCACCTGGGCATCAGCCGAGGCAGCCAGAATTTCCCCCTTCCACCAGGCTGCTTTTGCTGCGCTATGGAGACCGGTGTGCGCATCTACAACGTGGAGCCATTGATGGAGAAGGGGCATCTGGGTGAGCTGTTGGCGGGGGAGGGGCAGTGGGCAGAAGGGGTGGGTCGGGCATTGGCTCCCACCCCTACTGACACCCTGGTCCTTGTCCAGACCACGAGCAGGTGGGCAGCATGGGCCTGGTGGAAATGCTGCACCGCTCCAACCTGCTGGCCCTAGTGGGTGGTGGTAGCAGCCCCAAGTTCTCGGAGATCTCAGGTAAGTGCCTTCATCCCCTCCTGCCCTTGGCCCCGACTCCCTGGAATCCTGGCTTCCTCCAGGCACCCCCAAGGCGTGGGCAGATGAAGATGTTAGAGCACCTCAGAGTCACACAGTGAGGCCTACAGCTTGGAAGTCACGGAGCTCATTGCTTGAGAAGCTTGGTGTTTTGCTTTTGCTTAACACTAACTGAATGCCTCATGTATGCCTTGTCCTTCCCTCCAGAGCACTTGCTGTGAGCCTGGTACTGTTCTAAGCACTTTACAGATACTAACTCATTTAATCCTCACGGTACCTCTATGGAGCAGGAAGTATTGTTATCCCCATTTTTACAATGAAGAAACCGACATCCAGAGAGGTCAAGGGACTTTTCCAAAGTCACACAACCAATAGGTCTTAAAATCTTGGAGACATCTCAGCCGTGCCCTCTTGCTTTGGGCCTCAGGAGCCATCTTGCTTTAAGGCTTTTTGCTAATCCCCTTGGGACATGGCAGGAGAGGCTCTAGGCGAGTCCCAGAGCCCTAGGATTCATCACGGAAGTCTCTTAGGGGTATGGACTGGGAGCCCGGCGGCAGAGCTAGTTACTGATGGGAAGTTCCAGGCCTGGGTGTGAATCCCTGCTTGGTTGGTAATGGGCAGTGAGGTCCTTGGCCCGATAACTCAGCCCCCTCGAGCATCGGTTTCTTCATCTGTAAATGAGTATAACAGTCTGAGAAACCTGTGCCCTCGGGAATCACACCCACAGGTGCTCATGCTGCTTGAGGCTCACACTGGTGTCAGCAGAAGGTTAAGCAAGTGGGCTGAGGTCCCATGGGGAGTAGGGGTGGGTCTTGTGTCACCAGGGCTGCCCCGCACCCTAAACCTTGGCCCCGACAACGTACCCACCTACCCGGCAGTGCTGATCTGGGACGATGCCCGGGAGGGCAAGGACTCCAAGGACAAGCTGGTGCTGGAGTTCACCTTCACCAAGCCAGTGCTGGCTGTGCGCATGCGCCATGACAAGTGAGCCTGAGGGGGACTGGGGTGGGGGAGGTAGGAGGTCCCCACAGCAGCAATAGGGCTAGTCCTCCATGGGCATCCTGCCCTCCCCTCATGGACCTCCTCTACTGTGTGATCCCCACAGAATTGTGATCGTGCTGAGGAACCGCATCTACGTGTACTCCTTCCCCGACAATCCCCGAAAGCTGTTCGAGTTTGACACTCGAGACAACCCCAAGGGTGAGAGGACCCGGATGTGCAGGTGTGAGGGCAGGAGGCAGTGGACAGGGTGGAAGTGAGAGAACGCCGGGGCGCCCAGAGAAGCTAGGAAAGGGGCAGGGCGGGAGTCCCTGTGCAGAGAGGCTCATATTCCCAGTCTGTCTGTCTTTCCATCCATTAGGCAGTTCTGTCTTCCCACCCCTGGGAGCCCCAGAGAGCAGGGAAGGAGCACCCAGTAAGGACATTGCGTGGCTGTGCCAGGGATCCTTGGGCCCTCACTGGTGGCAAGCCAGGCAGATGGCAAGCCCCCCTGAGAGTTCTTTGGGGGCCATATATCGCGGAAGGTCAAAGTCTGGGCCTTACCCAGCTTCTCTCTATTCCGAGACCCTGCCGGGCCCATGGCCTGGGCCCTGCCTCCCCTTTACCAGCCTACCCCCTCCCCCAACACTTTGTCCTCACACCCTAGGGCTTTGTGACCTCTGCCCCAGCCTGGAGAAGCAGCTGCTGGTGTTCCCTGGACACAAGTGTGGGAGCCTGCAACTTGTGGTGAGCCATCCAGGGGACAAGTGTAGGTGTGTGGGCGGCTGGGCTGGCCCGTTCTGTGGACGCTTGGCCTCCACCTTCCATACTACCCCAAGCCCAGACTGCTCCTCCTCCCACAGGACCTGGCGAGCACGAAGCCTGGCACTTCCTCTGCTCCCTTCACCATCAACGCCCATCAGAGCGATGTGGCCTGTGTGTCCCTGAACCAGCCAGGCACGGTAGTGGCCTCTGCCTCCCAGAAGGGCACCCTGATTCGCCTTTTTGACACACAGTCCAAGGAGAAACTGGTAGAACTGCGCCGAGGCACTGACCCTGCCACCCTTTACTGGTGAGCACAGGGTATGTGCGGCGGGCTGCGTGACCCTGTGACCCTCTGCCACCTGACCCGTGTGCATCACTGCCGATGTGTCTTCTAGTATCAACTTCAGCCATGACTCCTCGTTCCTCTGCGCTTCCAGTGATAAGGGCACAGTCCATATCTTTGCTCTAAAGGACACCCGCCTCAACCGCCGCTCCGCGTGAGTACTCCCTGCCCGGCCCTACCCTGTCCCCCATCCCCCTGCCTGTGTCCCACACCTGGGCTCAGCCAGTGCTGCCTGCAGGCTGGCTCGTGTGGGCAAGGTGGGGCCTATGATTGGGCAGTACGTGGACTCTCAGTGGAGCCTGGCGAGCTTCACCGTGCCTGCCGAGTCAGCCTGCATCTGCGCCTTCGGTCGCAATACTTCCAAGAACGTCAACTCTGTCATTGGTGAGTGGGAATAGCTCTTGCCTCTCAACCAGGGGTGCTGCATGGGCAAAGTCCTGCAGTTTGGACCTGCAGGAATTTCAGGGCATGGGAAGCCTGAGAGTGCTAGAGCGGGCGGCTCAACTCCATCACCAGAGGGATGGCCTGAACAAAGGCTTGGAGGTAGACTGTAGGCCATGGGACACCGTCGAGGATTGGAGTGGGTGGCTTCGGCAGCCTTTAACCTTTTACCCGTTCTCCCCCCCCCCCACCCCACCCTCCCTGCTTTCAGCCATCTGTGTAGATGGGACCTTCCACAAGTATGTCTTCACTCCTGATGGAAACTGCAACAGAGAGGCTTTTGATGTGTACCTTGACATCTGTGATGACGATGACTTTTGAGGACACTGTGGGTTGTGTGAGGGACCTGCCGTGCTAGATTGCAAAGCCTTCAGGGGGTCAGGAGTGCCGTGGAAGCTGCCAGCCAGCAAGCAGTAATGGGGCAGGTGCCCACCTTCCAAACAGCAGTGCAATGCCTACACAGCTCTCCCCCAAGAAAGCTTGGGGATTGTGTGCCTGCCTGCAGGACCAGGCCAGGGACCCATGGAGGGAGGAGACCCCCCTGGGACTCCCAGCCTGAAGACTGCTAGCAACCTAGAGGGAGTGCCCTAATTCACCTGTGGGGATTAAAAAACCTTCCCATAAAGAGACATCTCTGATGTGGTGAATATGAATTTTTAAAAAGGCCCTCAATAGTATTTATGGCTGGACCTGGGGTGCAGGGGTGGGGCCGGAGGAGATGCAGCTGAAAAAGACCTGCGGGAGTTCTAAGTAGGTGTGGCCCTCTTGGACCCTAACAGTGGGATCCTGCAATCCTGCCCAAGTCTGACAGTCCCTATCTGTTTGTCCCAGAATGTGTTACTGCATGTCCTGGAAGGTCGGGATTACTGTGTTCTTGAGCCGTCAGCACGGCTAGGAACCGCCCCTTGGGCGCCCCCACCTGGGGGTTGGTGGGGGCGCCTCGCCCGGCGGCGAAGACTTGATTTCCCGGCAGCCCCTGCTGCCTTACACTTCCGGCGTGTTGCTGGCATTTCTGGTCACGTGCATTGCTGCTACGTAGTCCGCCTAGGTGGCTGAAAGAGCAACTGCTGGACCCAGACTCCATTTCCCGGTGTCCCTCGCGGCGGCGCAGGGTATAACGGGGGTTGTAGTCCGGCCTCTCTTCTGGCTGGTCCAGCTACATCGACCGGCAGGATGTCGGAGGTGCGGCTGCCACCGCTACGCGCCCTGGACGACTTCGTTCTGGGGTCCGCGCGTCTAGCGGCTCCGGATCCGTGCGACCCGCAGCGATGGTGCCACCGCGTCATCAACAACCTTCTCTACTACCAAACCAACTACCTTCTGTGCTTCGTCTTCGGTCTCGCTCTGGCTGGGTGAGGGAGGGAGGGGGAGTCCGGTTGGCCGGGGACTACTGCGGGCAGGAAGGGTGGACCAGTGGGGTTTTGAGGAATGGGAGGGGGATGAAGGCGGAAAGGGCGAGTTCATTAGAGATGGGAAATCTCCGGGGCCTGGGAGGGGAGGCTTGAAGGAAGTCGAACGTGGTTATAAGGAGTGCCTGGGGTGGGATACTAGCGGGTCGGGAGGGTGGAGAATGTGGGACTGGAGAGGAAACTGGGTAAGGAGGTGGACCAGAAGATAAGGAGGGCCTGAAAGTTAAAGTGGGGGTGGAGGGGGAGGACGTGAGTGATGGGGCCAGATTAAAGCGGCCTTGGAGGACTTCGGGCAGAGACAGGGACAGGGATGTGGTCAAGTTGTAGGGTTGGGAGGGTGGGCTTGTGGAAGCACTAGGCGTGGAGGGGAGCCTGGTTGTGACTGGAACATTCCAGGAGCATGTACCTCTTGGGGAAATTGAACGGAGAGGGAGGACCCAGTGGTGGAAGGCTTGAGACCAGAGAAGGATGGAGAACCTGGAGGGTCCTGGGCAGGGTAGGAAGTTAAGAGTGGTACTGAAAACATGGAAGGGGTGCTAGCAATGATGGGGGGAGAGATGTACAAGGAGTGGGAACCTGAATGGGGAATTTGAAGGGGAGGAAGTCTGGAACGGGTCTTGTAAAGACTCTGGGCCCGCGGAGAGGGAAATGTCTGGAGACAGAAGGCCTGGAAGAGGAATCTACAGGGATGGGCCCAAAGGGTGGATTTGGGGGCGGGTTGGGGTGGAATCTGAGGGGTTGGAGAGGGGCCCTGCCAGGGTAGGGCTGGAAGAAAAAGAGCTGTTAAGGTCTGAGAGCCTGAAGGCCTAGCGAACTGAGAGGACCTGAAACGGGAGAGCTGAGGAAGATGGGACTGTAGGATTGACGGAAAGGAAATTAGGACCTCCAGGGCTCCTGGGAGTCGGAAGCCCTGGTGGGTGGAACCTTTGGGAGACAGGCTGGCAGGAGTTATCTGCCGGGCTGGAGGTCCCTGAGAGGGGGGAACCAAAGATCTTGGGGTACGGGACGGGGTGGATGGGGAGGCTTGGAGGTTGTGCAGCCCTCTTGCCGTCGCCCGGGCTAGCTCAGTTCCATTGTCCTCGCAGGTACGTGCGCCCGCTGCACACCCTCCTAAGCGCGCTGGTAGTGACGGTGGCCCTTGGCGCGCTGGTGTGGGCGGCTGAGACTCAAGCAGCCGTGCGCCGCTGCCGCCGCAGCCACCCCGCCGCCTGCCTGGCCGCAGTGCTTGCCTTCGGCCTCCTTGTTCTCTGGGCCGTAGGCGGCGCTTGCACCTTCCTGCTGAGCATCGCCGGGCCCGTGCTTCGTAAGTATCCGCTACCCGTAGATAGGCCAATAAAGGACCGGCGCTTGCGCACTGTGGCAGGCCAGCCCCGCCCTAAGAGGGGGCGGGGACACCAGGCGGGCGTGGCCACACCGCCTTCGCAAAGCGCCTTCCCTGGCTTTGCCTTCCCTCTTCTGGGAACGCCCCTCTTACTACCGCTCTTTCGGGCCTCGCTCAGAGTATTGAGCGTCCTCCCCGGGCCACGTCCGGGTTACCCTGAGCCCTCCCTGGCCACGCCCCTGTTGCAAGGCTCGTTACTCGGCCACGCTTTCAGATCGCAGGCTTCCTGGCCGCTGACCACTTTATTGGCCTGCCCGTGCTCCGGTTCTCCTCTGTGGGCCCCCATTGGCTAAAAGCTGAGGTCTCATCCCACTGACCCTGCTCCTCTCGGCACTGCCCACAGTGATTCTGGTGCACGCCTCGCTGCGCTTGCGAAACCTCAAGAACAAGATCGAGAACAAGATTGAGAGTATTGGTCTCAAGCGGACGCCCATGGGCCTGCTACTGGAGGCGCTGGGACAAGAGCAGGAGGCTGGATCCTAGGGGTCTGGGATCTGTACCCAAGACCTGGAGAACGCCACCCCCACCCTGGCCCTGTAGAGGGACCCAAAGCCCTTTCCCAGCCCTTGAAATAGAGGGCCCCGTCCAGTTCAAAAAGCAGAAGGACATCAGCGACCCTGCCCACCCCAGGTCCAAAATTGGGATATCCCTGCTACCCAGCGCCTGTTACCTAGGGGACCACACTTCCCCAGCCCTGAACCTGGGGCGTGGAGCCCAGAGCATCCGTGGCCAACCTCAAACTCTGGACCCAGAGATACTCCCCCCCCACCCCCAATCTGGGACCCACCCATCTCCCATGCTCAGCCCCAAAGCTGGGATCTGGGACCAAGGCATTCTCTTGAACCCGGGACTAATATTAGGCTTTTTCAGACCCTACCCCGGCTTTGAAACCAGGTTAGGGCATTGCCAAATCTTGAACCTGGGACCCAGTGTTCCCAGCCCCCATCAGGACAGAGAATTCAGGCATCCTGATGCTGTTGAACCCTTGGTTCCTTGGTTCCGTGTGACCCAAACACTCACCAGTCCCACTTGCCTCTTTCCAGCTCTGCTTAGGGGTTCTGCCCCCTTCTCCAAAGTTCCACAGTGATGAGGACCAAGGGGTAGGGTGGGGAGGGGTGGGGGTAGACCCGGAATGGGGCATCTATAATCAGTGTTACTGCAACAATAAAGGCTGGTGCGTCGCTCAAGCCAACGTGGGCTTCTGGGGTCAAGTCCATGTGCTTCAGGGGCCAGAAGTGGCCTTCTGCTTTTAGTTCTGCTGGACTTAGACTAGGTCTCTTTCTGTCGAGTATGCAGACTGAGCAGGGAAGCTCTGCGTTCCTTCATCCAAGTGGCTCCCTCTGGGGCAGAGCACAGAGCAGTTAAAGGCAGAGTGTTTCCTATCATTTGTATTACTGACGGCTCCTGCCCAGGGCTGGCAAGGAATCGGAGCACAGACCGGCGAAGCTGTTGCCCCACATCACAGCAAGTGAAGCCCAAGTTGATGACATTAGGCTGTTCCCAGTGTTCGTTTGATAATCTGGTTCATAAAAATATCTTAACCTGGTCTTAACTACAGGTGTGGCCCCCCAAGGCAAGGCAGACAGCGGAGTGACACATGGGTTCGGTTTACACATTTATTATAGAAATCCCCTTCCAGTGTTGGTAGTGTCTTGGGCCCAGATCCATTGGTAGAAAAAGAAAAGTTTAACACCAGGTAAAGGAGGTCAGGGGACCCCTAGCTCCAGAAAGTCACAGATAGGTATCATAGAAAACACAGCTTGTGTAGATTTGTTTAAAAAGTGGTGGATGGAAAGAAAGCCAAGGAAGACGTGACGCAGCCTGTGGCCAGACGTCACCTGAGGATTTTCCTGGCATCGAGCCGATGCCAGGTTCCACCACCGCAGCATCCCAGGACACAACACACCCGGCGGCTCTGCCCTTTAGCCCTCCTGCAGGGCTGGCTTCCTGACCGGGATAGATAGGGCAGAGGCTGGGCCTTCTCAACCTGTGGGCAGAGGCAGCGGGCACAGACAGGCAGACAAGGACTGGGGCTCCCTTGGGCACACCTGGGAGTAGGAAAATGAACCCAAGCCCCCTAGCCAGACTTCAGTCCTTCCGAATGTGGGCAGAGAGCCCACCTCCCCAAGAACTACCCTGGTGGGGGGATGGCAGGGAGTTCTGTTCACACCAGTCTCCTGGCTGCCCCGAACAGGGCCCTGAGACCCTATATTGTCCAGGTTTGTTTTTTTTTGGGGGGGGGGTTCCTAAATGGAACAGGCTGGGCATGGGGATAGGAATGAACCCAACCAGGACGAGATCACAGTTTCCCTTTCATAAAAGGTCTAGTGTTGGGGGAAGACAGTGAATACCTAAATCACAAGTGTAAACAGAAACGGAGGAAGGGGCCTGGAGCCCCCATTACACCATCCCCTCTTTTTTCAGCTGGCTGAGGGCCCCAGTTCCCAGCACAGCGTAAGAGGGGAAGCAGGGAGTCAGACACCTTCGTGGGTCCACAAGGAGCCAGGGGCCTTGGAAGATCAGGTCGGCACCCCCCCAGGACTGAGCAATCACACCCCGGGGTTCAGCGAGGTCAGCCGTGTGTTCCCCAGACCAAAGTCGTGCCTGGGACAACAAGAAGGGGTCAGACCAGTGTCCCCGGGGTCTGGGGGTCAGAGCTGGAAGACTGCTCCCCCTCTAGCGTCAGGTCACTTAAACGAGAGCTCAGCTCCGAGGGGTACAGGAAGTCCGCGTAGTATCTTTAGAAGGGGTAGCAGGAATCCGGACAGGGTGCCAAGACAGAGAAGAGAGGAAAAGACGGACAAGACACAGAGAGAGAGGAAAAGAGGCTCGTTAAAGAGGTGGAGGCAGGCACAGGACAGCACCTTTAGGCTCACAAGCATGGGGGCACAGCAAAAGGAAGAAGAGAGAGGCGAGGGGCCTGGGAGGCCCTTCCTCCCAGCACCCTGCTTTCAAGGCTCATTTTCAGCAGACATGCACTGTTTTGTTCAAATATCAGAATTCTTCTACAGCTTGGTAGACAGCTGCTGCTGCTGCTGCCAGGGCCCAAGACACCCCTCCAAGACCCCGTGGATTCATGCAGGTCAGGCAGGGCCCAGGACCCTGAGGCGAGGCTGCGGCTAGTTCTCTCGCAGTCGGAGTCACTAACTCCCGTGACTGGCTGCTCCCCAGCCTGGATGCCTTTGCCATCTGCCTCCAGAGACCCCTACCCGTCAGTAAAAGCTCCCCCCATACCTGCCGGAGACAGGGGGTGCCGTGAAACTCCTCGAGTGCGGGAGCGGCGCCTGGCTGGGGGCCCCATACAGCGGCTGGCCCACCTCATAGCAGCGGGCATGGAGGAAGGGCGGGTGCTGCGGGCCCACGTGGGGCAGCACAGGCCGGCGCGGGGGCCCAGCAGCCAGTCCCGAGTTGCGGATGTACCAGTCCCGCAGCCCCTCCAGGGCGAGGTTCTTATGGCCACTGCGCTCACCAGCCGGGGGGACACGGGTCGGGGGGGGCATCCACAGCAGAGGGCTTGGATGCACCTCGGGCCCCTCGGCGGCCTCCAGGGATAGGCCACAGGGCTTGGTGCGGGTGGCACGGGAGTGGGGGTCCTTGCTGCGGAGGAGGGGGCTGCTGCCGTCAGCTGTGTACACGGGTGGTGGGCCCGGGAGCACGGCAAGGAGCCCATCCCGGCGGGAGAGGGGTCCTTGGACCTCAGCTGCAGGCAGCAGTTCCCCCCAGCCCGCCCCACCACCAGCGCTGCGGGGCAGGCCCCGGTCCAGGGAGTAGTCCAAGAGGAAGTCCCCGCACACAGGTGGGAGCCGGGGAGCCCCACGGGAGGCAGGGGCAGCTGAGCTGGGCCGGGCAGCCCGGGGAGGGTCTGGGGGGCCAGCTGTGCGGGAGGAGAAGGCAGGGGTTGGTTGTGGGCGCTCATACAGCACCTCGCTGCTCTTGCAGACCGGGGGGCCAGCGGCAGGGGGAGCCAGGGGCGCAGGCGGGGAGCCAGCTCCCCCACCGGCCGCCCGGTCCACAAGCAGGGCCTCAGAGCTGTTGCTGCGACGGGTGCGGGCTGCGAAGAGGGAGGCACGGTCGGAGGCAGGGTCTGCCCGGGGGAAGCCCATCTGGGAGTCCTGGCTGCCAGACCACTGGCGAGAATGGAGGCCTTCCGGTCTGGGGACACAGAGGTGGGGGTGATGGGAGTATGACTGATCGGAAATCTCAGGCCGAGTGCCTGGCCCACTGTGCCCCACCTCTTCCTGAGCTTCCACTTGCGCATCTCTGAAGGAGGCCCAGGATCAGAGACCTCTTGTATAAACGGGTCAGGTGGGGGCATGTAAAAGGCAGTGGAGGTTCTGTCCCACGCTGGGGGGCAGAGGGACAGAAGACATATTGGGGGGGTGTTAGCGCCAAGGGAGATGTAAGCGTGCGCAGGGCTGGAGGGGGAAAACTGACCGAGGAAGGCCAGCAGAGGGCTCTTCCCAACACGTGGGGCCCCCTGCCCTGTGAGGGTGTGTCTCCTAGCTTTCTCGAAGTAGGGTCCTAAGCCCTGGGCCTGGAATCCAACTTCCTGAATTCTCTGCCCTCCCGCACCCCGCCACGTGTCTGAGCCACCCTGAACTATCAGCCCCAAAGCCACGATTCACAGGAGGCGAGTGCCATAAGGATAGGGACTTTCTACTCACAGCCTGGAAAAGCAGGTGCTTAGCAAGAATTTGTTTGAGAAGTAGGAGGGTGCAGTGATTAAATGCATGGACTCTAGAGTCAAACCAGCCTGGGTTTGAACACCAGGTCTTCTGTTTACTACCAAGTCACTTAACCTCTCTGTGCCTCAGGGTCCTCATCCACAGATTGAGAATAATGACAGCATCTACCTAGCCAAGACCTTATGGCAATGACCGCAGTCACACCTCGCAGAGCACGGATGACCAGCAGGTGTTAGGCTCTCAGTGCATGTGAACCAGAACTTACTATGCCCACAGTGTCCTCCAGATGCAGATATCATACCCGTCTCACAGATGAGGAGCCAAGATTCAGAGAAAGGAAGTGACTTGTTCCAAATATACCTTTCAAAGCCCAACCTCTCACATCCCACACCCTTTACTAATGCCCCCCTCGTCAGAATGAACAGTTACTTATTCCGGTCCTCAAGCCCACCCTCAGAGTCCCCTTACTTGCAGAGCTGGGGGCCAGCGCCCCGGGTGAGGACAGGGGTAGCAGGCACGCTTCGCCCCTCAAAACTGGAGGCACTCCTGGGCAGCGAGCGTGTGGGGCTGAGCAGAAACAGACAGGCCCAGGTGGGGGTCCAGGTTAGACACCATAACCACCAGCAAGCCTTCCTGCCCGCCCAGGCTCAGGATCCCCCTCCCGGCTCCCGGGGAAGCAAAGGGGATCACCCTCACCTGGTGGGGCTGGCCACAGAGTTCCGCCGGCTCTTCAGATCCCCATAAAGATCTGATGGGGGTGGCTTCCATGGGGTTCGCCGCTCAGGGCTGCCCCCAGATACGGCCCGCAGCTGGTCCCAGGCCTTGGGTGGTGAGGGGCGCTCGGCCAGGGGGAAGCAGCCACGGGGCTCCTCTGGGAGGAAGGTGGAAAGTGGGGGAGAAGTCAAAGAGAGGGGGCCTGATGGGCTGTGGGCAGGGGCAGGGGGAGTGAAGCAGGTAGCAGCAGCAGGACAGGCGGCAGCTAAAGCACAAGGCTGGAACTGGGGATGAGGAGCTGGGCAGCGTGAAGCAAGAAAGACGGGGGCCCCATGCGAGGATGGGGCATGGCTCAGGAGGGGTTAAAGAGAGAGTGGAGGGGCTAAGCATCAAAGCAAGGGTGGGTTTGGGAGCCAGAGGTCCTCACCATTATCATGGCTGGCCCCAGACTCCGAGAGGGAGCTGCTCTCCGAGTGCAGGATTCCGTCCTCTACAGGCGAGAAGGGCAGACCCAGGCCCATCAAGGCAAGGCCTGGGTGCAGTCCCCTTACAACCCCGGATGGTCTCCTCCCCGGCCCGTTCCTTCCCGAGAACCCACCTTTACCTGAATCCAAGACTACCTGAGGCTTGGCTCCTGGTTTTCTTGGTGCCATCTGGTCAAGTTCCCAGCATCCCCACCCTCGCTGTAGAGCCCATTTATCTCAACTCCTCTTGCGGGCTGAGTCCCTTCAGCTCCGCCCAGCTCCCACTTTTCACTGGCCATCTACCCCTCCCTGCCACGTTGCTCGGCCCATGCCCACACTTGGGCATTGACAGGGCCGGCTCACCTTGGCTGAGCTGGGCGAGGCGTGTGCCCAGGCATACTCCCTGGGTGGTGATGAGAGCCCCCGGGGCCGGGGCCAGGGCCAGGGGCTGTGGAGGGGGGAGCCCCGGGAGACCGAGGCGGGCCCGGAGGTCCCCCAGTTGTTCTTCCAGCTCGTGCAGCCTCCGCAGCGCATCTGCTTGCACCTGGCGCCGGCGGCGGCGCTGCTCAATGCTCAGCTCGGGGGCCAAGGCCAGGCGGCGGGCTGCGGCTGCAATCTGCTGCTGCACGGACACCTCCCGCTCCAGGGCCTCAAGAGCCAGCTCCTGCAGGTGGGCGAGAGGGTGGGACAGGACCCAGTGTCAGTGCTGGAGGGGCCCAAGGCCCGGGCCCAAGTGTGGGCAGAGCCAGCCAGCGCAGGGGCAGGGCCTGTTCTGGGGTGGAGCTCATTTCTCCAGCAGGCAGAGCCGTCTCGGGGAGGGACTAGACAGATTCTGCTTCCAGGGAATGAGAGGCTTACGACCACGAGGCCCAGCCTCCTCCCTCAGAGCCAGAACGCACCTTCTTCAAGCCATTCCCTTCTCACCTTAGCCTCTCCTTCCCCTGGTTGCAACCCTGAGGCAGCAATCTGTACCCATCCCACCCCCATCCTGCCCCCCAGGCCCATCTGTTCACCTCAGCAGGGCACAAGGAGTGGTGTGCTGGGTTGGGGTGCGATGGAGGGTATGCACGGGCTGCAGGGGGCCGCCGGCGGACCAGCTGGGGCCGTTCCCCAGGTTCCAACGGGCACTCGGGGGGCAGCTGGCCAGTCAGCTCCTGGAAGGGGCAGGGGTCAGAGACTACCGAGGGTTAGCTAGGGAATGGGGCAAAGCAGGAATGACTACAGAAGCTACATTAGTCATACTAGGAGCTCAGTAATGCTCAGCACCCCATGCCTGTTACTTCTCCTCCTCCCTCCCAGTTTGCCACCCAATAGGGGTGCTATGGACTCTCAGCCCCTCGGTGGCCCAAATCCCTGGGGCAGTGGGCATGGGAGGTCAGGAGACCTGCTCTGGAATCTGGAACTTCTTCTCTTTCATAAAGGCCACAGGTCTATATGCTGCATATGACATCACGCTCCCCTCAGGGCGGGGGCTGCATGCTGTGAACTGCGTTATGGGTTCTGGCCAGTTATGGGTTCTGGCCAACTGTGTAGCTGTTCACACCAAGAGGGGTAAATCAAAACGGTAACTCACCCCTTGTTAGTTCAGGCCAGGTTTTACTGCCAGATTTTGGAAATGACTATTGTTTAGAAGGGTTTGGGGATTTCAAATTGCTGATAGGGAATTGAGGGCCTGCTCTGCCATATTTTACTGACTCTAAGACATCGAAGTTGAGCTTTGAGGAGCTAGAGGGTGATAGGGAATCTACCGCCCAGACATGTGGCTCGGCACTCGCCACTCCAACCTGCCTGCCTAGGGTCTCTGGGTCCTTACCACGCCCCACCACCAGACACAGGGCCCGGCCCTCACCGCCTCCTGCAGACACACTTTGCGGAGCTCCTGAAGTTTCAGGCTCAGGGCCTCCTGCAGGGCCCGCTGCCGGTCAAGCAGCCCCCGCAAACGCTCTGACTTCACCTGGGGGGCAGCCTCTCCGAACAGGGCAGCTGGACACAGAGGGAGCAAAGTTCCAGGCAAAGATCAGCCAGGGCATCCTGGCACAGCTGTGGGGCCAAGGACCAACCCTTTCAAAGTAGGCAGGTGGTGACTCAGACGTGGGGGCAGAGGCAGAGAAGGGGAACCAACCACCCACCTGAGGCATTGAAGGTGGGCGAGCTGATCAGCTGACCTTTGACTTCCATCCTGGTGCTGTGGAGAGGCTGTGGCTGATGGCTGGACAAGGCCTGGCAGTGATGCACAGGAGCTGTTAAGGAAGTGCATCCCGCGTTTCCCCCAACCCCTGCCCCTGCCCAACGCCCTGCACCCCAGCTGGGAGTAAGGGGAACCCTGACCCTGCCCGCCTGATCAACCTGCCCTCTCAGAATCCGTATCCGCGTCTGGCCCCACTGGGCCCTGGTACCTTGGTCCCCTTCCCATTGAGTGGATGCACAGCACGTGGGGAGCTAGGCGGACTTACGACGCCTCCTCAGAGGCCCATGGGCCGCAGTCAGGAGTCCTGCCTAGGGAGGGAGAATGAACTGTACAGATTCAACCAACTCTAACAACGGTGGGCACTAATGAAGTACCTGGGTCCTGGAACAGTCACCTTCCCTGCCACACCCAATCTTCCAACCACCCTTTGACAGAAGTTCTGTGATCACTGCCCCCATTTCTGAGATGAGGACTCTAAGGCACAGAGGGGTAAATAACCTGCCCACTGGCTAAGGATGCGGCCCAGGCCCACCCCTTGGGCCTGACCCTCCTTAGCTGGAGTTGCCCCAAGCCCATCAATTCCTCATAAGCTCCCAGCCTGGCAGGCCTCAGGGCCTTTGCCCAGGCTGCGGCTGCTATCTGGAACACTCTTGCCATGTCTCACCCCTCCGGCCCCAGGGGGCAAGCTTACACACGGGGACTTGCATGTCACTTCCAGAGGTGGGCCCCTGCCCAGGTCCCCTCACAACTGCTGTCCAATAAGAGATTGTGCTTCCCCTGCACGTTCACAAGGACAAGAAACATACCTGTCCTGTTTTCACCATATCTCTGGCACTCAGAACACTCCTGAGCCAGCAGTGAGCACTCAATGAATGGCTGTCGTGTAAGTGAGAGAATGCCAAGGGAGCTGAGATATGGATCTAGCCCAGATCTGTGGGTCTCTACTCATCCCAACTCCATCCTGTGGCCCCGGTGCTACAGGGAGAGTGTTCACTTAGCCCCGCGACCCCTCCAGTCCCTGTGCCCACCCCAGTCAGTTCTAGTCCTGTACCGGCAGAAGGGAGTCACCCTGCTGGAAAGTCCACAGCTGTAGATAACAAGCCTCCTGCCTCCTGCTTCCTTCTCTGCCCCCAAACACCCTGGCTGACCACAGAGCCTGCCTTGGCTGGCCGCCAGCCCTGCCCTCATCCCCTCCTCTGGAGTTTGCTCCTTCCCTCCCACATCCTGCTCATTCCCCAGCTGGGGAGCCAGGTGACATCACCTTCCACCACCTGGCCTGACCTCCGGCGGGCGGCAGTAAACAGGGAGGGCCTCATGAGGCCACAGAGGTGTCCTCCCTTCCTCATCCCAGCTTGTCGTGCTGCAGGGGCCAGGTGTGGTGGAGACCAAGGCAGCCAAGGAGGTGAGGGTTCGAGCCCCCTCCCTGTCTATCTGCTGTGGAATGCGGCCAAACTGTTACCATAGGGCCACTAGGCCTGCTACCGGCTCCTGGCAAACGGTGGCCCCTTGTCCTCGCTTTCAGGGGCAGGGGTCAGGCCTGAGAGCCTTTCTGCACAACCAGGCAGCAGCATGTACTCTGAAGCGGCCTGACGTTGCCCGGCATGGCAGAGCTTCCTTGAGGTCCCGGCTCAACCTCTTGGGCCCCTAAGCTCCCGGAGCTCCTTCCTCCCAGGCTCCCAGCTGAGTCTGAGGCACTCTCCCAGGGCTCCACCCCAACAGGAACTTCAACTCCTCCCCGGTGGGCCCATTCACCAGGATAGGTCCCACATCCCATGCTGGCTGCCTTGAGCTTTCCCTCCCTGGGAGCTTATGGCATCCTGGAAATCAACATGGGGTCTAGACAGGAACCCCGACTCCACCCTGCCAGCCTGACCTCGGGGACATAGCTAGGGCCTGAGTCACGGGGTCACTGGGTAGGCTAGACACAGGGTCAATGCCCCACACCCCCACAGCCAGCTCCCAAACCTCAGCCTCTGCCTGCCTGCCCTCTGCACATTTGCCTTGGGGTCCAGAATTGCCCTGTCCCCACCTAGACAGGGATCGAAGGAGGATCCCAGCAGTCCCCTTCCCTAACTTCCCTCCCCCCAGCCCCTGACTCCTGTCCCAGGCTGGGCCGCAGCAGGGGAACTGAGAGGGTACCCCCCACACACACCCAGAGGCGGGCCCAGCAGGTTTTTCAGGTCTGCCCTTCTGACACCACAGCCGAGAAAGAAATTCCTGGCCTGGCCGTAATGACTGTTTACAACCAAGACACCTCACCTGGGTGGCACCCTAACACCTCAGTGGGGACCCCCCATTTCCCTACCTTGCCACTAGAGGGGCAAATACAAACTCCCAGTGTCTGGGACTGCTCCCCACACTGCCCTAGAGCCCCTCCCAGCCTCCACTCTGGGTGAACAGAGGGGGCAGGCAGGTGTCGGGAAGCAGTTTCTCAATAGCCCTGTCTGGGCTTCCCCCAGGGCCCCGGGGTTGCAGGAAGGCAGAGGCTACGCCCCAGGGGAGAAAGGGGGAGAGGAAGTAGGGGGGACAGTGGAGAAGGAGGACTCTGGCTTCTCTTCTCCCCCATCCTTTCTCCTCATTCATTTCCGGCAAGGAATCGGCTTCATGCCACGAGAGGAAATCGAACATTTGGGGCTTCACTCCTCTACTCAGGCCCTCCTTCTTCACTGCACTCCTCACACAGACCTGGCTTTCTCCCAGGGGAAGGCTCAGTACACCCTACACCCTTCTCCCCGCCACCCCGCCCTGGGCCCCCTGTTCCCAGGTGCTCACCAACGCCGGAGAGGTGCTGTGGGGTGGCCTCAGGTACCTCAAGAAAAAATAGTTGTCTCAATCAGGCCCTGTTCCAGATGGTAGTGGCAGTGAGTGGTGAGCACGGTGGCGGATGCCTAGGCCGCCTCCCACTAGGCAATAGCCCAGCCTACCTGGCCAGGGCCTGGGCCAGCCCATACCTCTTAACCCTTGCCTGCCTGTCACCAGGGCTCAGGACACCCTCAGGGACAATCTCAGGGCCAGGTCCCTTCAGGGCGTTCAGCATGACCAAGAAAAGAGCCCAGATGTCCCTGCTCACCCCAGTCACCTAGTAGAGGACAAAGGAAGAGGGGCCAAGGGTCGTGGGAGTGGAGCTGCCTCTAGTGCTACCCAGGAGCCCACATCAGACCCTGCCCACCCAAGGGCATTGCCTGGGAGCTGAGGACGGAGTTCTGGGGACTTGTTAAGCACACGTGTATAAATCGGGTGTGTATCTCTAGGCAGCAAGCATCACGTGCCTGAGGCCCCTACCTTTCCCTCCCAGGGCAAGGCACAGGTGGGAGAAGGTCTTGGGGCAACCGCCACCCTCACTGGGGTAACAGTTTGCCAAACTCAGGACAGAGGAGGCCAGTCTTTCTCCAAGGAAAGACTGGGATGTCAAGACCCTACCACCTTCTGCATCTCCAGAAGAAATCATCCCAGCCAACTGACCACATCATGCACATTTTCACCCCTACCGCTCCCTACAAACCTGGGAGGATGACGCAGACCCAGCTCTTCATAGCCAGCTCGTAGATGTGGAAGCTGGGGCTCGGAGAGGTGAGGAGGCCTGATTCTGATCACAGATGCATAAGAGCGGGTGGACTCAGAACTTGGGGGGCCGGGTCCTGGGCTGGAGGTGGACAGGGGCTACTCCTGCAAGGGAGGAAA
Source organism: Mustela erminea (assembly GCF_009829155.1). Classification (NCBI taxonomy): domain Eukaryota; kingdom Metazoa; phylum Chordata; class Mammalia; order Carnivora; family Mustelidae; genus Mustela; species Mustela erminea. The sequence continues at coordinate 42,703,528 of NC_045635.1, read as the reverse complement.
AGTGGGGAGGGGGCTCATGCTTCTTCACATCCAGGCAGGTTCTGCCCCACCCCTCCCCCTTGAGCATTTCTGGCCGGGAGTCAAGGAAATTGAGGGCTCTGGCCTGCCCCGGCACATACCACACATCCTGTGCTCCATTTGGGACCATCTGCTCTGTGACCTCAGGGCCCAAGCCCAACCCGGGCCCCTGCAGCAGCCCATGCTGTGATGTGAAAGAGCAGAGTGAGGAAAGCTCCCTCCCCACTTGGTAGGGGGGCCAAGCCTGGAGGGGAGCACTGTACCAGCAATGCCCTGCCCCGTATATGTAGACACGCAATGCAAGGCCTCCTGCCACCCTGCCCACCTTTCTTCCTGGGAGTGAGATTTCTGGCATGGGACACAAAGGCTCCTTTCATCCGCCCCCTTCCCCCGCCTCCACTGCCTAGGGCTGGTGGAGGCAGCAGCCATAAGGTGGGTGGCTGAGTGTCAATGGGGAGTGTCCCCTCAGCCACAGCCTCTCTCCTGCCTCTTGGGGGACAGCAAGAACACTGGGTAGAGGGACACTTATAAAACCAGAGCTGTGAGGGCCAAGGGTATCTGGCTGGCAATGCAGACCAAGGTTTAGCTATCCTCATCTGTAAAATGGGTAAACAGCATTTCCAAGGCCAACAGAGACCAGAGTCACTTTGGAAGGCGTTTCAAAGTACAAGGAAACTCACACCACGTCATTAATGTCTGTTAATGACAACAATCATAAACCCGTGTGGAGATGGGCTAGGGCAGGAGTAAGGAGGGGAGACCAGGTAATTAATTGGGCCTCTTGGGCCAGGCCAACAGGTGGGGTAGAATCACCCACACACATCGTCGTCCTGCAAGATGGCCAACCTCCAGATCCCACCACAGCCGGGACTTGAGCCCCATGTGGCCTGTAGGGGTAGGAAACCATGGCTCTGGGATTCAACCCTGCTCTGCCACTTATGGCTATGTGGCTGCCCAGACAAGTAACTTATCCTCTCTGTGCCTCAATGTCTTCATCTAGAAAACAGGGGTGCTGACAACAATATGCACTTCACAGGGCTGTTGTGAGCGTGACATGAATTAGCTGTCATAATTACAATATTCCTCCCAATCCAAACTTGGGAATCGTGTGTGTGTGTGTGTGTGTGTGTGTGTGTGTGTATGTTTGAGACAGAGCTGGTACTCCCAGCTCCACCCGATAAATTTCAAACAGAGCTGTTTTCCCTCAAATAAGCGTGTCCAAACTCTTCACTATCCAAAATCAGAAACTAAATGTATGCAGATGCACTGCTGAGACAGAGCTGGTATCCCTCAGCCTCCACAGCCTCCCTACTTATCACCCAGACATTGAACCCTCCCTAAATATCAAACCAGACATATTTGAAAAGAGCTGTTTTCCATCATTATCAGACCTCTAGCTACTCAACATCAAAAATGCAGGAACCAAAAAAAAAAAAAAAAAATGCAGGAACCAAACCTATTCAGACACATTCTCCAAAAGCTCACTATCCACATACAGGAACTGAATGGATCTGGATACACCTTTGAGATAGAATTGGCGTCCCGTACTCTCTGAGCTTCCCTTACTCACCAGGCAAAATGCAGGAACCAAATATATTCACACAACACAGTCCTCTTACTGTTCCAACTCCTGCCACTAGAGTTCAAGGAAATGAATCGATTTGAATATATCTTTTAGTTGGAGCCATTATCCCTCATCATCTGAACCCTCCCCACTATGTAAAATGCAAAAACAAACAAACAAAAAACCTCTTCAGATAACTTGGTACCTTTCACTGTCTGAATTATCCGAGCGCTCCCTCTCAGAAGTCAGGTGCTAGACAGATGCTGGAACAATGAAGAACGCTTGTGTTGTTATTAGTAGGTTTGGACAGGGGCGCCTGGGTGGCTTAGTTGGTTAAGCATCTGACTCTTGATCTCAGCTCAGGTTTTGATCTCAGGGTCATGAGTTCAAGCCTCGCATTGGGCTCAAAAAAAATAGGTTTGGATAAGTGTTTCAGATAAATGAGAGGGGTCCAGTATCTCATTATTCAAGCTGTTACTACTCTCTGTGACAAACGCAGAACAAAACACAATTGAATAACATGTTACCTTCTTGCTATCCAAATTCTCCCTGCCTGTCCTCAGAATCAAGGAGATTCAGTGAAAGAAACTTGTATTGCTCTAGCTGTTATTGTCACTACAGGATAGGACTAATTCTAACACCCAGCGACACACATGCCCCCAACACACACACACACACACACACACACACACACGGGATGGACTTAGCATCGAAATTTGTATTGCTTACAGCAGAGAAAGGGGGGGATAGAACCCCTCTGACCCCCATCCCACCCCCATCAAGCCCTGAAGCCTCTGGCCTGGAACGGATTTTTTCAGTCCAGGAAAGCAGAGATCATGCACACCCAGGATCAGGACTAGCACATGGGGGTTAACATGACACGGAAGAGTCACACACACTCCTGAGTCTCCCACCCCTGCATGTTTGCTCACCACACCCCCCACCTTGACATGGGGCAGCCCCCAACCTAGCCAGGCTGGAAACATGATCCAGACCTCACAGACTCCCAGAGAGTCACTGAATAATTTAGGATGTTCTTTCACACTTGGGTAGGGTGGGGGGACATAGGAACAGTTACATGCCCTCCTGGGGCAGGGAGACAAATGCAAGCCGTGTGTGAGATCACTGGGTGAGGGTGAAGGGCATCACATATGAAAACTCCCTTAGCCACACAGGGCCAAGGCTGTTTGCTCTTGTTCATACTAAGAGAAGCATTATGGGATGAACTTGCAATCATGGAAATAGTAGAACCTCTAAGTTGAGGGGCAGGGTATAACAGGACCCTAGTTCTTCTGGGCTGAGAGGAGATGGAAAGTGGGTGTTAGGAAGAGGGAGATCTAAACAGGGTGGAGGGGTGTGTTGAGGGGTAGAACAAGGGCCTGGAGTTGGGAGGGGAGGAAGGAAGAGAACAGGAAGGAGTGTAGGGGTCAAGACAGAATCAGAGTCATCATAGGATGGAGGACAGGAGGCAGGACAGAGAAGGAGCCAAGACACTGGCCAGGGGATGGGATGGAGTGAGGTTGTGGACAAGGGTCAGAGGAAAACGTAGAGAGCAGCAAGGAACAAAAGAGCAGGGGAGGGTCAGTATAGAATGGTAGTCAGAAGACATGATGGGGGACAGGCCAAGATGGTGGTCAAGGAAGGGGAGAGGGAAAAGGGCCGGTTCAGGATGGAGGTAAGGAACAGGAAAAGACTGGGACAGAATAAGGAGAGGAATGAGGACAGTGATAGGACAAGACAGGGGAAAACAGCACAGGGGTGGGGGCAGGGACAGGGCAGGAAACAGAGGGACAGTCTAAAGGGGGTGGGCCAGGAGGGAGATGGGGAGTCAGGAGGGGACCAGGAGGATAGCACAGGGTGGGGAGAAAGTTTAGAAATCAGAGATCAGGAATCCAGACAGACCTGGATCAGACTGCGCTTAGGGGGACAGGACATGACTGGAAGGGGATCAGGGGCTGGACAAGAGTTTAGGGAACAGACAGGTCAAGCATCAGGCCAGAAACTGGGATGATCAGGACAAGGCAAGATGAGCTTCAGAGATGGAGCAGGGGCAGACCAAGGATCCCGAGAACAGAACTGGGTGGGGTTTGGGGTCAGGGCTGGGTTTAAGGGAACAAAACAGGGATTGAGGATCACGCCAGGCCAGAATATGGTTAGGTTGGGGGTGAGATCGGAGGTCCTGGGGCCAAGACTGGCCAGAGCTCGAGGTTAAAAAAAGATGTAGTCAGGTCAGGTAGGGGTCTGGAGCGAGACCACAGGGTCAGAGGTCGCGGGTGCGCGCGCAAGTACATCCCCTGTTGGCGTTTCCGAGCCCTCACCCCGCCCTGTCTCCTCCCTTCTTCTCCAAGCTGGCGTTACTCACCGAAGGTCCGCGTCCCGCGACGTAGGCGGGGTCGCTGCAGGCCAGGAGGGGTGGTGGGCGCGCCCCTCCCTCGCCGCCCCCCCGCTCGTCCCGGCCTCGCGCTTACTCCCCCTTCCGCGCCCTGCCCGTGGGCCGCCTTCGGCCGCGCGACTGTTAGCCGTGGGGGCCAGACGGGGGGCGCGGGGAGGGGGGGAGAGGCGCGCCGGCTCGGCCGCGGCCGGTGGACCCCGGCCCCCCCGACCCTCACCTCGGGTCCGTCCCTTCCCGGCGGCACCAACACAGCCGCCGCTGAGCTCGAGCCTGGGGGAGGTGGGGGGACGGGGGGCGGGGCACGAGACCACAGCAGCGGCGGAGACCTAGTGCGCAGGCGCCAGTTTGGGTCTTCGATTTTCCTGCCCTCGGAGCGCTAGGAGCGAACCAGCTGGGAGCGCGTGCGCACACTCTTTCTCGAGGGGTGGTGGAGCGCTCTCCTATGGAGGCCACGCCCCCTCCGCGATCGGACTGGCGCCCCTCACTCCAAGTCACCCCCCAAAGGACCCCCAATCAGTACCCCAAACTGCCTTTTATCAGCGACCACCACACCTCTAAACTGTCCTCTAAACTTGTGTGTCTCCAAACCACCCTCCATCATCCCCCCAACTGCATCCCCAAACTATGATCCACTGATCCCAAGCAGTACCCCCAATCCAACCTCCGTGGACTCCCGAACTGTAGGAATAAACTACCCTTCACTACCCCCCAACCTGTTCCCCTAAACCATCTGCAATCAGCCATGAAACCATTAACCTCCAAAGAGCACTTCCAAGTCACTCTCCCGTCCACCCCCAGTATGCACTGAAAACAGCCCCATGGACCCCAAATCGCTCCCCATGTATCCTCCCAACCATACTCTGCAGCACAAACTATGCCTCCAAACCACTCTTCAATGATCACTATACCCAAACTTGTTTTAAATTACATGCAACCATACCCACAAAAAGTCTCCCAGTTTTTTCCATACCACCCAAACCACCCTCCCAAAACTCCCAACTACACCCTAAACTTCCCTATAATAGTCCCCAATATTATCTGTAAACATTCCTCATTTACATTCCCAGTCTTCCAACTACACCTCCAAACCACCTTCCAGTGACCCACCAAACCCCTTCAGTCTTCCCTTTGATGGCTCCAACAATCCCCAGACACTTTCCAATGGCTCCTAATTATGACAGCTCCTAAACTGTCTTTTTCTTTTCAAGATTTTATTTATTTATTTGAGAGAGAGAACACAAGTAGGGGGAGGAGCAGAGGGAGAGGGAGAAGCAGGCTCCCCGCTGAGCAGGGACTCCCCCCCACACCTGGGCTGGATCCCAGGACCCCGAGATTAGGACCTGAGTTGAAGGCAGATGCTTAACCTATTGAGCCACCCAGGCGTCCCTCAAAGTGTCTCTAATAATCTCTGAGCATCATCCCTCCAACAATCACCAAATCTACCCCAAGCCATTTTCATTAGCTTCCTGTGGCTGCTGTAATGAATTTCCACAAACTTGGTGTCTTACTACCTAAGAAATGTATTCTCTCACAGTTCTGGGGGCCAGAAGACCACAGTCAAGGTGCCAGCAGGGCCATAATCCCTCCAGAGGCTCTACTGGAGAATCTGTTTGTCACCACTTCTTACAATGGGGACTGTCAGCATTCCTTGGCTTGTAGCCACATCAGTACAATCTCTGCTATGGTGGCGATTGCCATCCATTCCATCTCTGAAATCTGCCTCTGCTTCCCCTTATAAGGACACTTGTTATTACAGTTAGGGCCCTCGTGATAGTGATAATCCAGGATAATCTCCCCATCTCAAAATCCTCATCGTAATCACATCTGCAAACTACAAAGTCCTTTCTCTTTTCTTTTCCTTTCCTTTTTTTTTTTTTGCCATCTAAAGTACACTCACACGTTCTAGGAATTAGGATGTGCATATCTTTGGCGGGGGGCATCATTCAACACTATACCCTTTGGTCCCCAAAGATACACATCTACCCCACATGCAAAATACATGTACCCCATCCCAATGCCCCCAACTTTCATCCATTACAGCATCAACTCAACTTCAAAATCTCACTTTTTTAACAAAAGATTTTATTTATTTATATGACGGAGAAAGACACTACGAGAGAGGGGAAACAAGCAAGGGTTGTGGGAGAGGGAGAAGCAGGCTTCCTGCAGAGCAGGGAGCCCCGACGCAGGGCTCAATCCCAGGACTCTGGGATCATGACCTGAACTGAAGGCAGATGCTTAACAACTTATCCACCCAGGAGCCCCTCAAAATCTCAATTAAGTTTTATCAGCCCAAAGGTTCCAAATTTTATCATCTGAGTCAGGTATAAGTGAGACTCTGGGTATGATCCAACCTGAGGCAAAATTCCTCTCCATCACCCAGCTTGTGCTACTAGAAAGTAATTATCTGTCCCCAAAACACAGTTGTGGGACAGACATAAGATAGGAGTTATAGGCATTCTTAATCCAAAAGGGGGAAAAAATGGACAGAAACAAGGTGTCACTGTCCCAAGTAATTTTGAAATCCAACAGAGCACGTTCCATTAGGTTTCAAGACCTGGGACTAATTCACAGTGACGTGGGGCTCCACCTCTGGGCCCATCACTCTGCCCTCAGAATCATTAATCCTTTCTTTTGAAGGGTAGCACATGTTTGCTGCTAAGTAGCTTTAGCCCTGTGTCCTTCCAGTCGAATTTTGGGAGTCCAACATCCTTCCTTCATTTCATCCTATCCCCATTCCTCGCAAGCCAACTGGGCCAGTGTTTCTGTCAGTATAACATTCATCCTCAAAAATTTTGTGGGTTTTCATGGAAGTCCCAAGGATTCACACCAGTAGACCAAAGAGTCTTCCACAAAACCTTCATGGAAGGTTCCATCCTCGTTCCAGACTTCTGCTGAAATGGTTGAGAGGATCCATGAGTCACACATCTAATCTCTTTAGTACTAGCAAAAGGCTGTCCAGCCACACCTTTGGTTCTCTCTCCAGAGCATACTTAGCTGAAAGTAAATCTCCTAAATTCTGTATCTTCTGCAATCTGGACAGCCAGAGAAGCTTCCAGACCACCAAATCCTGGATCCATTTTGCATAGCAGTTCTTCCCTCAATTTACCTCTTTCCTTTCACATGTTACTAAAAGCAGTATGAAGAATCAAGCAGTACCTCTGACACATTCCTTGGAAATCTCCTCAGCTGAATATCCAAGATCATCACTGAGAAGCTCTGCTTTTCACACAACTAAAGGACACAGTTCAACTAAGTTTTCTGCTTGTGTATATATAAAAAGGATTGGGGTGCCTGGGTGGCTCAGTCTGTTGGACATATGATTCTTGATTTTGGCTCAGGTCATGATCTCAGGGTCGTTAGATCAAGCCCCGGGTCAGGCTCTGCATTCAGCGTGGAGTCTGCGTGAGATTTTCTCTCTCCTTCTCCCTCTGCCCCTCCTCCTGATGCATGCACACTCGCTCTCAAATAAATTTAAAAAAAAAGAGGAAGGGGGCCCCTGGGTGACTCAGTCAGTTGGGCATCTGCCATTGGCTTGGGTCGTGATCCCAGGGTCCTGGGATCGAGCCCCGCATCAGGCTCTCTGCTCAGTGGGGAGTCTGCTTCTCTCTCTGCCTCTCCCCACTTCTTTTGCTCTCTGTGTGTGTGTGTGTGTGTGTGTCAAATGAATAAATAGCATCTTTTTTTTAAAGAAAAATAAATAAATAAAAACCAGGAGTGTGTGTGCACAAAGAAAAGACCATTTGAGGACACAACAAAAAGCAACTATCTGCCTGTGAGACCGACAGACCTTATCAGAAATGAATCCAGATGACACCTTGGTCTCAGACTTCTGGCCTCCTGAACGGTGAGAAAATACAGTTCTGTTGTTTAATGTGCCCAGTCTGTGGTATTCTATTAGGACACCCCAAGCGGACTAGGACAAAGCCACAATCCGTGTGCATGAATGCACCAAAATCTGTGTTCATTTCCTGTGGCTGCTATAACTAATTACAACACACTTGACAGCTTGAAATATAAGAACTGTATTCTTTCACGGTTCTGGGGGCCCAAAACCCAAAATCAGTTTCACTGGGTCAAAATCAAGGTGTCAGAGAGCTGTACTCTCTCTGCAGACATTGGAGGAGAATCTTCTTGTTGCCTCTTCCCGCTTCTGGTGGCTGCTTTCATTCTGTGTCTCATGGCTACATCGCTAAGATCTCTGCCTCAGTGGTCACACTGCCTTCTCCTTTTCTTTCTCTTCTATTTAGGATTTCATTTATTTATTTGCGGGGGGACAGGCGGGGGGAGCAGCAGAGGGAGAGGGAGAAAGAGAGCCCAATGTGGGGCTCGATCCCAGGACCCCAGGATCATGACCTGACCCGAAGGCAGATGTTTAACCCAATGAACCACCCAGGCAGCCCTGCCTTCTCCTTTTCTATCAAAGCTGCCTCTGCCTTTCTCTTATAAGGACACTTGAGATTACAACAGATTCTATTAAAATAATCCAGGATAATCTCCCCATCTCAAAATTCATAATTAAATCACATCTGCAACGCATTGTTTGCCACACAAGGTAACATTCACAGGTACCAGGGATTAGGACATGGACGTATTTTGGGGAGCCATTAGTCAGCTGATCACACCATCCTATGAGAGTGAACATAATAACTTTACAGAAGACCAGACTTTGTCTCTAATCACTCACCAACTTCCCATAGTCCCTTCCAATCCTCCAATGGTATTCCCAGTTCACCCTTCAGTGGCTCCCGCCTGCAGTCTTAAACTTGCTTCTAGTAGCCCCATTCCTCCTGGAGCCCTTCACGTAATCCTTTAGTTGCCTACAAACTGTCCTGTAATAGATCCCAACCTCGCCCCAAGCCACCTTTGATCTCCACTCACATCTGTCTCTAAACATCCCCAATGTCACCCTCCAATTGCCCTCTCTTTTCCCTCCATATTTTCTGTTAATCCCACTCCACAGTCGCCTTGCAATGAGAACCCAGACGCACCAGAGAGAGAGAGAGAGAGAGAGAGAGAGAAAGCGTGGTGTTGAAAAAGTTGGAAAGATGTGAGCAAGAGATTAAGAGAGAGACTGAGGGAGATGGAGAATGGGTTTATTGTGCAGGTGATGGGGAAGCATTTGTCATGGACATATCTGGGATATGCGTATGAAGCTGGTGTTTGTAGAACTGGGGTGTGTGACAGGATAATTAACGTGGGGGTCTAATGCTGTAGATTTTTTTTCTCCCAGTCAGCTGTAAGTTTTTTTTTTTTTTAACTTTGTAGCATCTTGCAATGGACTACAGTTTTTTTTTTAAGATTTTATTTATTTATTTGTCAGAGAGAGAGAGAGCGAGTGAGAGCAAGCACAGGCAGACAGAGTGGAAGGCAGAGGCAGAGGGAGAAGCAGGCTCCCTGCGGAGCAAGGAGCCCGATGTGGGACTCGATCCCAGGACGCTGGGATCATGACCTGAGCCGAAGGCAGCTGCTTAACCAACTGAGCCACCCAGGCGTCCCGCAATGGACTACAGTTTTATATTTCCACGGGATCAAACTGGAGAGACCGTGCAGCGGGGTGGTAAAGAACACCTGGGTTCTAATTCCAGGTTTTATAAATTGGGGTGACCTAGTGCAAATGACTTAACCTAGCTGTACCCTGGTTTCCTGATCTAGACGTTGGGATAATAAATGGAACCTTACTGTTGTGAGGTTCTGTTTTTGTTTTTGTTTTTTCAAAGATTTTATTTATTTATTTAACAGACAGAGATCACAAGTAGGCAGAGAGGCAGGCGGAGAGAAAGGGGGAAGCAGGCTCCCTGCTGAGGAGAGAGCAGAAGCGGGGCTCGATCCCAGGACTCTGGGATCATGACTTGAGCCTAAGGCAGAGGCTTTAACCCACTGAGCCACCCAGGCGCCCCAAGAAGGCTTTTTTTTTTGCCAAGGTTTTAAACACATTCTCCAAAAATATTCTGTTCTGATGTGTTTTTTTTTTAAAAGATGTTATTTACTTGAGAGAGAGAAAGAGAACACGAGCGAGGGGATGAGCAGAGGCAAAGAGAGAAGGAGACTCCCCCTGAGTAGGCAGCCCAAAGTGGGGCTGGATCCCAGGATCCTGGGACCATGACCTGAGGTGAAAGCAGATGCTTAACTGACTGAGCCACACAGGAGCCCCGTTCTGATGTTTTTTATAGTGGTTTTTTTTTTTTTTTTAAATGTTTAGGTCTTTAACTAATCTGAAATTCCTTTTTCTTTCCGCTTTTTAAAGAAGATTTTAGGCTTTATTTTAAAGATTATTTATTTATTTATTTGACAGACAGAGATCACAAGTAGGCAGAGAGGCAGGCGGGGGGGGGGGGGGGGGCGGGGAACAGGCTCACTGTTAAGCAGAGAGCCTGATGCAGGGCTCGATCCCAGGACCCTGGGATCATGACCCAAGCTGAAAGCAGAGGCTTTAACCCATTTAGCCACCCAGGTGCCCCCAAAAGATTTTAGTTTTAAGTAACTTCTACACCCAACTTGAGGCTTGAACTCACAACCCTGAGATCAAAAATCTCATGCTCCACCAACTGAGACAGCCAGGTGCCCCATGGAATTATTTTTTTCTGAATTGTGTAAATTAGGAGTCTGATCCCTCTCCCAAAAGATAATCATTTCTCCCCAAACCATTTAGATAAATTAGTCCATCTCCCTCCCAGTTACTTGAAATATCATTCTTAAAATATCATTTACTAATTCTCACAAGTACCTAGGTCGATTTTTGGATTTTTCCTGTGCCATCGATCTAATTTTCTATTCCAACTCCTGTATCACAGTGTTTTAATTACTAGTGCTTTGCGATATACTCTGAATTTGTTAAGATTATGCCTCCCCCTTTCTTCCTCTTTCATAAAATTAGATATTCTTTATTTAAAGGATTTTATTTATTTATCTGAGACAGAGAGATACAGAGAAGGAGAGAGAGAGCATGAGCAGGGGGAGAGGGAGAAGCAGACTCCCCGCTGAGACTCCATACCAGTATGCTGGGATCATGACTGGAGTGGAAGGCAGAAGTTTAAGCATCTGAGCCACCCAGGAGCCCCTCAAATTAGATATTCTTACATATTTAAGGCACCATAAGAACTTTAACAACAGGTCTACCAGTTCCATTTTGGAATTTTTATTGGTAATGTGTTGATTTTTTTTTTTTAAGTTTAATGGAGGGGGTGGGCCTGGGTGGCGCAGTCAATTAAGTACCAGACTCTTGGTTTGGGCTCAGGTCGTTATCTCAGGTTCCTGAGATCAAGCCCCAGGACCAGCTGAGACTCTCTCTCCGCCTCCCTCTGCCCCACACATGTGCCCTCTCTCTCTTTTTCTCTCTCTGAAATAATCTTTTTTTAAAAAAAGACTAATTTGGGACCTAATTGTCATCTTTATTATGTGGATAATGGGATTGGGGTTGTGCAAGCATGTGGGGAGGTGCGTATTTACTAAGCCAACGTCCTGGGCCAATACAGTAACGCGCAAGACGGATGAGAACTCAGTGAAGTTATTTGAGGTCCAGCAACTGGGTAGGGTCTTGGGATGTTGGGAAGGGGGAAGGGAAGGGAAGGGTCCAGGTGTTCTTTGAGCTGACCGTGTATGGCTGGGGCATCCTCTGCTGTGTGTGAGCCAGCTTGTCTGTATCTGGAACACAGACTAGCTCAATAAATATTTGTTCAGCCAGTGCACAAATGAGTGAATCAAGTTTTGGAGAGCCGATTGCATGCCAAACAATCTGCTAGCACTTTTCATAACTTATCTCTAATCCTCATAACAATCCTGCCAGACAGGTAATTATGACCCCCATCTGACAGGCCAGGAAAGCTGAGGATCGGAGAGGGGCAGTCCCTTGCTCAAATCCAAACCCGGATCTTTATTATTCTCGAAGTCATTCACTGAAGAGACCAGATTTCCATCCTTTCACTCATTCATTCGTCTGTCAGGGATTTATTAAGCACTCACTATGTAGTACAACGACCTAGTACAGCAATAGCTCTAGGTGACACAGAGTAGGCGGAATGCTCCCGGGAAGACCAGCTGGGCGGTTAGTTTGTGGGTACCGAAAGGGCGGGGTTTCTGGTTCGCACCTCGGGGGAACTTAGCTGCCTAGGCCTCCCAGTTAAGGCTTCTGCTGAGGAGGCACGGCTGGATGGAGGTTGCCTCGCGATCTAGGGAGCGGTCGTTACAAATATCGGCCAAGAGGGGGCGCGGTCCTGCAGCTAGAAGCGTGGCCTGGAGACCCTCTGCGCGCTGACAGGCCATCGGTGCGCAGGCGCAGAGGACGCGAGAAGCGGCTTAAAAAAATCCTGCGGAGGGATCGCTTTCGGGGGCGTGGCTTAATCAAAGTATGTCTCGCTGATTGGCCACTGTTCCTGGGGGCGTGGCCTAGAGCGTCCTTCTCGGAATGAGGGCCGGCCGAATCGAGTTTTCCCTCTGTGTCGGAGGCGTAGTTTAGGGCGGGCCCTCGAGCCACCCCTCGATGATTGGCCGCCTCATTCAGAGGGGGTGGGCCAGCGAGCCGTCCATCCTCCGTGCGGTCACTTCCTGTGGAGTTTCCCCAGCCCAGGGAGGAGGGGGAAGAGGACGAGGGGGAGGAGGGCGGTCGTCCAGGGTTAGGCTGGGGGGGGTGTTGGTCCGTTCAGGGCGGGGGATGACTCACGGCCCATCCCATCGTCCCGACGCCGCCCGCCCGCGCAGAGCTCGCTCCATGGCTTAGCGGAGGAGGCGGTGGCGAACGGGGGGAGGGGGACTCTTATTTTGTTAGGGGGACCGGGCCGGGGCCCGACCGGCCTGGCAGGGCTCGCCCGGGGCCGGGCGTCATGTCTCATGCGGCCGAGCCAGCTCGGGACGGCGTAGAGGCCAGCGCGGAAGGCCCTCGAGCCGTGTTCGTGCTGTTGGAGGAGCGCAGGCCAGCCGACTCGGCCCAGCTGCTCAGGTGCGGGGCCGCCTGGGACCGGTAGTGCCGACTGGGGTTTCTGGGGGGGACAACGGGAGCCCGGGCCTGGGATTGCAGGCCCTCGGCCTAGGCTTGGAGGACGTCGGGGCGCCGGTCTTGGGAGGGTACCTAAGGAATCCGCTGGTGGCCTGCTTGGACTAAGGCTTAAAGAAGTCATGGAAGTGCCTTATGGGAGGCCTGGTTCTAATTTGGGGGGCTCTTGACTGGGTTTAGAGGGGTAAGATTCTGTTGTGTCCCGAGCCTGGTCTGGGGCAACTGAACTTGGGGGACTGGGGCTGAATTTGGGGTCCTTGAGTTAGGCGTGAGGGGAATGAATTTGAGGGGGTACTCTGTAGGCAAGGCACTGATGTGAAGGGACTTTTCCCCTCAGTGTCAGAGAAGGGGTCCTGGAAGACAGAAGTGCTGTCTTGGAAGCTGGATGATTCCCAGTGGCCGGTTGCTTGACTATGTTTGGGGATAACAGGAATCTGGAGGGATTGGGGGGTATCTCAGATATGCTACATGGGATCAGCTTTGTGTGTGTGTGTGCGTGAGCAAGAGAAGCAACATTCATCAAGGCTTGACCAGAATAATCACTTTATTACCCCTGCCCACCCACCCAGCTGGGTCAGATCATGGTCAGGGATAGTGGAAAAGCCCTCTTCCCACACCCCCACAGGGGCTTGAATGGGAGACAGTGAGACAGACAGAGGCAACAGAGATGGTCCTACTTCTTAGCTCGGAGAAGGCCTCAGACCTTACTTGGGAACCCAGAGGAGGGTCTCGTTCCTGCTGCCAACCATCCCAGCCTCTCAGCCAGCCTGGCTCACCCTCTGCGCGTGCCTGGATTCTTTTTCTCCCCCTGCCAGTCAGTCAGACCCTGGAAATCAATCATCTCGAATCTGTCCCTAGAGCTGGAATGAGGGCCAGGTTCACCATCCCTGCCTGGGTGGGTCCTCTGTGGCCTCTTCACATCCTCACTTCGATCAGCAGACTTGTAAGCGCCAGCCCACTCTGTCCTCACCCTGCCCACCCCAGTGCCCATCTCTTCAAACTTCAGTGCAATGGGTGTGTGAGCAGGGATGGGGCTTTGCCTGCTTTCTTCCTGGGATTGTGCTGAGCTCAGCAGCTCCCCAAGCTTCCTCTTCTCGACTTCCTGGGTGGTTTTAGGTCCCCATCTGAGGGTGAGGAAAGGAAGGAAGAAGACAGATCCTCGGAGCCGCGGGAGAGAGTTCTTGTTAAGCGAAGTCACCCACAGTGTTTCAGGATTCTAAGTCTTTGATTCGATTCAGGATGCATATCCATTCACGTGCATGTGAATGCTCCCTACACACTAGGGTCTTGCCCCTGGCCTGGAGGACTGAGTGAGAGAGAGCCTTTGCACCCAGTGCTTGCCCATTTTCTGACGACTTCGAAACAACCTGGCTCATCACAGTAGTGGGAATAGTTGAAAGGGAGGGGTGTACAGCTTTTTATTTTGTGTCAGTGGATATTGGTTTTAGAGGTAGGGGTGTGTGTGTGTGTGTGTGTGTGTGTGTGTGTGTTCTGTCACAAAAAACCAGGAGAGCGCTGGACAGGCTCCTCCCGCCAAGAAAAGAATGCTTGCGGAAGCGGATCACCCACCCCAGCGCTCCCTCTTTTAAATCCAAATTACCGGAATGAGGGGAGCCCTTGATATTTCCGTTTTGTATTTGGGGTGTGTATTGGCTTCCCCTGAACTCGGGCTGGGGCGGGGGTTACTTATTTGCAAAAATGGTGGATCCTTCCGTCCAGTGAATCATCGACCCCAGTTCTTTGTGATGCATTCAGTTTGTGTTACAATGGACTGTTGTGCCGAAGGGTGCCCCCACAGTGCTGGAAGTGTGTAGACCTATGTGGGCTCACATTCAGCTGCCAGGACCCCAGGAGGGGGTATGGGGGCTGGAACAACTCTGACTGCGAGGTCAGGACTCCTGCAAAGTGAATTGTCCTTCCTAAATTCTTTGCTTCTCTTTTCCCTCCAACCCAGGTTATTACACGTGATTGTGTTAGAGTGAGGAGTTGGGATCCAGGCACTGTTACTATTTTGAATCCTAAGGGACTATGGGTAACAGCAAAAGCAAGTGGGGAGGGAAGAGGGGTGTGGGGAGAGAGGAAAACCTGGAAATTCCCGATGGTGGTAACCAAAGAGTAGCCTCTTCTGCGGCCTGCGCTCTGTTCTCCTCTCCCCTGATGTGTGTCTCTGTCCTTCCCACTGCCCACTCTTTCTTTCTCTCTTGGAGGGGAGTGAG
Source organism: Mustela erminea (assembly GCF_009829155.1). NCBI lineage: Eukaryota > Metazoa > Chordata > Mammalia > Carnivora > Mustelidae > Mustela > Mustela erminea. Next base: position 42,688,349 of record NC_045635.1, on the reverse strand, counting down.
GTCTCCACATACTCACTGATAATCACCCTTCCCTCCCTTCCACCCTCAGCCTCAACTCTTTGCTTCCGGAATCTGGGATTGTTGCTGACATCGAATTAGAAAGCGTCCTCGATCCGGACAGCTTCTACGAGCTCAAAAGCCAGCCCCTACCCCTACGCTCAAGGTCTGTCTCCCCTGACTCCCCTCCCAATTCCTCAGGCCCCTCCATCCCCTCTTGACAGGCAGAGGCCCTCAGTGCCAGGGCAACCCTTTCGGCAGAGTGCATTTTCCAGATGGTAAAATTAAGGGCCTGAAAGTGTACGTCACACAGGAAAGCAGGTGGCCACGCTGGGATTCCATTAGCTTGAACCAGACCTCCCCTGCCTCCCTCCTCCCAACCCGAACACCCATTCATACACAAATATTGCTGGAAGCCTCGGTTGGCCTGCGGGTGCCCAGCCGCCAGGTGGGCGGAGCTGTACCCACAATCCCTGCTCACCCCTTTCCCCACTCAACAAACTCACCCCCCCAGCCCTTGAGGAACCCCTGCTGGTCTCTTCTTTCCCCCAGCTTGGAAGTCTAAATGTGCTGAGTCATCGGCCTGGGCTCTGAGAGAGGGGAGGGGACCTGGAAGAGGGGCAGGAAGAGAGGATTGTGAAATCTCTGAGATTTTCAAGACTGCCTAGCTCCTGGGTCTAGAGGCCCAGGCTGGGGCTGAGGAAGGCCCTGCACTTACCCCTGTAGCCAGATGCCCATGACCAGGAGCTGAGCATCCTCAGCCCCAAACGGAGCTTTAAGAGCCCTCTATACCCTAACCTACTGCCATGGCCCCCATTTGGCATCCTTCTGCTCTCCTTTAAATGGGATGGACCCCCTCTCCTACAGCCTAGCAATGGCATCTCTCCTCAGTGTTTGAACAGGCCCAGATCCAGCCTTCAACATAAGGATCGAAGGCTAAACCTTTCCCCCACCAGACTGTGACCTCTAAGGGCTGGGACTCGGCCTGGTCCCAGTATCTCCCCCGTCAGACTGTGAACCCAGAGAGCCCTGAGCAGGTGTGCTTCCTGGGTGTCTCCCTCCACGTTGTGGCCCCTGAAGGCAGAAAACAGGCCTAATTCCAGTATCCGCTTCCTCCCACGGTGACTCCTTAGGCTCAGGACAAGACTTTTAGCTTACCTATGGCCCCATATTTCCCATTCCACAGCCTCCCAATATCACTGCAAGCCACCCCAGCTCCACTCTCTGCATCGTCTTCTGCAGGGGGCTCCAGGACCCCTGCCATGTCGTCCTCTTCTTCATCGCGGGTCTTGCTGCGGCAGCAGCTCATGCGGGCCCAGGCCCAGGAGCAGGAGAGGCGTGAGCGACGGGAACAGGCCGCAGCCTCTTCCTTCCCCAGCCCTGCCCCTGCCTCTCCTGCCATCTCAGTTGTGGGCGTCTCTGCAGGGGGCCACACACTGGGCCGTCCTCCCCCTGCTCAGGTGCCCAGGGAGGTGCTCAAGGTAAGGAGACATCCAGAGGACCTGGGAGGGGTCTTGGTGACTGAGGAGTGGTCGTGGTGGCTTTTCGGCCAAGGTCCTAGGGGCTCTCAGGAAGGTCCCAGTTACTGTTCAAATAGGCTGTGTTAGTGTCCCGTTATATTTAGGGGTTCCAGGGCATTCTCGCGCAGTCATGAGGGGTTCTTAGGAGGCACAGGATGTCTGGGTGGGCCCTGGAAGGTTTTAAGTGCCTCAAGTGGGCCCTAGGGCCTCCTATGAAGTAACCCCAGGAAGAAATTCATAGGAAGAGTTTCCTGTGTATGTCATACATTAGGAGTTTGGCCACTGGAGTGACTTGGGAAGCCACATGTGGCTTCTACGTCTCCTAGGTGATGTCAGATCTCAGGTCTTCTAGGTGATGTCAGAGACTGGAGAGGGAGTCTTGGTACCTGTGCCAGGGTGCCCCAGAAACTGAGGGATTTCTGAGAAAGACTTTGGGCCCCTGGGGGAGACTTCCCAGTATTGGGGGAGGTAGGAGGGGTTTCTGATTCTGGGCCGGGTTTGCCGGCCTGAGCCTAGAAACAGGTGACCTCTGAGGGTCAGCCTGGGGCACATAGTCAGCCCATCCTACCTTGTCCACTTCCACCCCTCCTTGCCCCCTTCCCACAGGTGCAGACCCACCTAGAGAACCCGACGCGCTACCACCTCCAGCAGGCACGCCGGCAGCAGGTGAAACAGTACCTGTCCACCACACTCGGCCCCAAGCTGGCTTCCCAGGCCCTCACGCCACCACCGGGAGCTGCTAGCGCCCAGCCGCTCCCAGCGCCCGAGGCTGCCCATGCTGCCGGTCCCACAGGCAGCGCCCCCAATAGCCCCATGGCGCTCCTCACCATTGGGTCCAGCTCAGAGAAGGAGGTCAGTAGCTGCAGACAACCTTACCACAGTCCCCGTCGTCCAGCTTCCTCTAACCCTTGTCCATATTCCCTTCTTCCCTCAGATTGACGATGTCATTGATGAGATCATCAGCCTGGAATCCAGTTACAATGATGAGATGCTCAGCTATCTGCCCGGAGGCACCGCAGGGCTGCAGCTCCCCAGCACGGTGAGGCCCTGAGATGGGAGGCTGGCTGAGGCTTAGTCGCATCCCTCTGTCCCTGACACGACACCCAGGCTGGCTGTGTATATAAGACCCTTACTTTGGATTGTACGAAGATAGTGAAGCAGGCCATGGGGATGAGAAGAGAGCACGCTAGGGCCCTGGTACCTTGTGTTAGGCTGTGTGGAGAGGTTGTCCTGGTGGATTCTGAGAGATACAAGGGCAGGGACTCTGGGGAGGTAATCAGGCATACCCAGGCAGCAAAACTGCAGTGTGGGAGGGACCGAGGAATGGGACTCTTGTAGCAAGAGATTCAGGTCATTGGGATATAGCCAGACCATGTAGCAATTGGAACATATCAAAAGTCTTAAAAACCCGGTATGGTTGAACCTCAAGGTGATCGGAAAGTACATTTCTTTCAGTGAACCATGCCAAGAGGCTGGATCCTTGTGGAGAGTGGGTAAAACTCTCTGGAGCAAGGGATGTGCCAATAAATTATACAGTTCTGGTTCTGGAACATTCCAGGAGTCCTATAACTTGCTTTGGGACATACCAAGGGGGCTGTGGCTTTGTTTCCTTCCAACACACCAAAAGGACAGAAGCGTGTATAAATACGGCACCAGCTTATCAGAACTTTTTATTGATTTGGACACAGCTAGGGACTGGGACCTTATATTAACGTGGATCCAGCAGACTAGCAGGGGTTTCAAGAGATGATAACTCATCAAGAGGTGGGATTAATTATTCAGGCTTTAGTGTGTTACCTTGGAGTATATCCAGGAGAGGGTGAAGGAAAGAGAACAAAAAAAAATCAAGGCTGGCATAAAAGAGCAGTGCTTGTTGAATAGTTGGACAAGAAATCCTGAGAGATTGGAATGCGTAGGAAGATACCAGAAGTCAGGAGCTCGGTGCATGACCATGTACATGATAAGGTGGTGGAACACAACAGCCACGGCAGAAGGCTAGAGATCAGGCTGGAACTCTCTGAAAGGCCATATTTTGGATAGAATGTTACCATGACAATTTCCCAAGGTCTGAGAAGATTGAGCTGGAGTGTTCCAAGAATGCCGACTTGGAACATTGTGCTAGGAGGGGCTGACAGGCTGGAAGGTTGCATCGTAGCCTAGAAAGACCTGAGGAGGAGTGGTTTTCCAGCACTTCTCAGGGCCAACCCCAGAGTTGGGGAGAGGGGCCTCCTAGGTTGTTGAGGTATTTGGGGGCACTCAGGGGCACAAGGAAAGGGTCCAGCAGACTCCGGTCCCCTGACCAAGCTGGGTGGGTCCACGTGATCCTGTCCTCCCCACTGAGTCGTCCTGCAAAGTTCCCTTGAACGAGAGGGAAGGGTCCCTGTGTTGAGCCAGCCAGTCTTTGTGTTAGGGCATCTGTGGAGCGTGTGGAAGGGTGGGGGCCAGGTTCTGAGAAGGGGGCCAAGCCTGGGGCTGCTCCGAGCCGTCGTCTCTCTGCCCTCCCTGCCCCCAGCTGCCTGTGTCAGGGAATCTGCTTGATGTGTACAGTAGTCAGGGCGTGGCCACACCAGCCATCACTGTCAGCAACTCCTGCCCGGCTGAGCTGCCCAACATCAAACGGGAGATCTCTGGTAAGGGCCAGGGACTTGGCCCCAGGCGCCCATTCTGGACCCCGGGGTGAGCCCTTTGTCAACCAGGTGGGCCTGATGCTGGGGGAAGGGACTTAAGCAGACAGAAAGGGGCTGTTTGCCCTCTCCTTCCACATGGCCTATGGGCTAGCTTTCACCCCATTTCCTCATGTCTTGGGTTTAACAAATGACCAGTCACCAGGGCTCTTTTTAAAAAAGTCATGAAAGTGGCACTTCAAAAAAAAGGTCACTTCCCTGTCTCCACCCACCATCTCCTACCCCCGCAGCCGTACATGCTGCCCTCTGTCTTTCCCACGCCCAGAGGTCCTGACTACCCGCCACCCCCACCTCTCTTCCAGAGACCGAGGCCAAGGCCCTTTTGAAGGAACGACAGAAGAAAGACAATCACAACCTAAGTGAGTGGGCTCCCGTGCCCTTGCCAGCATGCTCTCCAGCCCTGCCTCACTCCCTGGCCTGGCCTTCCTTGAGGGGGGCCTGTCCCTGCAACAGCCTCCCCATCCCCAGCTCCTCCTCCCTCCTCAGCCTGTTGACAGCTTTCCCACTCTTCTCCCCACCCCACCCCCAAAGTCGAGCGTCGCCGGCGATTCAACATTAACGACAGGATCAAGGAGCTGGGTACCCTCATCCCAAAGTCCAGTGACCCGTGAGTCTAGGATGGGGGGAGGGCCTTGGGCTGGCAGAAGGTGGGATGAGGGCCCTGTTCCCCTAAAGCTGTTCCTGGGTGGGAAGCGCCTGGCATTTCTGCTCCGGGTCCATCTAGCTTTCAGGACCCTGCATAGGGGCGTAGCCCCTTGTAGCCCCTAACCTACAATTTTAAGTGCATGACATTGCAGTCAGTGTGCCTCATCTGGTCCCCATCTGACATAGGCACTCATTTTGGGTTCATTTAGTACTTCCTAATTATTCATTCAAGGGACGCATCGAGCTGCTTTGTGTCAGGGACTGTGCTAGGCCTTGAGGATATCAGAGGGACAAAATAGACAAAAATCCCTGAGCTCCTGGAACTGATACTTTAGTGGAGGCAGACAGACCATAAACAAGATAAATAAAATCTGGGAGGTTACAAGGAGTGTTGTGGAGAAAAATAAAGAGAAGATGGGGGCGTGCCTGGCTGGCTCAGTAGAGTGTGTGACTCTTTTTTTTTTTTTTTTAAAGATTTTATTTATTCATTTGAGAGAGAGTGAGAGATAGAGCACAAGCAGGGGGAGAGGGAGAAGCAGACTCCCGGCTGAGCAGGGAGCCAGATGCGGGACTCGATGCAAGGGACCTAAAGATTGTGACCTGAGCCAAAGGCAAACGCTTAGCCGTCTGAGCCACCCAGGCTCCCCAGTGTGTGACTCTTGACCTCAGGTTTGTGAGTTCAAGCCCCATGTTGGTCATAGAGGTGACTTAGAAAAAGAATAGAAGATCGGGGAATGTTGGCAAGGGTTACAACTTAGGGTGAGGAGGGGTGGGCACAGGGCAGGCCTGGACTGACAAGCAAACATGGGCGGTGAGGCAGGAGCCATCTTGGTGTCTGAGGAAGAGTGTTCACATCGGAGGGCACTGATGGCCTGGAGGCCCTGAGGTGGGAGTGGTTTTCCATGTTCTAGGAGCATGAATCTGTTCTTCCCCCAGAACAACTGGGAAGGGCATTCCATACCCTTGAGGTATGCCCCACCCCTGAACTCCTGGTCTAGGCCTGTGCTGGTGCAGTTGCCCCATCAGCTCCCGAGAGCCCCCCTACGCAACACTGCCTCCTTTCCTCCCCGTCGGGCCCTACAGGGAGATGCGCTGGAACAAAGGCACCATCCTGAAAGCCTCTGTGGATTACATCCGCAAGTTGCAGAAGGAGCAGCAACGCTCGAAAGACCTGGAGAGCCGGCAACGTTCACTGGAACAGACCAACCGCAGTCTGCAGCTCCGAATTCAGGTTTGGGACAAGGAGGCCGTGGCAGAGGGGACGGGGGCTCCCTACAGGCAGAGGCAGAGGAAGAGCAGGCTGGGATTTCCTGGCCTACCTGGGGGATCCCCAGGCTTCCCCAACTCACGCGACAGTGACAAGTAGCAATCATAACCCTATCTAGAACAGCGACGAATACTGGCTAATGTATATGGTGTTTGTCTCGTGCAGCGCACGGCAACAGGAGCCTTATCTCCATTTGCTAAGGTAGCCCTCTGTATGCTTCCGTGAGGCAGGGACCGTTATTCCACTCGTTTTACAGAGTGGGACTCTGAGCCCAGCGACGTTAAGCAAAACTTGCCTCAAGTCACACAACCCGTGAGCAGCAGCCTGCCCTTGGCACCATCAGACTTATCTGCCTCTGAGGAACCATGAACCCCATCTGATCCCGCCCCCCCCACCCCCTACTTTTCGCAGGAGCTAGAATTGCAGGCACAGATCCACGGTCTGCCGGTACCTCCCACCCCGGGGCTGCTCTCCCTGGCTACAACTTCAGCCTCTGACAGCCTCAAGCCAGAGCAGCTGGACATTGAGGAGGAGGGCAGGCCAGGCACAGCAGCATTTCACGCAGCGGGGGGATCTGCTCAGAGTGCCCCCCATCAGCAGCCCCCAGCGCCACCCTCGGATGCCCTTCTGGACCTGCACTTTCCCAGCGACCACCTGGGGGATCTGGGGGACCCCTTCCACCTGGGGCTGGAGGACATTCTGATGGAGGAGGAGGAGGAAGGGGTGGCGGGGGGACTGTCGGGCGCCCTGTCCCCACTGCGGGCAGCCTCTGACCCCCTGCTCTCGTCGGTCTCCCCCGCGGTCTCCAAGGCCAGCAGTCGCCGCAGCAGCTTCAGCATGGAGGAGGAGTCCTGATCAGGCCTCACCCCTCCCCTGGGACATCCCCACCCAGGAAAGGAGGACGCCTCAGGATGAGGCCCCACCTTTTCCCCCCCACCCTCCCGTGAGACTGCCCTGCCCAGGTGTTGGGGGGAAGAGCAGACAGGATGAGGTCCCACCCCTGCAACCAGGCAAGGAGGAGGAGTCAGGTGAGGCCCCGCCCCCTTCCCCACCAGACCAGCCGGTGAGGCGTTTCAGCCCTGGAGAAGGCGGTAACCTCGGGCCATTCCCTTGGAGATTGCAGCCTCGCCCCGCCCCGTGGGATGCGCCCTTGCCCAGGTGAGGGAAGGAGGCAGGATGAGCTAGGCCCACCTTTGCTTAGGGACTCTCCTAGCCAGGTCTCCTGGGGTAAGGAGATAGCAAGATACTGGCCCACCCCCTCTCTTGGAACCACTAGTCTAGTCAATCCGGGCAGGGAAGAGGAGTCAAAATAATAGAGGTCTCACCCTGGGGGTTTAAGCCCTGCCCTTTCCTCTCAGCCCTGCCCTGTCCAGCCAAGGAACAGACGTGAGGAGAGCCCTTCACCTGGGAGCACAGTCCTGGCCTTCCTGCCATGCGGGAGCCAGGCCCCGCCCCTTCCCTATAGGCACAGCGGAGCGCAGGTATTTCAAACATGGGGGAGTCCGTGAGATCAGGCCATGTGGAGATCAGACCTTGTCCCTTAGCAACATCCCATCAGAGCATTCCACGCTGCAGGGAGGGGGAGAGTGGTACTTTAGCTCCCCAGCCTTAACCTGGGACCAATGGGACCTAACCCAGGAGGGCTCTGAGCCAACCTTGCCCTTGGAGAAGAGGGCCGATCTTGAAATCTTGTGGGGCGACATTCCAGACCTCGATCAGGAGAACTAGACCCTCACCCTTGGGTGGAGTCCCGCCTCCTACTTAGAAGGGCAGTTTAGGGAGGTGATAGGAATTAGAGGGTACGGAGTCCAGGTTCCCAGAACCAGCACCGCAGCACTCTTGCAGTCTATAGAGGAGCAGGATGAAGGAAGGGGCCTTTCTGGGGAGTTCCCAAGCCCGGGGAAAAGTGGAAGCCTATCCCACCAAAGCAGAGGCTTGGAGGGAGGGTTGCAAAAGCATATGTACACCTCTTTTGTTTATCTGATTTTTTTTACTGACCCCCACCCCCATTTCTCAGAAGCTAGGTCACCTCCAATCTCCGGCCTCCATCCACCCCGTTCTCCATTTGGGAGGACTCCTCCCCATTTCAGAGCTGTGAGACACTCCCTGCCCATGCCCACCCTTCCTACCACATACACCCAAGGTTGTCAGCTTCAGATCCTTGGGGTCAAGCCCCAAGGAGGGTGTACTAAGGGGTCTGTAGGTTTGTGATTAAAATAATAAATGCTAGGCGTGTTTGATGCGCTTTTAACTTTGGCAGAGGGTCTCCTATCCTTGCTTTTGACTGTACAGTGAGCACGGTTGGGGCTGGCCAGGAGGAAGAAGTTTCTTGGAAGAAACAGATTTATGTGGGATGGACTAAAGAACTTAGAGGGGCTGGAGGAAAATAACCTGCGAGCAAAAGCAGTCAGTCCTTAACTACCTGCCAGGCACCCTCCTGTTATGTTTCCCCTAATTGTTTAATCCAAGGACTAATTATGAATTATGAAGAAAGTGCCACTTCTTAGTCCCATTCCATGTTGGAAGAAGCTGAGAACTAGAGTTTAACTAACTCCCTGAAGATACACAGCTAGTAGATGGACGAAGAGCTAAATGGTGAAGTTAGGAGAGCGAGAGATCTGCTGTGAAGCATGTCATCACTGAGGGCAGAGGCAGCAAAGATTTTCTTGCAGGCTCACTTTTGGAAACCGATAAGGAAGCGTATGAGGATAACTCCTGGCAGGCGGTAGAGGTCTGCCAGATGGTCCAAAGGGCACAAACAAAAACCATAAGGGTGGAGGGACAGGCAAGCAGTTCCGTTTAGGGACAAATGTTGACATTTGGGGGGGATTTAAATGGAGGTAAACAAACACAAATACTCTTCTTGAAAGTTGGGGAAAAAATATTATTTTTGGAACTCCTCCACCAGACTCTGACTCCCAGGATGGGCATCAGGCCTGGCCTTGCATCTCCCCTAGCAGATTGTGACCGCCACCCTTCCTACTCCTTTCTGGCTTGTCACACTGACCACTAAGGCCTGGTTGCCGAGCCTCTGGCACCAGACTGATGTGTCCCTGATAACCTTTTCTGGACTTCCTCCTCCTCGAATCTGCTGTGTTCTCTTTTTCATTTTGTGAACATAACACATAACGCCCAGAAATGTTTTTCTCCAAGTTTGTATTCTGAAGGAAGTTGAGCTTACGGAAGAGCTGCGAAAGCATTGACGTTCCTGGACCCATCAACCAGCATCCTCTTATGTGAATATCCTACAGAACCATGGCATATTTATCAATGCTAAGAAAATAACATTGGCACAGTACCAGGAACTCAACTTTCAGGCTTTATTTGGATTTGACTTATTTTTCCAAGAATTTTTTTTTTCTGTTCTAGGATCCAAGTAAGGAAACTCTGTTATCTCTTCCTGTGTAGCAAATTACCACAATCTCAGTGACTAAAAACAACACACGTTCACATTCTCCCAGATTTTGTGGGTCACGAATCTAGGCTGGCTTAGCTGGGTCTTCTATTCCAGTGGCTTTCCCGAGGATACTACCAAGGAAGGTATTAGGCAGGATTCAGGACTCCTCTGGAAAGCGGGACTAAGGAAGGATCTGGTCTGAGCTCCCATGAGTTTGGGCAGGTCTCAGCTCTGTAGCCTGCTGAACTGAGGGCCCCGTTCCTCACTGGCTGTCAGCTGGGGAGCTCCCAGTCCTTCACATGTGTTCCTTTCCTTCCATGAGGCGCTCACGCATGGTGGTTTGCTTTGTCAAACCTGCAAGAGAGTCGACTAGCAAAATGGAAGTTGCAGTCTCTTGTAATGTAATCACAGGAAGTGACACCTCCTCAAGCGCGAGGCATTTTCTTGGTTAGAATCAAGTTACTCCAGGGGAGGGGATTACAAAAGACCATGAATATCAGTAGGTCGGGACCACTGAGGGACCATCTTAGCAGCTCCCTACCGCATTGCACTTAGCCGCCACATCTTGGTTTCCTCTGACAGTTTCATGCTTTGTCCACAGAGAAGGGCTAGAAGCTGCTCTTCTAAAAACAATGAGCATCTTTAGTACCCAGATCTTGGTTTCTACATGACATTATCCAGTAAAAGGAACCAGGGATCCCTGGAGAAATGGCTGGTCATAAGGCCAGGGTAGGGAAGTACAGGATGGGACTGGAGCCTCCTATAGTCCCACAGAGTAAGGAAGTACCAGAAAGAAAAAAAAAGGAACATGTCTTAAGGATAGAAGAGCCATCCTGAAAGCTCCCAATGGCCAAAGCTGGCCCAGCTTGAGCAACAAAAAAATAATGATAGTATTGGTCTATAGTCCCCAAAATGAAATATCTGTGATGCCACACTTATATAAATCAGTGATATGATTGAATAAATAAATGCTGGCTACTGGACAACTCCATGCATAAGAATTCCAAATAATAATAATTATAGAAGGAATGAGGGAAATAGAAAATTACTGTTAAAATACCACAGTAATAACTGCTGCGGACCTGATCCACTAAATACAAATATTAGTGGGCAAAACTTTAAGGTGAACAGGATAGTTGCAAGGCCATAAAGTATCACTCCAAAATTTTTTAAAAATATTTTTATTTATTTATTTGACAGAGAGAGGGATAATGAGTGAGTGAGCACAAGCAGGGGTAGTGGCAGGCAGGCAGGCAGAGGGAGAGGGAGAAGCAGGCTCCCCACCAAGCCAGGAGCCTGATATGGGGCTTGATTCCAGGACCCTGGGATCATGACCTGAGTTGAGGGCAGCCACTTAACTGACTGAGCCATCAAGGTGTCCCCCTAATTTTTATTAAATACTTGATCCCCCCCCACACACACACCCAAAAGAGTTGGAGCTTAATTCTCCTCCTCTTGAATCTAAGCTGGGCTCAGTCACTTGCATCAAAAGACAAGAGTAAAAAAAGTGAAAAACAGTAACTTTGCAGTAGAAAAATCTGACAGACCCCACCTTAACCAAGAGATGAGTTAACATCACCAGTTCTAAGACACATTGCTGTCAGGTATCCCTGGAAGTGATACAATGAGAAAGCATTTCACGTGCATAGTATTCTTCCTCAAAACCCCACAACCCCTGTGTAATGATGAGAAAATAGCAGAAAAAAAATGAATTGGGACAAGGACATCCTACAAAATATTTTACCCGCATTCTTCAAGTGTCAAGATCACACAAGACAAAGAAAGATTGGCTGTATATTTAAGCAAACTCAATCATGTTTGTCTCCATATGTCAATTCTGGCTTTTTTTTTTTTTTTTTTTTGAGGCGAGGTGCTGAGACCCAGAAGCTGGCGTCATTCTTCGAATAAGTTTATCAAGGCTATCTGCTGTCCTATGCTCCACTGGTTGGAACATGATGGCTGAGAGAAGAGAAACACGCAGTGAGCCTGGACTGTACCTTCTTTCCACCTGGGTCATTTTCTGGACCTCCCTGTAGGGAAGTAGAGCTTAAGCAGAGGAAAGCAATGGAGCTGATCTGGGAGGGACTGATCAGATTGCAGGGCAGCTGGGATTTCAATCTACTGGAGAAAAAGAAGCTTTGTAGAAATCACCATAGGCATTGCTGTAGGTATTTGGCCAAATGCTAGGCTATGCAGGCTCACAATAAAACACTGGGAGATGGGGCGCCTGGGTGGCCCAGTAGGTTAAGCGACTCCCTTTGGCTCAGGTCATCATCCCAGGCTCCTGGGATCAAGTCCTGCATCAGGCTCCCTGCTTGATGCAGCACCTGCTTCTCCTTCTCACTCTGCCTGCCACTCTGCCTACTTGTGCTCTCTGTCTCTCTGTCAAATAAATAAAAAAAAAATCTTTTAAAATAAAGTAAAACAAAAAAAACCAAAACACTGGGAGGCTTAGCAGAGATCAGTCCTGGGATTCTGTGAACTAAATGGATACTCGCACAGTTCAGGGAGACGGAAGTCTTGGACAGCCTGAGTAGACAAATGCTGTAGGTATGTCTCATGCTCTACTAACTGAGCCAGTTAGGCATTTCCCAGCTTTATTGTCTCAAGACATGTTTTAAGGATATGTTAGAGAGGATCTACAGTAACCCTTACTCTAGCTAGGGCTGAACTGGCCTACTCTTGAGGCATGGTCTTTCTGGGGTGTTTGTTTCTCATTAGGGGTATTGGATTACTTAAAAAAAAACGCTCAAGCAGAATTGTGGTATTCACAATGTATGTAGATGTAATATACATAACAATGACACAAAGGACAGAATTTGGGAAACTATACCATTGCAAGGATTTTGCATCTCATGTGAAATGGTACAATATGAACTTTCAGTTCACTGTGATAAGTTAAGGATGTACTTTGTAATTATCAAGGCTACCTCTAAAGAAAATAATGAAAACAGGGACAGGTGAAAAGCCAATAGAAGAATAACAATTGAATTTTAAAATAAATTTGGGTGCGCCTGGGTGGCTCAGTGGGTTAAGCCGCTGCCTTCGGCTCAGGTCATGATCTCAGGGTCTTGGGATCGAGTCCTGCATCGGGCTCTCTGCTCAGCAGGGAGCCTGCTTCCTCCTCTCTCTCTGCCTGCCTCTCTGCCTACTTGTAATCTCTCTCTGTCAAATAAATAAATAAAATCTTTTTAAAAAAAAATAAAATAAAATACATTTGGTTAACTCAACAGAAGGTGGGAAAGGAGGAACAGAGAATGAAAACACAGAAGGAACAAGTAGAAAACATATACCAATATAATAGAACTTAATATGACCATGTCAGTAACTCCAAAAAGTGTAAGTGTACTAGAAACCCTCTTTAAAGGCAAGGATTTTAAGACCAGAAAAATGATAAATAAGACCCAACTGGATCTGGGTGCAAAATTTAAATGGATGTCAAAAAAGTCAGTAGGGGCACCTGGTGGCTCAATCTATTAAGTGTCTGACTCAATCTCAGCTCAAGCCTTGATCTCAGGGTCATAAGTTTAAGCCTTGTGTGGGGCTCGATGCTGGGTAAGGAGCCTACTTTAAAAAAAAAAAAAAGAAACTACTAAAAAATGTCAGTAACCAAGATGAATAACATTTTTTTTAAATTCCAGTATAGTTAACATAGGGATAACTAACATTGCACTGCAATTTTTTAAAAAAGATTTTATTCATTTAATTTGTTAGAGAGGGAGAGAGAGAACCAACAGGGGGAGCAGCAGGCAGAAGGAGAAGCAAGCTCCCTGCCAAGTAGAGAGCCTGATGTGGGATTCCATCCCAGGACCCTGGGATCATGACCTGAGCCGAAGGCAGACGCTTAAAAGACTGAGCCACCCAGGCGTCCCTGCACTGCAATTTTGAAAAGAAAATTAATGCAAAGCAATCCATGGTGCACACAATATCAAAACTTGGCATCAAACAGAATTCCACCATGAACTTGTACTACCCCAAGGAATCATGCAACCTGTGGGAGGTGGGCAGGCTTAATGACATAGAAGGAAAAAATCTCACAAACTGGCAGTTGCCAGAGTGGACAGGTTGTGGAGAATGGACAAAATAGGTGAAGGGGATTCTTTTCTTTCTCTTTTTTTGTTTAAAGATTTTATTTATTTGACAGAGAGAGATTACAAGTAGGCAGAGAGAGGCTGGGGAGCAGGTTCCTGCTGAGCAATGAGTCCAATGCAGGGCTCAATCCCAGGATTCTGAGATCATAACCTGAGCCAAAGGCAGAGGCTTAACCCACTGAGCCAGCCAGGCACCCTGGTGAAGGGGATTCTTAAGAAGTAGAAACTTCTAGTTATGAAATAAATCACAGGGGCGCCTGGGTGGCTCAGTGGGTTGGGCCTCTGCCTTCGGCTCTGGTCATGATCTCAGAGTCCTGGGATCGAGCCCAGCATTGGGCTCTCTGCTCAGAAGGGAGCCTGTTTCCACCTCTCTCTCTGCCTGCCTCTCTGCCTGCTTGTGATCTCTGTCTGTCAAATAGATAAATAAAATCTTTAAAAAAAAAAAGAAAGAAATCACAGAGATGAAAAGTATAACATAGGAAATATAAACAATAATACTACAGTAACATATAATGACAGGTGGTTAACTATCCTTATGGTGAGCCTTGCATAATGTATAGGCTTGTTGAATTCACTGTTATACACAAAATAAATATAACACTGTATGTTAACTATACTTTGATTTAAAAAAAGTCTGTCGCTTGCAATTTCTTTTGAAGATCAGTGTTCATCCTGAGGAAAGTTGACAAGTTTTTTTCATTGTTTATACCTGCCATCTACAGTATTTCAAGGTAAAAGGGAAAGTTCTGTTTTATTAAAAACACATGCTTGTGTGATTTTTTAAATATTAAGAGCACTTAGGAAAGTAATACAAATTTGATCTATTGATATATTTGACTTTTCACCAATTAAATCTGATCAAATATCAAACATTTGCTGAACAAACAGTATTTTTTACCAGGAAAAATAATTGACCAGGAAACATTTATACACTTAAAATAGTGAAAGTTTGCTATTATTAAATTCTTTCATAAAAAATTTATTATTCTTCTTTTAAAAAGATTTTATTTATTTGAGAGAGAGACCACGAGCGGGGGAGGGACAGAGGGAGAAGCAGACTCTCCACTGAGCAGGGAGCCTGACGCATGGCTCTATCCCAGGGCCCTGGGATCATGACCTGAGCCGAGGGCAGATGCTTAACCAACTGAGCCACCCAGGCACCCCACAAAATTATTTTTCAATATTTGTTTCTCACCAGCATTGTCTGGAAATAGGGTACATCGTTTTCTGCTATTTGTAATGGCTGATTGTTGTATTTATGTGTTTATGCATTTATGTTTATGTATTTATAAGTATTTATAAGTGTTTATGCATACCTGTTTTATTAAATATTATAATTTGTAGGATCTTAATATATATTAAGCATATATTACATATATTTACTCAAAACATTGTTAGTAAAAATAAAAATATCTTAAATTTATACTAAAAATATTCTAGACAAATATGGCATCTAAAATAATCAAGTGGTACAGGGGCGCCTGGGTGGCTCAGTGGGTTAAAGCCTCTGCCTTCAGCTCAGGTCATGATCCCAGGGTCCTGGGATCAAGCCCCACATCGGGCTCTCTGCTCAGCAGGGAGCCTGCTTCCCCCTCTCTCTTTGCCTGCCTCTCTGCCTACTTGTGATCTCTGTCAGATAAATTTAAAAAATCTTAAAAAAAAAAAACCTCATCTCTTTAAAAAAAAAAAATCAAGTGGTACAATGTTCAGGAGAAAAATGTGTTAAGAAATGAATCAAAATTGAGATGCCTGGATGGTTGGGTGTGTGTTTAAGGTATACAACATGATTATGTCCTATATGTATATACTGTGAAATGATTTGTGAATCCAAATAGTAGATGGGATATCCTTATGTCTGGCCTAAAAACAACATCAAAAACAGGTACAGGTATTTAATGGGCACCAAGATCAAATATAATCAAGGCATTTTGCTCACAAATAAAAAACGTTTATCATATATTAAGATATATACTATGAAATGATGAAATATATTATTCTGAAAACAAAAGCATCTTGGTGAAAATCAGTTACAATTTTGTATGGGACTAATCTGTGTGGAGTGATATTTTGAGCCAAGTGGGAAAAGTTAGTAAAGTTCTGTAATAAAAAAAAAACAAAAAACAAAATTAAAAAACATGACTTGATGCCTGGGTATTTCAGTCCATTAAGCATCTGCCTTTGGCTCCGGTCATGATTCCAGGGTCTGGGATCAAGCCCCATGTTGGGCTCCATGCTCAGCAAGGAGTCAGCTTCTCCCTCACTCTGCTCAGGCTCTCCCTCTCTGCCTCACTCAAATAAATAAACAAAGTCTTTTTAAAAATGACTATATAAAAAGCTGCATGCTTAGTAGATGGCCCATTCTTCTGCTTAGAACAAATAAGAGAATGTGACTTCGAAAGAAATTTTACTGAATGTACAATGGGAGCACAAGATATGAATGTACTTCTCAAATTTCTTTTAATTTTTTGAAAGTAAACTCTATACCCAATGTGGGGCTCAAACTTATAACCCCAAGATCCAGAGTCATACATTCCATCAACCAAGCCAACCAGGTATCCTATAACTATCAAATTTTAAAATAAACTAAAAAGGATAGTACAGAATTTGAAAATGTAAAAAGAAAAAAAGAAGTTGCAAATGTATGAATCACTGAGAATATCACATATTATGGAGAAAGTGCATATCAAACAGAAATTAATGAAATCATAGATACTCTAATTTCACATTTCAAATGGTAATAAGAAAAATTAGTGGCTTCAGATTTTGGATTCTATCCAGAGGTAAGTTATTTTCTACAAATACATCTGATTTACAAAAGGCAGCCATTGACTTAGCTCTTAATATTTTGATCTAAGTCCTGCAGAAATTTATCCAAAATAGTTTGAAGCAGCATGTAAAATCAATAATTTGTAATATAAATTCAACCTTATGTTTAGATCTTCTAAAACTGATTCACGAATTTTGTTTAGTGCAATCTTTTATTTTTTTTAAGATTCTATTTATTTGAGGGGTGCCTGGGTGGCTCAGTGGGTTAAAACCTCTGCCTTCAGCTCGGGTCAGGTATTGAGCCCCACATCGGGCTCTCTGCTCAGCAGAGAGCCTGCTTCCCCCCGCCCCCCGCTTGCCTCTCTACCTCTACTTGTGATCTTTCTCTCTCTGTCAAATAAATAAATAAAATCTAAAAAAAAATTTTATTTATTTGAGAGACAGAGTGAGCGCGAGCGGAGGGAAGGGTAGAGGGAGAGGGACAAGCAAACTCCATGCTCTCAGCAGGAGCCTGACTTGAGGTTCAATTCCATTACCTAGGGATCTTGACCTGAGCTGAAGGCAGATGCTTAACTGACTGAGCCACTCAGGTGCCCCTGCTTAGTGCAATCTTATCCAAATTTAGAAATGGGTTGAGAATTTTTTTTTATACATCTAATGGTCTTTTATTTGTTGTTGTTGTTGAAGTATAATTAACATATAGTGTTATATTAGTTTTATTTTTTAAAAAGATCTTATTTATTTATTTATTTGTCAGAGAGATAACACAAGGGAAGCAGCAGGCAGAGGGAGAAGCAGGCTCCCTGCTGAGCAGGGAGCCCAATGTGGGGCTTGATCCCAGAACCCTAGGATTCTAACTTTAGCCAGAGGCAGATGCTTAACCAACTGAGCCACCCAGGTATCTCATATTAGTTTCAGGTGTACAGTATAATGATATAGCAATTCTATACATTATTCAGCACTCCTGATGATAATTGTACTCTTAATCCCCTTTATCTATTTCACCCGTGCTCCCACCCACCTCCGCTCTGGCAACCACCAGTTTATTCTTTATATTTAAGAATCTGGGTTTGGGTTGTTATTGTTCATGTTGTTTGTCTCTTTGTTTTGTTTCTTAAATTCCACATAGGAGTGAAATCATATGGTAATGGTCTTTTTTAAAGATTTTATTTATTTATTTGACAGACAGAAATCACAAGTAGGCAGAGAGGCAAGCAGAGAGAGAGGGGGGAAGCAGGCTCTCTGCTGAGCAGAGCTGGGCTCGATCCCTGGACCCTGGGATCTTGACCTGAGCCGAAGGCAGAGGCTTAACCCACTGAGCCACCCAGGCGCCCCGGTAATGGTCTTTCTGTGACTGGCTTATTTCACTTACCACTATACCTTCTGGTTCTAACCATGTTGTTGCAAATGGCAAGATCTCATTCTTTTTTACGGCTGAGTAATATTCCATATTCAATTATAGCACCTCTTCTTTTTTAATTTCTATTTTTATTTTAAAAATATTAAGTAATCTCTATGCCCAAAGTGGGGCTTGAACTCACAACCCTGAGATCAAGAGTCATATGCTACACCAACTAAGCCAGCCAGATGCCCCATATACAACTTCTTTAACCATTCATTGATCAGTGAACACTTGGGTTGCTTCCGTATCTTGGCTATTGTAAGTAATGCTACAATAAGCATATGGGTGCATATATCTTTTTGAATTAGTGTTTTCATTTTCTTTGAGTAAATACACAGTAGTGGAATTTTTTAAAAAGATTTTTATTTATTTATCTGACGGAGAAAGAGAGTACAAGCAGGGGGAGCAACAGAGGGAGAGAGAAAAGCAGATCATGACCTGAGCCTAAGGCAGACACTTAACCGACTGAGACACCCAGGCGCCCCAGTGGAATTACTGAATCATATGGTAATTCTATTTTTAACGTTTTGAGAAACTCCCATACTATTTCCACAGTGGCTGCACCACTTTGCATTCCCACCAACAGTGTACAAGAGTTCCTTTTTCTCCACATTCTTGTCAACACTTGTTCTTTCTTGTCTTTTCAATAATAGCCATTCTGTCTTGGTGTGAGGTGATATCTCATTGTGGTTTTGATTTGCATTTCCGTGTTGATGAATGATGCTGAGCATCTTTTCATGTGTCTGTTGGCCATCTGTGTATCTTCTTTGGAAAAATGTCTGTTCAGGTCTTCTGCCCGTTTTTGATTGGATTATTTGTTTTTTGCATTTAAGTTGTATAAGTTCTTTATATATTTTGAATATTAACCCTTTATTGTATATATAATTTGCAGACATCTTCTCCTATTCAGTAGGTTGCCTTTTTGTTTTGTTGATGGTTTCCTTCACTGTTCAAAAGCTTTTTATTTTGGTATGGTCCCAATAGTTTAATTTTGCTTTTGTTTTCTTTGCCAAAGGACACATACCTAGAAAAATGTATCTATGGCTATTGTCAGAGAAATCACTGCTTATGTTTTCTTCTAGAATTTTCATGGTTTTAGGTCTCATGTTTAGGTCTCCTGTCCATTTTGAGTTTATTTTTCTGTATGATATAAGAAAGTGGTCCAGTTTCATTCTTTTCCATGTAGCTGTCCAGTGTTCCCAGCACCATTTTTTAAAAGATTTTATTTATCTATTTGAGAGAGAGACAGTGAGTGAGAGGTAGAGAGAAGGAGCAGAGCCAGGGGCAGAGGGAGAGGGAGAACCAGATGCCCCACTTAGCCTGGAGCCCATCACAAGACTCAATCCCAGGACCCCAGGATCATGACCTGAGCTGAAGGCAGATGCCTAACCAACTGACCCACCCTGGTGCCTCCACCATTTATTTAGATTTATTTATTTTTTAAAAAAGATTTTATTTATTTATTTGACAGAGAGATAGAGACTACAAGTAAGCAGACAGAGGGAGAGGGAGAAGCAAGCTCCCTGCTGAGCAAGGAGCCCAATGTGGGCCTCCATCCCAGGACCCTGAGACCATGACCTGAGCCAAAGGCAGAGGCTTAACCCACTGAGCCACCGAGGTGCACCGTGGATTTATTTTTTTTTAAGATTTTATTAATTTATTTGACAGAGATCACAAGCAGGCAGAGAGGCAGGCAGAGAGAGAGAGGGAAGCAGGCTCCCCGCTGAGCAGAGAGTCTGAGGAGGGACTCGATCCCAGGACCCTGAGCTCATGACCTGAGCTGAAGGCAGAGACTTTAACCCACTGAGCCACCCAGATGCCCCAAGTCTCTCTGTCTTTCAAATAAATAAAATCTTTAAAAACCCAATGATTTATTTAAAAAAAAGAAAAAAGAAATTTAATGCATAGAAAAACATATATTACACAAACATTAAACTTAAGAAAGCTGGAATGGCTGTATTAATAACAGACAAAATACACTTTAAGACTGTGAGTATTACCAGAGATAGAGACCTTTCATAATGATAAAAGGGTGACTGCATCAGAAAGACATAACACCATAAGTACGTAAGACACCTAATAATAGAATTTCAAAATATATGACACAACACAAACATAAAGAGAGAAATACATAAATCTACAATTGTGATTGGAGATGTTAATACTCCTGGTTTAGAAGTAGATAGAATGATAAGAATAGCAAAACAATAAGGAGATTTCCACTTCCAACCAAGATACAGTAACGGGGACCAAATTTACCTTCCTGCCTGAAACAAATAAAAATCTAGACAAAATATATGCCCCAGCAAATCTCAAGATATCGGACATCAGGCAATGAAGCAAAGTGATCCCTGAGAGATAGGGAACAAACAAGGTGAGCCTTATGATCGCCCAGCTTACAGCCTGAGAAAGGGCCAACTCAGGAAAAACCTGTAAGCCTAGGGGCACTGGCTGGTTCAGTTACGCAACTCTTGATCTCAGGGTGGTGAGTTTGAACCCCACAATGTGGGTAGAGTTTACTTAATAAGAGAACATTTCTTTAAAATATCTAGAAGTCTGCCCGTGTTGAGGAGACAAATCGTATGAGTCTGGTGGAAGCCAGGGCAATTAAAGTTAGCAGGGCAGGATATCAGAGTACAGAGGGATTCACAGAGAGGCAATTCCAGAGATCTCCAGGGGATTTCCACTGGTATTCAGTTGAGTGTTAATCAGCACAGGCTTGTGAGGAAACTACCGAAGGCCAGGGAAAAATACACGAAAAGATTAAAAAGAACAATAACTGGAATTCATGCTGAGCAGGAAATAATACCTTTTCCCAAAAGCCTAAGAGGAAAACTTCATAATTCATGGGTTATTGGGTAGAGTACTGAGAAGAGTCTTGCCTTAGTAGTGGGGATACTTAACCCAAGTCTCAACACTGCTGTGATCCTACCTAACAAAGCTTAAAAGCTGTAACCTGAAAGTAACAAAATGTTCCCAAGTAACTTTATCACATCCCCAAACAAAACTCAAGAATGGTTAGAGGAATACAAAAATAGCCAGTACCCAACAAGGTAAGAGTCACAGTGTCTGGCATTCAATACAAAATTATTAGGTATGCAAAGAAACAGGAAAATACAACCCATAATGAAGAAAAAATTCAACAGAAACAGATCCAGAAATGACACAGATGAGGGAATTAGTAGGCAAGGACATTAAAAGAGTTATTGTGACTGTATTGCATATGTTCAAGAAGTTAGAGGAAAGATGGAACATGTTAAGCAGAAATGTGGAAAATATATAAAAGACCCAAATTGAACTTCTAGAACATTTTTTTTAATTTTTTTTATTTATTTGACAGACAGAGATCACAAGTAGGCAGAGAGGCAGGCAGAGAGAGAGAGAGGAGGAAGCAGGCTCCCCGCTGAGCAGAGAGCCCGATGTGGGACTCGATCCCTGAACCCTGAGATCATGACCCGAGCCGAAGGCAGAGGCTTAACCCACTGAGCCACCCAGGCGCCCTGAACTTCTAGAACTTTTTAAAGATTTTATTTACTTATTTGAGAGAGAGTGAGCATGCAAGCAGGGAGGAGAGGAAGAAGCAGGCTCCCTGAGAGCAGGGAGCTTGATGTGGGGCTCGACCCCAGGACCCTGGGATCGTGACCTCACCCAAAGGCAGATGCTTAATTGAGTGAGCCACCCAGGTGCCCCACAATATCTGGTTTTAAAAGTACACTAGAGGGGCGCCTGGGTGGCCCAGTGGGTTAAATCTCTGCCTTCGGCTCTGGTCATGATCTCAGGGTCCTGGGATCGAGCCCCTCATTGGGCTCTCTGCTCAGCGGGGAACATGCTTCCTCCCTCTCTCTCTGCCTGCTGCTCTGCCTACTAGTGATCTCTCTGTCAAATAAATAAATAAAATCTTAAAAAGAAAAGTACACTAGAGGGGTGCCTGGGTGGCTCTGTGGGTTAAGCCTCTGCCTTCAGCTCAGGTCATAATCTCAGGGTCCTGGGATTGAGCTCAGCATCAGGCTCTCTACTCAGCAGGGAGCCTGCTTCCCCCCCCCCCCAACCGTCTCTCTCTGCCTGCCTCTCTGCTTAATTGTGATCTCTGTCTGTCAAATAAATAAATAAAATCTTAAAAAAATAAAAAATAAAAGTACACTAGATGGGGCATCTGGTTGGCTCAGTGGGTTAAAGCCTCTGCCTTTGGCTCAGGTCATGATGCCAGGGTCCTGGGATCATGTCACACATCAGCCTCCCTGCTCCACGGGGAGTCTGCTTCTCCCTCTGCGTCTGCCTCTCTCTCTCTCTCTCTCTCTGTCTCTCATGAATAAATAAATAAACTCTTAAAATATAAAAGTACACTAGATGGAATTAATGGCAGATTAGACATTCTGAAAGAAGAGGTTAGTGAACATGAATGACAGAAATTATCTGAAATGAAATACACAAAGGGAAAAAGAGACTTAAAAAATGATTGTTGATAATAGCCAAGGGATGCCTGGGTGACTCAGTCTGTTGAGCATCTGCCTTGAAATCAGGTCACAATCCCAGGGTCCTGGGATCGAGCCCCACCCATATCGGGCTCCTTGCTCAGCGGGGAGTTTGCTTCTCCCTCTCCCGGCCACTCTCCCTGTTTGTGCTTTTGCACATCCTCTCTCTCTCTCTCTCTCTCTCTGACAAATAAATAAATAAAATCTTTTTAAAAAAAATAGCCAAAAGTAAAAACCCAAATGTCCATCAACTGATGAATGGATCAATAAATTATGGTATACCCATATAATGGACATTATTCAGCAATAAGAAGGTACAAAGTAGGGGCACCTGGGTGGCTCAGTAGCTTAAGCCTCTGCCTTTGGCTCAGGTCATGATCTTGGGGTCCTGGGATCGAGCCCTCATCAGGCTCTCTGCTCAGTGGGGAGTCTGCTTCCCTCTCTCTCTCTGCCTGCCTCTCTGCCTACTTGTGATCTCTCTCTCCGTCAAATAAATAAATAAAATCTTTTAAAAAAAGAAGGTACGAAATACTGATAATACCTACAACATAGATAAACCTTGAAACATTCTGCCTAGTGATTGGAGCCAGTCACAAAAGACCACATATTGTGTGATTCTATTTATATGATGTATCCAGAAGAGCAAATCTATAGAAACAGAAGGTAGATGTGTGATTGCCTAGAGTTGGAGGGGAATGGGGAATGGCTGATAATGGGTAAAGAATTTTTTTGAGATGATGAAAATGTTCTAAAATTGTGCTGATTATTGCACAACTCTGTGAATATACTAAAAAATCATTGACTCATACACTTTACTTATTTTTTTAAGATTTTTTAATTTATTTATGACAGAGAGAGATAGTGAGAGAGGGAACACAAGCCATGAGGGAGTTGGAGTTGGAAGCAGGCTTCCCGCTGAGCAGGGACCCCCCCCCCAACCCCAGATGAGGCTCAATCCCAGGATCCTGGGATCATGACCTGAGCCAAAGGCAGACGCTTAACCACTGAACCACCCAGGCATCCCAAATCATACGCTTTAAATAAGTGAATTGTATGGGATGTGAATTACATCTCACTAAAGCTATTAAAAAAGAATACCATTTAGGGAGGGGGTTACTGGGTGATGGACATTAAGGAGGGCATGGGATGTAATGAGCACTGGGTGTTATGTAAGACTGATGAATCACAGACCTGTACCTCTGAAATCAATGATACATTATATGTTAATTAATTGAATTTAAATTTTAAAATATTTAAAATAAAAAAAGAAACACACACACAAAAAGGAAGAAAAGGTAGATTATTAGATTATTTACAAAAGAATGACAACTTCATGGATAATGTCTCAATGGCAATAATGGAGGCCAGAATACAGAGGAATAATAACCTTGTCATGCTGAGGGAAAAAAACTTTTCAACCTAGATTTCCATAAACAGCAAAAACTATGTTTCTTTTTTTAAGGTTTTATTTATTTGAGAGAGAGAGACAGAGTGAGCCAGAGCAGGGAGGAGGGGCAGAGGGAGGGGGTGAGGAAGAAGCAGGCTCCCTGCTGAGAAAGGACCCTGATCTGGGACTCAATCCCAGGACCCTGGGGTTATGACCTGAGTCAAAGGCAGCCGCTTCACCGACTGAGCCACCTAGGAGCCCAAAACTATGTTTCCTCTATACAAGCAACAATAAATAGTTTCAGAAAACAAAACCAGAGTTAATGGAATAAAGGGAAAATCTTTTTTTTTTTTTTAGATTTTATTTATTTATTTGACAGACAAAGATTTTAAGTAGGCAGAGAGAGAGGGGGATGCAAGCTTCCTTCTGAGCAGAGAGCTCGATGCGGGCTCCATCCCAGGACCCTGAGATCATGAGCCGAAGGCAGAGGCTTAACCCACTGAGCGACCCAGGCTCCCCGTAAAGGAAAAATCTTAAATTGTCTCCTTTGGGCACGTGAAAAATGATTCCAGATGGAAACCTGATATGCAAATAGGATCAGTGAATATTATGATAATGGTAAATATATCTGTAGAGGTACCCAAGGAATGATAATATAAAATCATGATATCAGACTTTTTTTGGCAAGAAAAGTCTGGTATCAGACTTTTCTTGACTTTTGAAAGTCGACAGAAAAGAAAAGGAATAACATTTAAAAATTAGAAACAAAAAGGGGTGCCTGGGAGTTTCAGTTGGAAGAGCATACAAATCTTCATCTCTCAGTTGCGAGTTTGAGCCTCAGTTGGGTGCAGAGATTACTTAAAAATAAATAAATAAATAAATAAATAAATAAATAAACAAACAAACAGAAAAATATTAAAAGAAGGGCACCTGGGTGGCTCAGAAGGGCCCTACCTACGCCTGCCTTCCGATCTGGTCATGATCTCCAGGTTCTCGGATCGAGACCCGTGTCAGTCTCTGCTCAGCGGTAAAGTCCAAGTCTCTCTCTCCCTCTGCCCCTCTCCCTGCTTGTGCTCTCTCTGTCTCTCTCTCTCTCTCTTCCTCAAATGAATAAATAAAATCTTAAAAAAATATATTAGAACAAAACAGGAAAATATGTTAACATATAATTCTGATGGTAAAGAGTTCAAAATAAAAGTTACCCAAATAGGGGCGCCTGGGTGGCTCAGTGGGTTAAGCCACTTCCTTGGCTCAGGTCATGATCTCAAGGTCCTGGCATCGAGTCCCGCATCGGGCTCTCTGCTCAGCAGGGAGCCTGCTTCCCTCTCTCTCTCTCTCTGCCTGCCTCTCCATCTACTTGTGATCTCTCTCTGTCAAATGAATAAATAAAATCTTTAAAAAAAAAAGTTACCCAAATATGGAAGAAAAAAAACCTGAAGGAGTTCATCACCAGAAGACCTGCAGTATAAGAAATGTCGAAGGACCCCTGAAACAAATAATTCATCATATGTTAATAAAATAAAAAATAAAAATAAAACAGTTGTTATTCAAAAAGCTTTCATCACAAGAAAACTTTTTTTGGTAGAACTCTGTATGGTGACAGATACTAACTAAAGTTATTGTGGTGATCATTTGACGGTGTGTACAACAATTGAATCATTATGTTGTACACCTGTCACTAATATAATGTTAAATTTCAATTACATTTCAATAAAGACATTACTTAAAAATTGCAACAACAAAAAAAGAAATGTTAAAGGAAGTCCTTCAGACAGAAAGAAAATGATACCATATGGAAGCCTAGATCTACACAAAGGAATGATGTGCACCAGAATTGATAATTACATCGGTAAACAGAAAGACTTTTTTTTAGATTTTATTTATTTATTTGACAGAGAGAGACAGTGAGAGAGGGAGCACAAGCAGAGGGAGTGGGAGAGGGAGAAGCAGGCTTCCCGCTGAGCACAGAGCCTGATGCGGGAATGGAACCTAGGACCCCAGATTCCTGACCTGAGTCGAAGGCAGATGCTTAACCAACTGAGCCACCCAGGCACCCCATAAAGACTCTTTCTTACTATTTATATATCTTTAAAAGGCAACGTAGCTTTAAAGCAAGAGAGAGAGGCAGAGGAAGAACATCATATTGTGAGAAACACTTGTAGAAATAAACATGTAGAAATAAAATATATGGCCATCAAAAAATATATGGCCATCAACAGCACAAACGTTGGGAGGGGAGAAATGGAAATGTACTGTTTTAAGCTTCTTATACTATAGGAGTGCCTGGGTGGCTCAGTCGTTTAAACATCTGCCTTTGGCTCAGGTTATGATCCCAGGGTCCTGGAATAGAGCCCTGCAGAGAGCTCCCTTCTCATTGGGAAGCCTGCTTCTCTGGCTCCCTCTGCTGTTTCTCCTGCTTGGGTTCTCTGGCTTTCTCTCTCAGTCAAATAAATAAATAAAATCTTTTTTTTTTTTTTTAAAGAGTATATGTTAAGTTTATCATACTATACATGAAATTGTACACTAACATTTGATGGTAAACTATAATAAGGTAAAGATTAATAATAAGTTAAAGATAAATGCTAAGACAGCTACTAATATGACAGAGTTACAGCTAATAAATCAACAAAGGAAATAAGAAACTATCATAAAAAATACCCAGTAAATTCAAAAGGCGAGAGAGAGAGGGAACAAAGAACAAATAGGACAAATAGAAAACAAAGAGTAGATTTTTTTAAAGGTTTTATTTATTTATTTGACAGACAGAGATCACAAGTAGGCAGAGAGGCAGAGAGAGAGAGGAGGAAGCAGGCTCCCTGCTGAGCAGAGAGCCCGATGTGGGACTCGATCCCGGGACCTCGAGATCATGACCCGAGCCAAAGGCAGCGGCTCAACCCACTGAGCCACCCAGGTGCCCCACAAAGAGTAGATTTAAACACAACTATGTCAAAAGTGACAGAGCTTTGGGGCGCCTTGATGGCTCAGTGGGTTAAAGCCTCTGACTTTGGCTCAGGTCATGATCCCAGGGTCCTGAGATCGAGCCCCGAATCAGGCTCTCTGCTCAGCAGGGAGCCTGCTTCCTCCTCTCTCTCTGCCTGCTTCTCTGTGATCTCCGTCTGTCAAATAAATAAATAAAATCTTTTAAAAAATTAAAAAATAAAAATAAAAGTAACAGAGCTTCAAAATAAATGAAGCAAACGTTGATTGGATTGCAATGAGAAAGACAGATCTATGAATAAAATGAGAGATTTCAGCGCTCCTCTCTCAACAGTTGATAGAACAATCAGATGGAAAATCAAGTAAACAGAATATCAGTAAGGATGTAGGAGAACAGACTAGAACTACCAACCAGCTCGACCTGACTGACGGTTATGGAACATTTCACCCAGCAAATGCAGAATACACATTTCCTCAGGTGCACATAAAAGATTTATGAAGATAGACCATGTTCTGAACCACAAAACACATTTGAAGACATTTAAAAGGATTCAGGTCTTACCACGTTCTTTAACCAAAACTGATTTAAATTGGAAGCCAGTAACAGAAGTAGATCTGAAAAGTCCCCATATACTTGGAAACTAAATAATACATCTTTAAATAACCTATAGGTCAAAGAGGAAATCAAAGGGCAAATCATAATGTGAACTATAAAGGGAAATTTTTAAATGAACTGAATAAATGAAAACAATATATCACAGAATATATGGGGTACAAGTATTTCTAAGCAATACTTAGAAATTTATAGTACAAAAATGCCTATATTAAAGGAAGATTTAAGGCTCCTGGGTGACTCAGTTGGTTAAGCGTCTGCCTTCGGCTCAGGTCATGATCCCGGGGTCCTGGGATTGAGCCCCACATTGGGCTCCCTGCTTGGCAGGGAGCCTGCTTCTCCTTCTGCCTTTTCCCCACCCCTACCCACGCTTGTATGCTCTCTCTCTCTCAAATAAACAAATAAAATCTTTAAAAAAAACTAGAAAAGTAAGCAAAAGAAACAAATAATAAAGGTCAGAGTAGAAATCAGTGACATGGCAGATAGAAAAACAATAAAAGAAATCAATGAAACCAATATTACTGAGAAAATCAGAAAAGCTGATAAACTTATAGCCAGATAAGTCAGGAAAAAGAGAAGACATATAAATGACCAATATCAAGAATGAGAAAGGAGGGGCGCCTGGGTGGCTCAGTGGGTTAAGCCGCTGCCTTCGGCTCCGGTCATGATCTCAGGGTCCTGGGATCGAGTCCCGCATCGGGCTCTCTGCTTGGCAGGGAGCCTGCTTTCTCCTCTCTCTCTCTCTCTCTGCCTGCCTCTCTGCCTACTTGTGATCTCTCTCTGTCAAATAAATAAATAAATAATCTTTAAAAAAAAAAAAAGAATGAGAAAGGAACATCACCACAGTTTCTACAGATATTAAATGGATAATAAGAGATACTTGTAAACCAACATTCTTTTTTTTTTTAAATCTTTAGTTATTTAAGATAGAGCAAGAGCGAGTGAGAGAGCATCAACGGGGGAGAGAGGCAGAGGCAGAGAGTGAAGCAGGCTCCCACTGAGCAGGGAGCCCAATACAGGGCTCGACCCCAGGACCCTGGGATCATGACCTGAGCCAAAGGCAGATGCTTAACCAGCTGAGCCACCCAGGTTCTCTTTCATCAATGTTCCTAGCATTATTCATAACAGCCAAAAGGTGGAAACAATCCAAGTGTCCATCAACAGATGCATAGATAAACAAAATGTGGAAGATGTATATAGTGGATTTGGCCATAAGAAGGAATAAAATTGGGGTACCTGGGTGGCTCAGTGGGTTAAAGCCTCTGCCTTCGGCTCGGGTCATGATCTCAGGGTCCTGGGATGGAGCCCCACATCGGGGTCTCTGCTTGGCAGAGAGCCTGCTTCCGACCCCCTGCCTGCCTCTCTGCCTACTTATGATCTCTGTCTGTCAAATAAATAAATAAAATCTTTTTAAAAAAAGAAATAAAATTATGACACATGCTATAAAATGGATGAGCCTTGAGGACACTATGCTAAGTAAAATAAGCCAGACACAAAAGGATTGTAGGTTATGTAATTCCACTTTTATGAGATGTCTAGGGTAGGCAAATTCCCAGGGACAGAAAGTAGAGTAGAGGGTTAGGGGTTGGCAGTTGGGGGAGAATGGAGAGTTATTGCTTAATGAGTACATAATTTCTGTCTGGGATGATGTTCTTCAAATACACAGTAGTGATGGTTATACAACATTGAATTTATTTAGTGCTACTGAATTATATGCTTAAATATAGTTAAAATGGTAAGTTTTGTGTTATGCATATTTTATCACAATTTTAAAAAGAATAATAAATAGGAGAATAGTATGAACATCTTTAGGACAATAATTCTGGCAACAAATTCCTTGAAAGACACAAAATACCAAGGCTCGCTCAGGAAGAAATAAATAACTTGGATAACACTGTATCTATTAAAGAAATTGAATTTGTAAGAAGACATCTGCCCACAAAGGAAATTCCAGGCCCAGATGGCTTTTTTGGGAAATTCTACCAAATAAGTTAAGGAAGAAATAATATCAATTCTACACAAACTCGT
Source organism: Mustela erminea (assembly GCF_009829155.1). Lineage (NCBI taxonomy): Eukaryota > Metazoa > Chordata > Mammalia > Carnivora > Mustelidae > Mustela > Mustela erminea. Next base: position 42,659,143 of record NC_045635.1, on the reverse strand, counting down.
CCAGAAGATTTAAGAGGAGGGAATACTCCCTACTTCGTTCTATGAGACTAGCATTTCTCATCTAAACCAGAGAATATCATTATAAGAAAAGTACTGTTGGGGCGTCTGGGTAGCACAGTCCTCTGAACATCTGACTCTTGGTATCAGGCTGAGTTGTGCTCTCAGGGTCATGATTCAGGGTTGTGACATGGAGGTCCACAATGTGCTCAGCGCTCAACCCAGAGTCTGCTGAAGATCCTCTCTCCCTCTCCTTCTCTCTGCCCCTCCCCACTGTGCTGTCTGTCTCTCTCCAATAAATAAATACATCCTTCAAAAAAATAAGAAAAGTACAGTTGACCCTTGAACAACATGTGTTTGAACTGCACAGCTTCACTTATATGAGGATTTTTTAAATAAATGCAGTACAGTACTGTATATGTATTTTTTCATCCTTATGAATTTTCTTTTTTAAAAAAGATTTTGTTTATTTATTTGACAGACAGAGATCACAAGTAAGCAGAGAGGCAGGCGGGGGGTGGGTGGGGGTGGGAAGCGGGCTCCCTGCTGAGCAGATAGCCCCATGTGGGGCTCCATCCCAGGAACCTGGATTAAGACCTGACCCGAAGGCAGAGGCTTTAACCCACTGAGCCACCCAGACGCCCCTGAATTTCCTTTCTTGTTGTTGTTGTTAAAGATTTTATTTATTTATTTGACAGAGAGAGAAATCACAAGTAGGCAGAGAGGCAGGCAGAGAGAGGGAAGCTGGCTCCCTGCTGAGCAGAGAGCCCGATGTGGGACTCTATGCCACGACCCTGAGCACGACCTGAGCTGAAGGCAGAGGCTTTAACCCACTGATCCACCCAGGCGCCCCTGTATTTCGTTTTTTAAAAAAGATTTTATTTTTATTTATTTGACAGAGAGAGAGAGAGTACAAGCAGGGAGAGCGCAGGCAGATGGAGAGGGAGAAGCAGATTCCCCACTGGGCAAGGAGCCTTAGCAGGGGCTCATCACAGGACCGCAGGACCATGACCTGAGCTGAAGGCAGAGGCTTAACCAACTGAGCCACACATGCACCTCCCTTTTGAATTTACTAATAACATTTTGTTTTCTGTAGCTTACTTTGTTGTAAGAATATGATATACAACACATAATATGTGTTAATTAGCTGTTCACATTATCAGTAAGGCAACAGTAGGCTGTTAGTAGTTAAGATTTTGGGGAATCAAAATTTCTATGTGGATTTTCAACTGTGCAGGGGATCAGTGCCCTAACCTCTGCATTGTTCAAGAAGAACCCATGGTTGGGGAGCCTGCTGGCTCCGTCAGTGGAGAATGTGACACTTGATCTCCGGGTTTGTGAGCTCAAGTCCCATGTTAGGCATAGAGCTTGCTTAAAAAAAATAAATGGGGCGCCTGGGTTGCTCAGTGGGTTAAGCCTCTGTCTTCCACTTGGGTCATGATCTCAGGGTCCTGGGATCAAGCCACGAATCGGGCTCTCTGCTCGGCAGAGAGCCTGCTTCCCCCTTTCTGTCTGCTGCTCTGCCTACTTGTGATCTCTCTCTCTCTGTGTCAAATAAATATTTGATCTCTCTCTCTCTGTGTCAAATAAAATATTTTTTAAAAAATAAATGAGAAGTTTTTTAAAAAGAGTCAACTGTATACACAAGTATCCTTCACAGAGATGCGAAAGTTTTAATTTTATTTATTTATTTGTCAGAGAGTGAGATAAAGAGTCCAATGGTGGAGGAGAAGCAGGCTCCTCACTGAGTAAGGAGTCTGATGTGGGACTCAGTCCCAGGACCCTAAGATCATGACCTGAGCTGAAGGTAGATGTTCAACCCACTGAGCCACTCAAGCATCCCAGAGGTACAAAGTTTTTTAGCAACATTTTAGTAAATCAAATCCAACAAAATATACAAAAGAGAATACATCAAGAGAAAATTGAATCTACTCCGGGAATGCAAGCAAAACCATATGATCATCTCAACAAATGCAGAAAAAGCATTTGACAAAATCCACCATCCATTCCTGATTTAAAAAAAAAAAAAAAGCTCTTAGAAAACTAGTAAGAGGTAGTATCTCCTCATCATGACAAAGAGCATTTACAAAAGCGTATAGTAAGATCAAACCTTTTTATGTTTTAATTTTGATTCCAGTTAGTCAGCATACAGTGTAATAGCAGTTTCAGGTGTACAACAGAGTGAGTCAACATTTCCATACAACACCTGGTGCTCATTACAAGTGCACTCCTTAATCTTCATTGTCTATTTCACCCATGCCCTCCACCTGCCTTCCCTCTGGTAGCCATCAGTTTGTTCTCTATAGTTAAGAGTCTGTTTGAAAAAAAAAAAAGAGAGAGAGAGAGTCTGTTTCTTGGCTTGCTTCTCTCTCTCTCTCTCTTTCTCCCCTTTGCTCATTTGTTTTGTTTCTTTTTTTAAGACTTTTTTTAATTTAAGAGAGAGAGGGAGTGAGTGAGAGAGAGAGCACAAGCAGGTGGAGCAGAGGTAGGGCACCTCTGCTGGTGGGGCAGAGGGAGAGGGAGAAGCAGACTCCCAGGGGAGCAGGGAGCCCCACACGGGGCTCAATCCCAGGATCATGACTTGAGCTGAAGGCAGAACTTAACCCACTGAGCCACCCAGGCACTCCTTTTGTTTTGTTTCTTAAACTCCACCTAAGGGGCGCCTGGGTGGCTCAGTGGGTTAAAGCCTCTGCCTTCAGCTCAGGTCATGATCTCAGGGTCCTGGGACTGAGTCCCACATCAGACTCCTTACTCAGTGAGGAGCCTGCTTCTCCTCCACCATTGGACTCTTTATCTCACTCTCTGACAAATAAATAAATAAAATTAAAACTTTTGCCTCTCTGTGAAGGATACTTGTGTATACAGCAGGGAGCCGGCTACCCCCCCACCCCCCCTCTCTACATGCCTCTCTGCCTACTTGTGATCTCTGTCTGTCAAATAAATAAATAAAATCCTTAAAAAAGAAACTCCACGTAAGAGTGAAATCATATGGTATGTATCTTTCTCTGACTGACTTCTTTTGCCCAGCATCACACTCTCTTGCTCCATCCATGTCATTGCAAATGGTAGTAACATCAAACTTAATGTCGTAAAGCTGAATGTCTTTTTCCCTAGATCAGGAACAAAGCAAGGACGTCCACTCTCATCACTTCAATTCAACATCGTTTTGGAGGGTTCGTCAGTGCAATAAGGCAAGAAAGAAACAAAAGATATATACGGATTGGAAAGGAAGAAACAAAGCTGTCTTTATTAGAAAGTGACATGTATGTATGTATTTATCTATGTAGAAAATCATGTGGAGGGGCGCCTGGGTAGCTCAGTGGGTTAAGCCGCTGCCTTCGGCTCGGGTCATGATCTCAGGGTCCTGGGATCGAGTGCCGCATCGGGCTCTCTGCTCAGCGGGGAGCCTGCTTCCTCCTCTCTCTCTCTCTGCCCGTCTCTCTGCCTACTTGTGATCTCTCTCTGTCAAATAAATAAATAAAATCTTAAAAAAAAAATAAAGAAAGAAAATCATGTGGAATCTACAAAAAAAAAAAAAACTCCACTAGAACAAATAAGTGACTTTAGCAAGATTGCAGGATACAAGATCAATACATTACATTTAACTATATTTCTATATACCAGCAATGATCCATAGGGAATTGAAAAAATTTTTAAAGATTTTATTTATTTCTTTGAGATAGAAAGAGTGAGTGGAGACAACAGGAGCAGGGAAGGGGGAGCAGGGGGAGAGGGAGAAGCAGACTCCCTGCTGAGCAGGGAGCCCAGTGTGGGACCGGATCCCAGGACGTCAGGATCATGACCTGAGGAGAGGGCAAACACTTTAACCGACTGAGCCACCCAGGGGCCCCAGGAACTGAAATTTTAAAATAACATTCATTGTAGCATCAAAAATATGGAAGTACAGAGGGTCTCTGGGTGGCTCAGTGGGTTAAAGCCTCTGCCTTCACTCAGGTCATGATCTCAGGGTCCTGGGATCAAGCCCCACGTCAGGCTCTCTGCTCAGCAGGGAGCCTGCTTCCCCCTTCTCTCTATGCCTGTCTCTCTGCCTATCTATGATCTCTGTCTGTCAAATAAATAAATAAAATATTTTTTAAAAATATGGAAGTACAAGACCAGTACATTGAGTATTGGCTGAGAGAAATTAAAGATTTAATAAGTGGAGAGAAAACCAAGTTCATGGATCAGAAGACTTAGTATAGTAAGATGTAAATTCTCTCAAGATTCATCTATAGTTTCAGTGCAATCTGTCAAAATCCTTGCATGTTTTGTTTTGAAGAATTGACAAGCAGACTCTAAAATTCATAGGGAAATGAAAAAAGCCGAAACAACTTAGAGGGGAGCCTGGCTGGCTCAGTTGCAAGAGCATCCAACTCTTTTAAAAAATATTTTATTTATTTATTCGACAGAGAGAGTGAGATCACAAAGAGGCAGAGAGGCAGGCAGAGGGAGGGGGAAGCAGGCTCCCTGCTGAGCAGAGAGCCCGATGTGGGGCTTGATCCCAGGACCCTGAGATCATGACCTGAGCCGAAGGCAGAGGCTTAACCCATTGAACCACCCAGGCACCCCTCTTTATTTTTTTTAAGAACATGCAACTCTTGATCTTGGGGTCATAAATTCAAGCCCCATGAAGGGTGTAGAAGTTAGTTTAAAAAAAAAAAACAAACTTGGGGGCGCCTGGGTGGCTCAGTGGGTTAAGCCGCTGCCTTCGGCTCAGGTCATGATCCCAGAGTCCTGGGATCGAGTCCCGCATCGGGTTCTCTGCTCAGCAGGGAGCCTGCTTCCCTCTCTCTCTCTCTCTCTCTGCCTGCCTCTCTGTCTACTTGTAATCTCTGTCTGTCAAATAAACAAACAAAAAAAAAATTAAAAAAAAAAAAACTTAAAAAAAGAAACAACTTAGAAAAGCAAGAACAAATTTGGTGGACTTCCTGACTTCAAGATTCATTGTAAAGCTCTATCAATCAAGACATTGTGGTATGCATGTCCAGACAACAACATATATCAATGAAAGAAAATAGAAACTCCTGAAATAGACCCACACATGTACGGACAATTGACTTTTTAAAAAAATATTTATTTATTTATTTGAAAGAGAAAGCGAGAGGAGGGACAGAGGCAGAGGGAGAGAGAGAATCTCCAGCAGACTCCATGCTGGCGCCAACGTGGGCACTGGGCTCTACCCCAGGCCCCCGAGATCATGACCTGAGTTGAAATCAAGAGCCTGTCACTCAATCATTTGAGCCATCCAGGCACCCTAGTCAATTGACTTGAAAAAGGTGCAAAGGCAGTGCAGAATGGATAACGTTTTCTTTCTTTTTTTCTTTGTTTCTTTCTCTTTCTCTTCCTTCCTTTCTTTTTTTCTTTCTTTCTTTCTTTTTTTTTTTTTTTTGAGAGAGAGAGACAGAGAAAGAAAGCACAAGCCGGAGAGGGGGGCAGGGACACGGAGAGAGGGAATCTCAAGGCAGCTCCAGACCCAGCACAGAGCTGCTCAATCCCGTGACCCCATGACCCCATCACCTCAAGATCACGACCAGAGCTGAAATCAAGAGTTGAATGCTCAACCAACTGAGCCACCCAGGTGCCCCTTGAATGGGTAATATTTTCAACAAATGAGGGAACAATTGAATATCCAAGTTCCCTCCAAAAACAACTCCAAAGCATAATTGCTCCATTGGGGAAGAGATTGGTTGGCAAAGGGTAGGAGGGAAAATTCTGGGGGAGATGAAATAATCTACATCTGGATAAGGGAATGGTCTATTTGAATATAGTCATCATTTGTCAGGATGCTATAAAGTTTGATTTGTGAATCTTACTGTATGGAAATTTTACCTTTAAAATGCCTGTAGGGGCACCTGGGTGGCTCTGTCAGTTAAGTGTGGGACTTAAAAAATATATTAATTAATTAATTTCACACAAAGAGAGAGAGAGAGGGAGAGAGCATGCACAAGCAAGCAGAGTGGCAGGCAGAGGCAGAGGGAGAAGCAGGTTCTCTGCAGAGCAGAGAGCCAGACATGGGGCTCGATCCCAGGACTCTGGGATCATGACCTGAGGTGAAGGCAGATGCCTAACTGACTGAGTCACCCAGACACCCCAAGTACACCCCAAGACTCTTTTTTTTAATTAAAGATTTTATTTATTTATTTGACAGAGAGAGATCACAAGTAGGCAGAGAGGCAGGCAGAGAGAAGGGAAAAGCAAGGTCCCTGCTGAGCAGAGAGCCCAATGTGGGGCTCAATCCCAGGACCCTGAGATCAATACCTGACCAGAGGCTTAACCCACTGAGCCACCCAGGCACCCCCCACCCCAAAACTCTTGACTTTGGTTCAGGTCATGATCTCGGGGTCGTGAGATCAAGCCCAGCATTGGGCTTCACACCGGGCATGGAGCCTGCTTAAGATTCTCTCTCTCCCTCTCCCCCTTCATGCCCATTGGTTTTCTCTCTCTCTCTCTCTCTCTCTCTCTCTCTCTCTCTATATATATATATATATATATATATATATATATATATATAAAGATTTTATTGATTTATTGGAAAGAGAGTACGAGCTGGGGTGGGGGAATACAAGGGAGATGAAGGGGCAGAGGGAAAGGAAGAAACAGACTCCCCCCTGAGCAGAGAGCCCAAAGTGGGGCTCGATTTCAGGACCCTGGGATCATGACCTAAGACAAAGGCAGATACTTAACCAACTGAGACACCCAGGTGTCCCTCTCTCTTTCTTTAAAAAAAATAATAAGGGTACCTGAGTGGCTCACTTGGTTAAGCATCTGCCTTCAACTCAGGTCGTGATCTCTGGATCCTGGGATCCAGCCCCACATCAGGCTCCCCACTTTGGGAGGAATCTAGTTCTCCCTCTCCCTCTGCCTGTCACTCCCCTTCCTTGTGCGCATGCTCTCTTATTCTCTCAAATAAAGGAATAAAATATTTTAAAAATAAATAAATAAAAATAAATAAATAAAAATCAGGGCTGCCTGGGTGGCTCAGCTGTTAAGCATCTGTCCTCGGCTCCGGTCAATCAGGTCGCAATCCCAGAGTCCTGGGATCGAGGTCCACATTGGGCACCCTGCTCAGCAGGAAGCCTGCTTCTCCCTCTCACACTCTCCCTGCTTGTGTTGCTTCTCTTGCTGTCTCCTTCTCTATCAAATAATGAAGTCTTAAGAAAGAAAGAATGAAAGAAAGAAAGAGGGGCACCTGGGTGGCTCAGTGGCTTAAACCTCTGCCTTCGGCTCAGGCCATGATCTCAGGGTCCTGGGATCAAGCCCCGCATCGGGCTCTCTGCTCAGCGGGGAGCCTGCTTCCTCCTCTCTCTCTTTCTCTGCCTGCCTCTCTGCCTGCCTCTCTGTCTGCCTCTCTGCCTACTTGTGATCTCTGTCAAATAAATAAATAAAATTAAAAAAAAAGAAAGAAATCCAAAGAATATTTTTCACTTAAAAATACATAAATAAAAATTAAAATGCCTATAAATAAATATTGATCTCTAATAAATAGGTATGCTTTTGTGGAAGTATGAGTTAACAATTCCAAAATTCCCTTTTGTATAATCTAGGTTTCAGGAAACATGTAAATATATTAGAAATAATGGGAACTAGGTACTTACTAACGGAGTTACAAATATAAGGAATTTATAAATCTGGATGGAGGAAGAGAAGAATGTACCCTGAAGTATTGAATTAGAATTGAAGGTAACAAGATGATCTCCAGATTTTAGATAAGATGGAGAAAGAGAACTGTGTGTGTCTATGTGTGTGTGTATTTCCCAAATTTTGTATTTTAAATTTAAAAAAATTAAAAAAAATTTTTTAAAGATTTTATTTATTGGGGGCGTCTGGGTGGCTCAGTGGATTAAAGCCTCTGCCTTCGGCTCAGGTCATGGTCCCAGGGTCCTGGGATCAAGCCCCGCATTGGGCTCTCTGCTCAGCAGGGAGCCTGCTTCCTCCTCTCTCTCTCCCTGCCTCTCTGCCTACTTGTGATCTCTGTCTGTCAAATAAACAAATAAATAAATAAATCTTAAAAAAAAAAGATTTTATTTATTTATTTGACAGACAGAGACCACAACAAATAGGCAGAGAGAAAGGAAGCAGGCTCCCTGCTGAGCAGAGAGCCCGATGCGGACTCTATCCCAGGACCCTGAGATCATGACCTGAGCTGAAGGCAGAGGCTTTAACCCACTGAGCCATCCAGGTGCCCCAAATAAATAAAATCTTCAAAAAAAATTTTTTAAAAGATTTTATTTATTTATTTGACAGACAGAGATCACAAGTAGGCACAGAGAGGGGAAGGAAGCAGGCTCCCTTCTGAGCAGAGAGCCCGATGCGGGACTCTATCCCAGGACCCTGAGATCATGACCTGAGCTGAAGGCAGAGGCTTAACCCACTGAGCCACCCAAGTGACCCAAATAAATAAAATCTTAAAAATAAAAAAAAAGAGGGGCGCCTGGGTGGCTCAGTGGGTTAAAGCCTCTGCCTTCGGCTCAGGTCATGATCCCAGGGTCGTGGGATCGAGCCCCGCATCGGGCTCTCTGCTCGGCGGGGAGCCTGCTTCCTCCTCTCTCTCTGCTTGCCTCTCTGCCTACCGGTGATCTCTGTCTGTCAAATAAATAAATAAAATCTTTAAAAAAAAAAGAAATAATTTCAGATTTACAGCAAAGCTACAAAACAATTCCTATATATCCTTTATTGGGATCCTCCTCTGTTAACTTTCTACCACTGTCCTTTATCATTCCTTCTTTCTGCGTATGTGTGTATTTTTGTGTCAGGGGTCCCCAAGACCATCCCCCAGTATGGTGATTCAGCAGGATGACTTAGAAGATTCAGCATATAGTTGTACTCCTAGCTAAGGTGTATTGCTGTGAAAGGACAGATACATGACGAGATCAACAAGATAAACGGGCACAGGTGGAATCTGGAGAAATCCTTGCATGGACTTCCTTAGATTCCCCACCTGCCTTGAGCAAAGGGAAAATTGACATGGGCTGAGGTCCAGAGGAAACCAGGAACAAGCTTGTAAGAGTCCTCTCCCAGAGCGGTCACACAGGATGCATTTAATTTCTCTAACACTGAGCTGTGACAACACGTGTAATACTTTGTGTACCAGGGAAGCTCGTTAGAGACTCAGTGCCTAAGGTTTTCACTGGGGGATGGTTATGAGACCTCCTCCACCTACCATTTACCAAAATTCCAGGCTCCCTAAAGGAATGCAGGTGCTCAGCCTAAATCACATTGTACAAATGGTTGGGCACAGTGAACCATTCTTACCATTTGGAAAAACTTCTGTATCAGGGTAGGAAACTCTTTGTCACCCAAGTTACCAGATGCCAGTCAAGGGCTAACCTTGCAAACAAGCCTTTGTAAGGATAGCCAGTCTCAGTGTCAACTCTTTCCTGTACAAAGATATATAAGAAAAAAACTGTCCCCTATATAACCACAGTATCATTATCAAAATCAGGAAATTAATTCTGATAGATTCCTGTGATTATTTTGGAAACACTATTCAAAGTTTGCCAATTGTCCCCCTGACACCTTTTTTCTTTTTACAGATTTTATTTATTTATTTGAGAGTGGGAGAGCAAGAGAGAGAGAGCGAGAGCGGGGAGGAGAGGGAGAAGCAGGCTCCCTGCTGAGCGGGGAGCCCAATGCAACTTGATCCCAGTATACTGGGATCACGACCTGAGCCAAAGGCAGACGCTTAACCCACTGAACCACTCATATGCCCTGACATCCTTTACCGTAAAATAAAATCCTTTTTTTTTCCTGGTACAGGATTCAATGCAGAAATCACATGTAGCATTCAGTTGTCGTGTTCCTTTAATCTCTTTAAATCTGGATCACTTCCTCAGTTTTCCTTTGTTTTTCTTTTTATGACCTTGGTATTTATGAGGAGTACAAACTGTTATTTTGTAGAATGTCCCTCAATTGGCGTTTGCTTGATATTTTTTCATGATTAGATTCAGATTTGAATTTTTGGCAGAAACACCACAGAAGTGACGCATCTTTCTCAGTGCCTCACATCAGGAGGCAGGAAATACCAGTCTGTCCCCATATTCATGATGTTAATGTCCTCTTGGTGAAGGTAGTGTCCACCAGGTTTCTCCACAGTAAAGTTACCATTTTTCTAATTATAATTAAGAAGTAATTTGTTTAGGGGCACCTGGGTGGCTCAATTGGTTAAGGGTCTGCCTTCAGCTCATGTCATGATCCTAGGGTCCTGGGATCAAGTCTAGCATCGGGCTTCCTGCTCAATGTAGAGCCTGCTTTTCCCTCTGCCTGTGGCTCCCCGCGCTTGTGCTCTCGCTCTCTCTCTCTCGGACAAATAAATAAACAAAATCTTTCAAAATTTTTAAAAAAAACAAGTAATCTGGGATGCCTGGGTGGCTCAGTTGGTTGGACGACTGCCTTCGGCTCAGGTCATGATCCCGGAATCCCGGGATCAAGTCCCGCATCAGGCTCCCAGCTCCATGGAGAGTCTGCTTCTCCCTCTGACCTTCTCCTCGCTCATGCTCTCTCTCACTATCTCTCTCTCAAGTAAATAAATAAAATCTTTAAAAAAAAAACAAGTAATCTGTGGGGAGATCCTTTAATTCTATGTAAATATAGCATTCCTCATCATACTTTCACCCACTGGTTTTAGCACCCATTGATGATTTTTGCCTGAAACAATTACTACAGTGGTGTTTGCCATATAGTAATTTTTTAAATATTTTATTTATTTACTTGACAGAGATCACAAGAAGGCAGAGAGAGGAGGAAGCAGGCTCCCTGCCAAGCAAAGAGCCCCATATGGGGCTCGATCCCAGGACCCTGGGATCATGACCCAAGCCAAAGGCAGAGGCTTCAACCCACTGAGCCACCCAGGTGCCCCCACAGAGTAATTTTCTAATTTCATCATTTCTTCTACATTTAGTAGTTGACAACCCACTGTAAGGGAGTTTTCCCTTGTCCTCCATTCATTTATTTAAATTAGCTGGGACTTGTGGATTTTCTTTTAAGATTTTGTTTATTTATTTGAGAGAGAGAGAGAGAGGCAGAGATGGTGATGGAGATAGGGAGAGAGAGCGCAAGTGGGGAGGAGGGAGAAGCAGGCTCTCCACTGAGCAGGTAGCCCGAAGCAGAGCTCAATCCTATCCCAGGATCCTGGAATCATGATCTGAGCCGAAGGCAGATGCTTAACCTGACTCATAGATTCTTCTTAATTTTTAAAAGATTATTTATTTATTTATTCATTCATTCATTTATTTATTTATTGAGAGAGAGATGAGCAAGGGACAGAGGGAGAAGCAGGCTCCCCGCTGATCAGTGAGCCTGATGTGGGACTGGATCCCAGGACCCTGGGATCATGACCTCAGCCACCCAGGTGCCCCTCATGGATTCTTTATAAATTCAAATTCATTCAATGGATGGTCAAACAAGATGCTCCAGATTCACCTTGTACTTTCCTTGTCTCGGACCTGCAATCAACCATTTCAAAAAAGATCTCTGGTTCCTGTTAGTGGAAAATGATAATTAGACGAGAGAAATCAATTAGAGGTACACTGACTGGAGGAGAAGAAATAAAGATACCTTTATTTTCAGATGATATGGTTTTGTACCTGGCAAAACCTACAGAATTAATGATAAAACTGTAACAAAGTATTCAGCAAAGTGGAGGAAAGTAAAATTAACATAAAGAAGTCAATGGCCTTCATGGGGCACCTGAAGGGCTCCGCTGGTGGAACATATGACTCTTGATCTCAGGGTTGTGAGTTCGAGCCCCATGTTGGGTGTAGAGCTTTCTAAAAATACATGAACTTTCAAAAATAAATAAATAAAATAAAATCTTTTTAAAAAGACATCAATGGCCTTCATATATACAAATAATAACCAGTTAGAGGATATAATGATAGAGAAAACCCCACTTACAATAGCAGCAATGAAGATAATATACCTTAAGAGTGAATCTAACAAGAAATGCAACAAAAAAAAATCTATAGGAAGAAAACTTTAAACTGTGTTTGTCAAAACCCATAGATCTTTATAGCACACACAAAAATGAATCTTAATCTATGAAAATTAAAAAAAAAAATAAACCAGGAGGTCAGGGAATCCCAGGGTGGAATGCAGACTGTGACAACATTATCTAACTCTATTGCAAATAAAGGACATGACCTCACTGAAGGGGGCAGGAGAAGGCATGCTAACGTAAGTAACCTTGGAAAAGAGTCCTTTGACTGGAAACCCCAATGTTAAAGACAAAAGGAACCACAGAAAAATATTTAACTCAATTTTGTTAAAGTTATTTCCCACAGAGGTCCAAGTTAACAATTCTGATATTGCTAGACATGTTTATAGCAATTATATAATTACATAAATGGGTGGTGGATGGTTGGAGCCAGGTTTCTCATGTTTGGAGTGGGAACACATAAATAAGCAAGAAGAGATAGAATGAACTATGAGGTACTGGAATATCCGTATGAATTCATGTTTGTGTTAAAATACATACAGAGGGAGAGATACAGAAACCATTGTAGATATGTGTATGTGCATGAGTTAGTATACATACCTCTACTTACAGGTCAAAAGACAACTGACAGTCTGCGAGAAAATGCACGCAGTATCTTTAAACAGTAAAGCGTTCATATCCTCCATATACAAAGAAGTCTTGAAACTTGAGGGGGTAAGGTCAAAAAAGCCAATAAAAAAAGGGCAAAGGTTGTGAACAAACAATTCACACATTTAAAAAGTATATTGACATGGCCCTTCAATATGTAAAAAGTGTAATCTCACTCATAGTTGGAGAAACGCAAATTAAAACGACCCCAGGAGGATGGATTGACAGATTGTGAAATATCTATACTATGGGATTCTATTCATCAGTAAAAAGGGGAAAAGTACTGATATACACAGCAAGTTGGATGAATCTTTTTTTTTAAGATTTTATTTATTTATTTGACAGACAGAGATCACAAGTAAGCAGAGAGGCAGGCAGAGAGAGAGAGAAGGAAGCAGGGTCCCCGCTGAGCAGAGAGCCCGATGTGGGGCTCGATGCGGGGCTCGATTCCAGGACCCTGGGATCATCACCTGAGCAAAGGCAGAGGCTCAACCCACTGAGCCACCCAGGCACCCCAAGTTGGATGAATCTTAAAGGCATTATGATGAGTGAAAGGCACCAGATACATGAGTACATACTGTCTCATTCCATTTGTATAAAACTCTGAAAAAGACAAATATAATCTATAGTGACAAAAAGCAAATTAGTGGTTGCCTGAGGTATGGGGGCGATGTTGGGAAAGGGTGCGAAAGAACCTGTTGCGGGTGGTGAAAATGGTCTATATATTGATTGTGGTAGTCCTTACAACGTTATATACATTTGTCAAAACTCACTGAACTGTACCCTTAAGTATATATATTGTTAAACAAACAAACAACAGCTCCAAAATGGAGTTGCTTATGCACATCACCAAGCGAAGACTTAATTACAGTTTTGGCTCTCCCAGATATGAACTCTTACACCAGTCAATCAAGAATCACCCACTCATGGGGCACCTGGGTGGCTCAGTGGGTTAAGCCTCTGCCTTCAGCTCAGGTCATGATCTCAGGGTCCTGGGATCGAGGCCGCATCGGGCTCTCTGCTCAGCAGAGAGCCAGCTTCTCCTCTCCCTCTGCCTGCTTCTCTGCCTACTTGGGATCTCTCTCTCTCTCTCTGTCAAATAAATAAATAAAATCCTTAAAAAAAAAAAAAAAGGAAGCACCCACTCGGCACTAGTTTGGTGGTCTGACAAACTTCTGCCATCCCCTAAAGGAAAGTAACCTTGCAATAACCAACTTGGGCTTTCTGCTTGGAAAATTTCCTTATTCCTGCTCCCTTCTGGACATAAATGTCATTTTGTACAGCTTCTCAGGGCTCTTTTCCATCTGCTAGATTAGATACTGCCTAATTCAGATATGCTTTGCTCAAATAAACTCCTAAAATTTTTAATATGCCTACAGTTTATCTTTTAATTATATATATGGGGGGAGAGGGAGAGCATCTCAATAAATTCATGAAATTACAAATGGTAAAAAGCTCTGGCTGAAAATGCTTTCCCAAAGCAGGCAAATTATTTACCCCTATGAAAATGAGGACAAAAAAACCTTCAATAAGATATCATTTCTTACCTCTCAGATTGGAGAAAAAAATTTTTTAAAGGTTTTACTTATTTATTTGATGGAGAGAGAGAGAGAGAGAGAGAGAGAGAAGGAGCACACAAGCAGGGGGAGTAGGAGAGGGAGAAGCAGGCTCTCTACTGAGCAGGGAGCCCGATGTGGGGCTCGATCCCAGGACCTTGGGATCATTACCTGAGCTGAAGGCAGAGGCTTAGCCAACTGAGCCAGCCAGGTGCCCCTGGATCAGAGAAAATTTAAAAAAATGACTGCACAGTCTCTTGGAAAGGCTGTGGGAAGCAGGTTGTCAAATACATCACTAGTGGGCATGAAATGGGAACAGCCCTTTGGGGAAGAAATTTGGAGATACCCAACAAAACTACATCTGCACTTTTTGATGCAGCAATCCTATTTCTATGTATTGACCCTAAATATATGCCTCAGATAACAAAAAATTACATATACATACAAGGGCATTTTTTTGGCATTGTTTATAATTGCAAAGTATTGGAAACAACCTACGTGGGCAAACATAGGCGAGTGGTTAAATTACGATACATCTACAAAATGGGGTACCATGTAGCTGCAAGAGAGACAAGATATAGTGTCAAACGACAAATGCAAAGCACGCTACCCTTCATGCACGAAAAATAAGATAATATACATATATCTGTTCATTGAGCAAAAAGAAACACAGAATGGCTAAACAAGAAAGTAAGTAGACTGGTTACCTCCACAACGGTGGGGAGGGGCAAAATGGAATTCTAATAGAAACAAAGGAATCTGACGGTATTTCAAATGAATCACACAGCCTAATGGAAGGGGGCGAGGAGGAGGAGAACTAACCCAAGTAGTTCTTGAACACAGTATTTTGACTATCATCAGATTAAAGACAAAAGGAACTGCATCAAATAGTGAAGCTTCTTAAACCCAGTATTTTGACTATTAGACTGTTAGACTATTGGATTATTTGACTTTAGACTGCCATGAGCCTAAAGACGAGAGACTGTAAAACAACTATATTGACCTCTAGTTGGTAGGTTTGTTTTCTGCAGTCTAATGATTTAGCAATTCTGGTTACCTAATGGGTATTATATGATTGCACAAATAAGCAAATTTGTTGCGGATAATGAGAGTCCAGGTTTCTTTTCACTGAAGAAGGGATTTACAAATATGGAATGTGAGACAACTAGAATGAACCTTGTGTTGGTGGGTTGACATGTAAGGTATTAGTAATGAATTTATGTTTTCAAAATATAGGTACCTATAGCAAAATATGTAAATAGATATGTATGGCTAGATGGAGAACACATACATGTATTTCCTAGCTTTGTACACCGGGAGGGCCTAGAAACAATTACACCTCAATAGCAATACACACTTTGTCAACTGGCACTGAAAATAAGGTCAGACTGCACTCAGCCATCTAAAAAAAAAAAGAAATCTTACCAATTGCCACAACCTGGATGGAACTGGAGGGTATTATGTTAAGTGAAGTAAGTCAAAGAAAGACAATTATTATTTTATTTCACCCATACGTGGAATTTAAGAAACAAACCAGAGGACCACAGGGGAAGGGAGGGAAAAGTAAAATAAGGAAAAATCAGAGAGGTAGACAAACCATAAGAGATTCTTAACTCTAGGAAACAAGCTGAGGATTGCAGGAGGGGAGGTGGGTGGGGGGCTGGGGTAACTGGGGGATAGACATTAAGGAGGGCACTTGGTGTGATATGAACTGTTGAATCACTAAACTCTACCTCTGAAACTAATAATACACTACATGTTAATTAATTGAATTTAAATTTAAAAAAATAAGGTGAGTCTGGAGCATCTTATAATGCCAACAAGAAAGTGCAAAACAAAAACAAAAACAAAACGATGGGGGCATGCCAAGGGGACAGGGAAGTCAACTTGAAGGAGCTCCCGCTGGCCAAATCTGGGACAGTTTGAGCACCAAAGGAAATAATGATAGTGATTATAATTCATTGAACAAAGTAAGTCTGTACAGATATACATACATAAATGGGGGAGAAGAGAAAGCTCTTCCTTACTGTAGAATAGCAACTAATAAATACGAAAGGAATGTTGGTGTTAGAAAATCATCACTAAATACTGAAGCCAATGGTGCATAAATTTTGCATAGAAAGAATGATAAGGCAAAGGTGGTGAAACGTAAACAATGGACGAATCTGGGTAGGGGTACCTGGAATTTCCTTGTACCACTCTTGCTTTTGGGTACACTTAAAATGATATAAAAATTAAGTTACCGTCCCCCACCAAAGAAAGATAAAATAGAGTATGCTAGTATTGATAATGTCTCTAAACATGCTTTCTAATGTTGCTTCTTCCCAGATAAAAACTACCGCTTGGGTAGTGGGGTTTGTATAGGGAGCCAGAAAGCACAAGAGAGGCTTATAATGCATTTTACTACTTATTTGGATGTTCCTGGGGTTTCGCCATCCTGTTTTTGTTTTTGTTTTTGTTTTTTTTATACGAAGCTTTTTCTTTTGATTCACTGCGGTTCTTTCCTTTTGGGTATTTTACATTTATTTCTGGCTAAGCCCTTTACCTAACAGGATGCACGGCGTTTGTTAAGAAAATCAGCATCAAATCTTACCAAAAGAAAAAAAAAAAAAGCCAAGGGCTTCACCAGAGGCGGGATTTCCCTCTGGGGTCACTCGGAGGAGGGCGGGAACAATATTAGCGCGCAAAGCTTCCGCTTTCATTTCTGGGGTTATAAGTCAACCATTCTCATTAAAGGAGTACGGCGGAAGGGTGATTTTCTGTCGTCAAACCCTTCCCTAGCGACGAGTCCACCGATGACATAGGGATGCCACAGTGTCGCATCACAATGGGTGGTCTATGAGACCTCAAAAGCCAAATCAGACGACCTAGTTTGCGGTAAAACATTAAATTGCAGTTCACCTGACCTGTCAGTTTCACTCTCTTCTCTCCGTCTCCAAAATACTGAACTTCCGGGGTAGACTCCTCCCCCTCCATTCCTGGCCAGTGGTTTGATCCGATCGTAATACTGACAGGAGGGACGACCTGCATCTGCGCAGAAGGCTGTGGGGGGGGTGGGGGGGAGGAACATGGCGCAAGCTCTGTCTGAGGAGGAGTTTCAGCGGATGCAGGTGCCGCTCGCCGCGAAAAGACCACCGCGCTAGGCGACGGGGGGCGGGGTAGAGAGAGGTCGTGGCACCGGCTCTGAGAAGGGTTTGGTTATGGTGGACCTTGGGTCTAGGGGGTTGGTCTGGGGAAGGGAAACTGAGGCTCTGAGGGGCGAGACTGTTGGGTTCGGAGATACTGTTGGGTTCTGAGGGGTTGGCGTCTGTTAGCTTTGTGGGCGGAGGAGAGAGTCCTAGAGTGGGCGATACCTCACTCACACCTGGAGGGGACGAGACCTTTGGCCCGTGCGGGGGACACCATGGGTCGGTGATGATAACATTGGGTTTTGAGAGGAGATCCTGAGAGGGCGAAACCATTTTGTCTGGAGAGGAAGGAAACAGGCATTGGGTCATTTGCGTCATGGTGGGGGGAGCCCTTGAGAGGGCAGTACCATTCATTATCCTGTGGAAGGTGGAAATGTTTGTGGGAGATACCACTATGCCAGGGAATTGGGCAAAGACCCCACATGTTGTCATTGTTCTGGGGGTGGAGTTCCTGTGTGGGTGCTGGTAGTGGATCCTAAGAGGGGGCGCAACCTTTGGATCTAGGTTAGGGGTGATCCTATTAAGCCTGGGGTGAAGAGGACCCAGAATGGATAATACCATTAATTCCTATTGGAGAGAGGACCAAAAAAGGTTAAAGAGTGATAGCTTGGACCACACAGAGAGGAAATCACTGGACTTTGGAGAAGTACCCCAGTTGGGTACCCTGACCACTCGAATTCTTTTGTGGACAACTCTGAGTTGGGATGCAAGGCAAAAGTAGGCCCTTGTTGAGAGAGTTCCTTATTGGGGAAGACCATTGGATTTTGTGTTTGGGGAGACTCTGAAAGGGGGAAAGCCCTGAGTAGGATCCTGTGGGAGGAGAGGGGAACTCTGAGGGTAGGTGATCCATTGATACTTGAATGAGATAAACCAGTTGTTCCTGTGTGAGGGATGCCTAGGGTGAAAGGGTGAGATCCGGGAGGGTGAAAGGGGAAGTTACAACCTGTAACTGTGAGGGGAGATTCTAAGTGAGTAAGAGTAATCCAGTTGGCCTACCCAAGGTTTTGTGGAGGAGAAACCCTGAAGGATGTAGGGCCATTCCGTTGGATTGTGACTAGGGAGTTCTTGAGGGGTGTGGGGAACCCTTGAGTGAGGAAGATTGATTTAATTAGGCCATGAGTGAGGGGAAAACCATTTGGCTCTGACGGATAAGGCTTCTGTGTGGGTGCCAAGGGTGTACTAACTGGATCAAGACAGGGGAATACAGATCATTGGATCTGGTAGAGTAACAGGGGCAGGAAAGATTCTGTAGGGGCCAAGCCCTTTGACCTTAAGCAGACCACCAGGGGGTGAAGGCTGGTGCCATGGGAGGAGGGAAAGATCCTGGTGGCATAAGGGATAGTAAGTCTGGGAAGAACCGGCCTCACTGCCCTACAGGGCTGTTAGGAAGGGGTATGCTGTTTGGAGTGGCCCATACTTTATTTTCCCTTAATTCTTTAAAGGGGTTAATTCTAAAGAGCCTTGGGGGTGAGGACCCCAGGGAGCTCCCAACTTAGTGTAAGTTGGACAGGAGAATACCAGGCCCTCTTCCCTTGAAAAGAGGGAGGAGTACAGGCCCCTGCCCCCTATGCTCAGGGCCCTAGAAGTCTGGCCAGGCGGATAGGCAATACTCTCCTATGACAGAAAGATAGACCAGTGTTTAGTGTCTGATGAAGTCAGCCAGGATTAGTGGGGAGAACTTTATCCTGTGGGCATGGGGAGCCCTGGGATACGCATGAGCAAGAACTTGACTGCATCAGTGTTCTGTCTATGGCCTGAATGCAGAGGGATGGAAGAGTGAGGCTGGCTGTGGTTCTAAGTAGAGCTGGAGAAGGTGGGACAGGGGCTGAGGGGCTGGAGGCTCATTTAGGATGTAGCATGCATAGGTCTTAAGGAGTGACTAGAGAGGCATAGAGAGGGCAGTAAGGTCTGTGGGGCTTAGGGGATTAGCTCCCTCATGGTGAAATGAGGGGCACATTCCTAACCTAGTTGTTTCCTTTCTCTGCTTCCCCCAAGGCTCAGCTCCTGGAACTCCGGACAAATAATTACCAGCTTTCAGATGAATTACGCAAGAATGGCGTTGGTGAGCTAAGAGGGTCTCATTAGGTGGGGGTGGCTTTGAGGGACAGAGGCCTGACAGGAAGACCTTTCAACTTCCTGCCACTGACTGAGGCTGAGACTCCCTGCTTTCCCCACACCAGAGCTCACCAGTCTTCGACAGAAGGTCGCCTACCTGGATAAGGAGTTCAACAAAGCTCAGAAGGTACCTCCCTCCACCCACTCACCCACCCATGCTTCCCTGTAACCATCTGACTCATTCATCTATCCAGGGAGCACCTACAGGGAACCAAGCCGAACATCAGTCATTCAAAAAACTCTAATGGAAGTCTCTTTAGTTTGCTAATTTTGTCTAATCCTGCTTAGTTATTGATTAATATTAATTTGCTCTTTTTTGTAAAGATTTTATTTATTTATATATTTATTTGACTGAGACAGTGAGAGCAGGAACACAAGCACGGGGATAGGAGAGGGAGAAACAGGCTTCCCGCTGAGCAGGGAGCCTGATGTGGGGCTCGATCCCAGGACCCTGAGATCATGACCTGAGCCAAAGGCAGATGTTTAACCGACTGAGCCACCCAGGCGCCCCTTAATTTACTCTTAATGAATTTACGGTTTCAATTACTCAGTCTCATTCACTAACTTCTAACAAAATAGTCACATCCATAGGTGAATCTGCCTTGAATCTGCCTTCTGTCTTCCACTCACACTCCTGCCTTGTGCTCCCACTTTCCATCTGTGTCCTGGTCCTATTGGTAACGTAAGACTAGACCTACCTCTCAGATCATCTGAAGATGAAATAGTGTATAACCTGTTATGGCCCCTCAAGATATTCAAGGCCCTCTTTAGTCTTTTTCTTCCCTGCTCTTTCCCCACATGTAGCTCAATGTTATGTACTCCATAAATATTTGTTAGACGAAAGCATACGTAATGCAGAAAATCTGGCAATCAGGAAGCTGGGCTTCTCTTTGGTATGGTGCTGATTGCAGAACGTGGCAGTGCCCTCAGCTGCCCAACAAGGGAGCAGCAGTTTTCATGGTGCATGGGAGGGATCCACGTAGATATGTTTGGACCCATGTAGTAATGCAGCCACAATTTTTGAGCCTGGAAACCCAGCCCTTGAAGGGTTAAATACTAAGACTCATGAACACTCTCAAGAGCTAAGAGGAAGGCTTTTGAGCGGGGTGCCCTTCACTCACTCACTCCATCATTCCTGTGGACTACAAATTTCATGCAAGTTCTGTGATTGAAGATGCTCCCATCCCCCAACCCGTCATCATTATCTCCCCTTGACACTTGCCACAGTGTCTCCATAAACTAGTGAGGGAGTCCATCTCCATTCACCTTCTCTCTCTTCCTACCCCCCTTACCTTTAGGCACTGAGCAAGAGCAAGAAAGCTCAGGTAAGGGGACCCATGGTGAGTGAGTGTGTTTGGGAAACCGAGAGGTGATATTTCTGTATGCTGAGATCTCCTGGTATTGGCCTTTCTTTCTCTGTGTGTGCACTTGAATCTGTGACTGCCTCATTGTCATATGTTTGTATGTCTCTCTTTATTTTCCTGTGTTTGTCTCACTCTGGACCTCTCCATCATTCCTTCTCCCTCTCTGGCTGGCCTTGTCTCTGAGTCTCTCTCTTCCTGTCTTCCTGTTCCTCTCTGACTGTTGCTTCTCTCCCCAACCTTCCATTTTTCTCTCCCTTACCTGTGCCATCATTTCTCTTTTCTTCTTTCCCTTTCTCTCTCTATCTGACTCCTTGTTTCTTTCTCCCTCTCCTTTCCTTTGTCGCTTCCTCATTTCTTTCCCTGACCCCCTTTCTTGCTTCTGTTCTCCCTCCCATTGATCTCTCTGTGCCTATCTCTTTCTTCCTGCCTTTTCTTTTTTCTCTCTTCCTCTCCATCCCTCTCTCCTTCCCTATCTGTCTTCTTTTCCCCATCTCTCTACCTGTTCTCTCACCTATTCTATCTACCATTCTCTTTCCTCCCACTCTCTCCTCTCATCTCCCTCTCTCCCCTCCCCTGTCTGTCTCCTTCCCTGTATCTGATTTCACCTATGTCATTTTCTTTATCCTATGATTTCCCCCCACCTGCCCCTATCATTTTCTTCCTCTTTGTTTCTTTGCCGTACCTCTCTGTCCTTTTCTACCCTTGTTGGAGACCTGGCCCATATCTGCCACTGCAGGAAGTCGAAGGGCTACTGAGTGAAAATGAAATGCTGCAGGCAAAGCTGCACAGCCAGGAGGAGGACTTTCGTTTGCAGAACAGCACGCTTATGGCGGAGTTCAGCAAGGTACTGGTGCCGGGGACAGCTGAGCGGGATCCTATGGGTAGGGGCCTCCTGGACTGAAGCTGGAGGGCTGCTGAAGGTGGTTGGACAGAGGCTAGCCCTGGATCACTGTCCATGGTGCTGAAACAGATCCTGGATCTGAGCTGGGGGGCAGTGATTTGACAAATGGGGCCACTCCCTGTGCTGGGATTAAAAGTCTGCAAGCCCTGAGGACAGCTGGTTCCAGACCAAATCACTCCTTTTCTTAAAGCTTCCAGTCCCTTTGTATATATTTGGTAGCTGATGCTAGGGAGCTCCAGGTTACTAGAGGGTCTTAGTTTAAGTTCTTATGCTTAGCATGAAATAGAAAAATGTTTTAGCTGCATCCCTTTTCTCTTCCTTCCTCTTCATCTGACCTGATCCTGGAGTTCTACTTCTTCTAGATAATTCATCCCAGGTTGGATAATTCTATCTCCTCACAGATTTTAGTGTTCTGGCTGTTCCTAAACCTACTAGGGAGTTAGAGATATTAGCTTTTGTTTCCTTATCTATCTTCTGTGTCCATGGTCAGGAAGGCTCTAAGGGGGACACCTGGGTGGCTTACTTGGTTAAGCATCTGCTTTCAGCTCAGGTCATGATCCCAGGGTCCTGGGATCGGGTCCAACATCTGCCTCCTAGATCAGCAGGGAGCTTGCTCCTCCCCCTGCCTGCCGCTCCCCCTGCTTATGCTCTCTTTCTCTGGCAAATAAATAATCTTAAAAAAAAAAGAAGAGGTGTCTAAGGTTTTAGTGTGTTTTAAGGAACAAATTCTCATGGCAACAAAAATGATATTTCCAGGACTCCATGTGAGAATCTAGTTCTTAAGACCTTAAAAAACAAAATATGAAAACAATCTTTAAGCAGGTACAATGTCAGGAGAGATGATTTGGCAACTAATAGTTAAGAGCTGTAAGGCCTAGATTAAAATCTTAGCTCTACCTTTTGTTAACTGTAAACTTAAGCAAGTCACTTGACCTGTTTGCTTCTTGGTTCCCAGATGTTTAAATCAGAAATAATAATGACAGCACCTGTCTTGTAGGGATTTTTGTGAGGATTGAATGGACTTGTGTCTGTAAATGACTTATGACAGCCTTGTACATAGTATTGGTTATGTAGGTGTTAGCTACTTTTTAAAAAAAATTTATTTATTTATTTGAGAGAGAAAGAGGTAGAATGAGTGGGAGGAGGGGCAGAGGGAGAAGCAGACTCCCTGGAGAGCAGGGAGCCCAATATAGGACTTGATCCCAGGACCCCAGGATCATGACTGAGCCAAAAGCAGACACTTAACCGACTGAGCTACCCAAGTGCCCAAGGTGATGATGGCTAGTGATAATATCGTATTATTATTACTGACTGATTTTCCTGCTAAAATATTTTTTGACTATTTAAAAGTCTTAGAGCCATCCTGTGGCCTTGCTCTGCCTCAGCCCTTACTACCACTTACCTGCCCTATTCCCATAGCCTTTTTGCTTGTCTCTTCACTTCTAGTTTCTCCTACCAGCCCATGCCCTAGAGGTTCTCCTGACCTGCAGACGTTATCACATCACTCCTTTAAGTAGCAGCTCCGAGTGGGTCCTTGACCCTGACTGTTCAGAACCCCTGGTGCTCAAATAATAGCCAACCTCATTTCCTCACTTCTCACTGCTTCCTGCCTCCAGCCTCAGTGGTATCGTGGTCCCTTTAAGGTGAGGCAGGGGCAGGCATTCTTCCATCAATCCAACTTGTGTTTCTCAGCACCTGCCCTGGACCAGGTGTAGAATATCCTTCCCACTCCCCTCTCCCTCCCCCAGGAACTGGTAGTGCTCACAGACAGAGCTGGGTTTAAGGCCTGCCTCTCCCACTTACTTGCCAAGATACTTCAGCTCCATTTTTCCTCCAACAAATAGTTATTGAGCACCCCCAGCATGCTGTACATTCTGGAGATAGTTGGAAGCAGCACAACCTGGCCCCCACTCTTGGGTAGCCTACCTTCTGGATGTGGGATGGGGAGAAAGAGAATGTTTTCTTTTTTTTAAGATTTTATTTATTTATTTGACAGACAGAGATCACAAGTAGGCAGAGAGGCAGGCAGAGAGAGAAGGGTGGAAGCAGGTTCCCTGCTGAGCAGAGAACCAGATGTGGGGCTCGATCCCAGGACCCTGAGATTATGACCTGAGCCAAAGGCAGAGGCTTTAACCCACTGAGCCACTCAGGCGCCCCAGAAAGAGAATGTGTTTTTTAAAATGGTAATAGTGGCGCTTGGCTGGCTCAGTTGAAAGAGTGTGTGACTCTTTATCTCAGGGTTGTGAATTCAAACCCCGTGTTGGGTATAGAGTTTACTTAAAAATAAAATCTTAAATAAAATAAAAATTAAAAATAATACTAGTATAGGTAACTGACAGTTAGGTAGTGCTTACTGCATGTCCAGTCCTGTTCGATGTGCTTTATGTTATTCAGTCATTTATTCTTTTTTTTTTTTAAGATTTTATTTATTTTTCAGAGACACAGCAAGAGAGGGAACACAAGCAGGGGAGCAGCAGAGGGAGAGGGAGAAGCAGGCTCCCCGCTGAGCAGGGAGCCTGATGTGGGGCTCGATCCCAGGATCCTGGGAACATGACCTGAGCCAAAGGCAGACACTTAACAACTGAGCCACCGAGGCACCCCTCACTCATTTATTCTTAAAATGGGCCAATGATATATTATTAAGATCCCTACTAAGCAAATGAGGAAAACCAAGCCCCAGAGAGGTGAAGCCATTTGTCTCAAGGACACGTGGCTAAAAAATGGCAGAGTAGAAGTTCACATCCAAGCAGGCTAATTTCAGGATCTGTGCTTGTGACCCTGTGTTACGAAATAAAGTGTAATCATCAATCACAATTTAGAATCCAAACATCTGCCCAGTTTTAAGAAATTAAGAACATCCTAGGTCAGGTGGGGAGTTTTGTTCTTGGTGGTTGGTTGTCGAGGTGGGTGGGTATTAACTGAGCCAAGATGCTGTGGAATCTGCTGGCTCTTCATCAGACTGCCCAGAGGACCATAAGTACTGCTTCACACAGGCAGTTTGAAAATAAAGTTCCAGAGAAACAAAAGCTATTTCAGGAGGATAATGGAATTCCACTGCATCTAAAGGGTGGAGTAGCTGAAGCCCTCCTGTCTAGAGCTACTATGATGCTTACAGTTGGTGGAACAGCATATGCCATATATCAGCTAGCTATGGCTTCATTTCCCAAGAAGCAGGATTGACTTCAGTTTATCATCTCAGCAGGCAGTTGGTTCAGTTTCGTTCAGCTCTCTATGGACCAGTATCTGATAAATGAGTTCTTTGGGGATCAATATTTATTGACTTATACTAACTGCCACCAATAAAGCAGTCTTTACCATGGAAAAAAAAAGAACATACGAGGTCAATTTAATCACGATTAGTACTAGGTAAGAAAGAAATGAACAGCGCTGTGCTGGAGAGTTTCGGAATTTGTGTTGGGGGATACCACTTAAAGGGTGACATTTGAACAGAGCACTGAAGGTTGCAAAGGAGCCAGTCATGTGAAGAACTAGATGAAAGGAATAGTGTTCTAGGTAGAAAATATCCCAGGCAGGGGAATAAAAATTCTCTGTGAGCCTCAGTATTCTCATCTGAAAATGGGGACAAAGGATCTTTTTTTTTTAAAAAGATTTTATTTATTTATTTGACAGAGAAAGCACAAGCAGGGGAAGCAGCAGGCAAGGGGAGAGGGAGAAGCAGGCTCTCTCTGAGCAGGGAGTCCGATTCTGGGCTCTATCCCAGGACCCTGAGATCATGACCTGAGCCGAAGGCAGATGCTTGACTGACTGAACCACCCTGGTGCCCTGGGGACGAAGGATCTTGTCTGGACCCCTGTAGAACTCTTTTAGCCAGGAGTTGAGCAAGGGGCTGGCCTAGTTTTATTCGCTTTGCATGTTTCTCCAAGGACAAGGGCTGATGATGAGGAGCTGTGGCTAGTGCCGGCCTTGGACATGCCCGGGAAGCTGTCTGTGCCTAGGCTCCCAGACACAGACCCACCCTCACAGAAGGGGTCTGGCAGTCGGGCTATTTGTGATGCTGACAACCTGGACCAGCAGCTTCCAGATGGAGCCTGCCAGAGGTCTTGAATTATGACTGCAAGGTTGCGATTGGGCAAGCAGAAAATTGCCCTCAGTGGCCTCTGCCCTCTCTGACTTGGCCTCTTAACAGATGGGTGAATTCAAAGTCATTTGACATTTGTGCCTCCGTGTCCTTATCTGTGAAGTGGGGATAATGAGTTACGACGGCACCCTACCTAATGCAGGGGCATTATGGGAATTATGCCAACTGTAAAGTGCATCTGCCAAGCGCTAGGTATATTGCAGCCAATATTGTTCTGATTCTCTTCTTGTCTGCTCCCTCACTCCTCCCCTGTTCAGCTCTGCAGCCAGATGGAGCAGCTGGAACGGGAGAACCAGCAACTGAAGGATGGGGCTGCCAGGGCAGGCACTGCCCAGGCTGGGGGTCTTGTGGATGGCGAGCTGCTGAGACTGCAGGCGGAGAACACGGCCTTGCAGAAAAATGTGGCAGGTGCAAGCAGGCCCTCCTTGGGGATGTGGGGACCTTGGGGATTGAGTAGGGTGTTTTCCCGCTGGGGGAAGGGAAGAGGTTTCAGAATCAGGCTGGGCCTGGCTATGAACCAGCGTATAACTTTGGACAAGCCATTTCACCTCTGAGTCAAAGCTTCCTCATCTCCAGGGTGCTTGTGGGGATGTCCACCACGTGGGAGACAGAAGTAGAGCTAAGATGAGGTGGTATCTTTCTGGGTTGAGTTCAGTGCCTGGTACCTAGCGAATGTTACAGATTAGCAGATCGGACACCAGAAAGGAGCTCTTTGCTAAATGGAGAGAGTGAGTGAAGGAGCTTTCGGAAGACTCTGAGCCCAGATTGTCCGTGGTCTAGGAGGAAGGCTCAAAGGAAGCTTGGTAGAGTGTGGGAGGGTCCCAGTGTGGGGGTGTTTGGAGAGCAGCTGAGGCCTGCTGTGTGGTAGGTGCTGATTTGGTGATCAGGAGGGAGGCTTTGTAGCTTTGGTTGAGGATTAGTTGGTTACAGGATTCAGCTGTAAGTAGCAGGGGTGGAGGGTGGTGATCATCACCTTGGAGGGCTGTGGGTGGGTCCTGGGGGTTAGGGGGTAGAGGTTGGGGAAACTGGATGGGGTTTCAGTGGATGGGAGAGCTTAAAAGATTTGTGAGGAGTGTGGATGGACCTGAACCTTTGTTTTTGTAGGCACTTGGTCATTTGGGGCAGGGTCTCTTCTGCCTGAGGGATCCAAGGCCAACTCTTCCATCTGCTTGTGGCATGGCAGGGGTCTTCAGAGAATACTTCCTCCATCATCTGTTTCTGTTCTACCCCCCAGCCCTGCAGGAACGCTATGGGAAAGAGGCTGGGAGAGCCCAAGCTGCCAGTGAGGGCCAAGGGGACCCCCCAGGGGGCCCCGCCCCCACTGTCCCAGTCCCCATGCCACTGGCAGAAGTGGAGTTGAAATGGGAAATGGAGAAGGAAGAAAAGAGATTGCTCTGGGAGCAACTGCAAGGCTTGGAGGTGATTCTGTGTCTGTTGGGGCTGGGGTGCCAGGACACAGGCAGATGCCCTAGGTCTGCCTGCGGTCCCACGGAGATGTCTGTGATGTCACCAACTCGTGGGCGGACAGATTAGGGAGGCAGGAGGGCAGGGGAAGGCACAGGTCTAACCTCCCCCCTTGCTCATATTAACTCCCTCCCTCATCCTTCCCCTGCAGAGCTCAAAGCAGGCAGAAACATCCAGGCTGCAGGAGGAACTTGCTAAGGTGGGGCTGCTGAGCTTTCCCTGGACTTTGTCCCCCTACAACTCCCCACCTGCCATGCTTCTCCTGGCTGGGAAGAAGGACAAGAGTAACCCCCCCACCCCCGCAAAGCCTGAGTTTCCTCATCTGAAATGGAGAGACACACATTTATGTCTCACAGTTGCTTTCAGTATAGAATAGGGCTAATGGGGTTCCTCTGTCTCATGGATGGCCAGCCCCATCCCTCCCTTCTGAGTCCTCCCAGCTCTCCCTGTTCATCCGTCCATGCATACAAGCATTTATAGACTGCTGGCTTTTAACTTGGATACTGAAGATCAAGTGATGAAGCTGGCAGTCATGATCCTGCTTTCCAGGCCCTCTTGCTGTAGCCATTCTACGACACGGCTGTCAGTCCATATGTTGGGGGTGTAAATGCTGGCTTTTGGAGCCTAAGGGAACTGGGTGGAGATCCTGTTGTTGCTATTGACCACCCGGACAACCCAATTACTGAACCCTTCCGAGACTCCGTTTCCCCATTTATAAAACCAGTAATCCTCGCTTCTCAGGACTATTTCAAGGATTCCACAAGATAACATAAGTAACTTCCAGCTTCCGAAAAGGACTTAGTGAGAAGTGTCTATAAATACTAAATTTATTTTTGTCTTTACTAATATGTTATCAATTGTCTGCACCCCTGTCCCCCCAACCAGCTCTCTGAGAAACTGAAAAAGAAACAAGAAAGGTAAATTTTTTTTTCCTGAGGTGGGGGGAGGGGTTTGGGAGGACCAGCGGGTGTGGGGGACCAGCATGTGGAACTGACCCATGTATGTCTCTCTGGGTCCAGTTTCTGCCGTCTGCAGACAGAAAAGGAGACACTATTCAACGACAGCCGGTAACTAGCAGGGGTGGGCATATGGGCAGACAGTGGGGACAGTGCCCCCAGCAGGATTGCCTGAAGGCCACAGGGGCAGAGGTGGGAGATAGGGCCTCAGGCCATGGTCAACAGTCAGATCAGTGCCCCCCCATTACCCTCCAGGAATAAAATTGAGGAGTTACAGCAGAGGAAGGAAGCAGATCTCAAAGCCCAGTTGGCTCGCACTCAGAAGCTGCAGCAGGAACTCGAGGCTGCCAATCAGGTAAGCGGCTGGATTTGGGGGTGCTGGGGTAAAAGCCAGGGCTGGGGATCCAGGGAACCCTAAGGTCTGTGGAGACTAGTTGGGGAATCCAGTAGTTCCTGTGTTGGAAATATAGGGACTAGGAGCTAGGAAAATGGGAACTAGGGAGCCCCGAGAGCCTTAGGTGTTGGCCTATGAGTCTGCCTGAATCAGAGATCTCAGGGGGGCTAAGGACTTGGGGGGGTGTGCCAAAGTTCAGATGAATCAGAAACTCTGCGGGATTGGAGGCGGGAGTCTGGAGAAATCTGTGGTCACCAGGGACTGGGGCCAGGAGCTGGAATGAGCCAAAACTCCCTGGAGGTTGGGGACTTTGAGACCTGTAGGAGCTGGATAGATACAAGACTTTCAAAGGTAGACAGGTAGGCCTAGAGGCTGACTGTATTTGAGGCCCTCAGGGGCTGGGGGCTGGTTTGGAGGGCTGAGACAACAGGTAAGTGGGATTACTTGGGCTGAGTGGTCCTGAGACCTCTGGAAGCTGTGGATAAAAAAAGTTGGTAAGTCTAAGACATCCAGAGACTGAAACAAAATTTTTGGTGGGTCTCAGGGTCCCAAGGGTTAGGGGCTAGAGGACTTCTAAGCCTCCAGGCTTCCCCCTAGAACAGGTGAGTCTGAGATCCCACAGATTAAGGGACATGGTGGTTTGTGGTTCTAAGGTCCCTAAGAGCTGGGGACAGAAGTCTGGTTAAGGCTGGGTCTTTAGTTACCTGGGTCTGAAGATCCCTAGAAACTAGGACAGAAGTAGCTGGTTGGGGGGGAGTGGTCAGTCAGACCTCACCAGGAGGTGGAAACTAGGAGACTCTATGGGTTTGAGACCTCTAGTGTTTGGGGCTATGAGTTTGGGCAGACCCTGAGACTCTCAGGAGCTAGAGACACAGGGCTGGAGTGTGTCTAAAACCTCTGGGTGTTGGGGTCAGGAGTGATCTGGGTGAAGCTGTAGTTCCTGCGGGCTAAGTTTGTCCGAGAATCCTAGGGCATCTGAGCTAGAATCTGGGTGAGAGACCTCTTATGGAAGGGGGTGGGGTGAGATTGAACTCCCCCAAAGCCTAGATGTTCTTCTAAGATTCTTAGACCTGGGATATGGGATCTGAGGCCCCTGAGGGTAATTACTACAAATTTAGGTGAGCCTAAGTCTGATGGCTGGGTAGTCTGGGACCCTCACGTGCTGGGGATATGCTGTCAGGTGGCCAGAGAGGGGGGTCTGTGTGGTTATAAGCACATCAGGGGAGGCTGAGGTCTGGAATGGGCTCCCCTGACCTGGTCCCTACAGAGCTTGGCAGAACTGAGAGATCAGCGGCAGGGGGAGCGCCTGGAGCATGCAGCAGCTCTGCGAGCCCTACAGGATCAGGTACGTGCTACGGGGCAGCATCTGGGAGGTAGCGGGGGTGGGGCACCTCATGTTTTACACAAGCAGGGAAGGCCCCAGGGGTTCTGTTTCCCCCTGGTTCGTGGTACGTGTGCCCGTGGGTGTTTTCTTTCTTGGCCGTGGGTGGGTCCTGCCCCCCCACACCATTCTGGACCCACTCTCACCTGGTGTGGGGGTGGGGCCAGGTGTCCATCCAGAGTGCAGATGCACAGGAACAAGTGGAAGGACTTTTGGCTGAGAACAGCGCCTTGAGGACCAGCCTAGCTGCCCTGGAGCAGGTAGAGGATACCTGGGAGCCCTTGCTGGACCCTCTCCCGCTTCCTGTCTCCTCCTGCTTCTGATCCACATTAGGGCAGGGCCGTTTGGATCTCATGCCATTCTCCTGCCTCTGTTTCTGCTTAATCCTTTGCCCCTTCCTTCCTTCCTTCCTTCCTTCCTTCCTTCCTTCCTTCCTTTCCTTCCTTCCTTCCTTCCTTTTAGGGAGAGAGATTGAGAGTGAGAACTGGAGGAGCAGCAGGGAGTGGGTCAGGAGGCAGAGGCAAAGAGAGAGACAGAGAATCTTAAGCAGGCTCCATGCCCAGCCCGGAACCTGATGATTCGGGGCTCAGTCTCACAACCCTGAGATCATGACCTGAGCCAAAATCAAGAGTCAGATGCTTAATCCATTGAGCCACCCAGTCGCCCCTCTCAGCTTCTCTTTCTGATGGCTTCCACCCCTCTTCTCTCTGGCCACTCACCCCTGCTTCTCTTGCATTTTCTAGTTTCTCTCCTGTAAAGTATAAGAAGTGTACTAACCTTACATGTACATTTGATGAATCCTATCTGTCTGGCAGTCTGTCTCCATGTGACTACCACCCAGATCAAGATGTAGAGTGTTTTCAGCAGTCCCCAGAAGGCCCCTTTTACTCCTTCCCAATCGATACTTCCCCAGAAATAATCACTCCACCAACCTCTAGTGACATAGATTAGTTTTACTTGTTCTTTAACTTCATGTAGTGGAATCAGATGCCCACATTTGTGCCTGGCTTCTTTCCTGTGAGGCTCATCCATATGTAGCACTGGTCTGTTCTTTCATCTCTGTTTACTATTCTGCTGTGTGACTAGACTACTTTATCCTCCCCCCCCCCCCCCCCCCCCGTTGATCTCTTTTTCCCTGTGAAATTCTTTCTCTTTCCTCCTGGCTCTCTTCCTGCCTCCCTCCTTTTCTCCCCAGAACTAGTAGGATCAAACCTTGTGGCTGGCCCCTGGGGGGCCCTTTTCACTCTGCTTCCCCTCACCCCCATTCATCCCAGATCCAAACAGCAAAGACCCAAGAACTCAATACACTCCGGGATGAGAATGCCGGTCTGGCGGCTGATTTGCAGCAGCGGCAGACTGAGTACGAGGACCTCATGGGACAGAAGGATGACCTCAACTCCCAACTGCAGGTGACATCTCTGGCCTTGACCTGGCTTCTCCCAGTTCCCTCTTGTGGGCTCGGGGGAGCCCTCCATGAGGCGCAGGTCGGGGAAGACTGGAGTCGAGAGGATCTGGGTTCCGGTCTGGTCTCCTAACTCACTAGCACCTTGTGTCCTAGACTGTGTCGCTCTCCTTTGCTGACACTGAGCATCTTCAGTTAGACAGGATAGCCATTCTGAGCCCATGGTAGCAACTGGAATCATAGTGGCTTAAATCAGATAGAAGGCTAGTTCTCCCTCATGGAAGAGTCCAGGTGGGCTGTCTAGGGAGGGAACAATGGCTGCACCACGACCAGTGACACAGGTTCCTTCTACATCACCACCTTCAATGAAAGACTTCTGTCTTGGTAGCTGAGACACTTGCCCAGGCCCCCACTTCATCATGTTTGCTTTCCATGTGGAAG
Source organism: Mustela erminea (assembly GCF_009829155.1). Taxonomy (NCBI): domain Eukaryota; kingdom Metazoa; phylum Chordata; class Mammalia; order Carnivora; family Mustelidae; genus Mustela; species Mustela erminea. The sequence continues at coordinate 42,627,305 of NC_045635.1, read as the reverse complement.
GAAGGAGGGAAGAGCGAAAGGGCCAGGATGCCCCTTTCCTTTATGAGTAAAACCTACCTCATGCTTACCACTTCCGCACATGGAAATTAATCATGCAAGGAGGCAGGGCAAAGTCAGCTCGACAGTCCGACTACAGAATCTATCGCTAGGGACCGGGGCAGGGCAGGGGGCAGAACACACAAAACAGATGCCATGAGCAGCGTCTGCCATGTTTCTCATCTAGCAATGGAGAGAACAATACCAACTTTACTGGGGTTAAGGGAAACCTGTCCACCAGAGGTGTCCTGGGCAACGATCATCTGCTGGGGGCTCTTTGTCAGACTCCTCTCTTTGGTCCCATCATTAGGAGTCACTGCGGGCCAATAGTCGGCTCCTGGAACAACTTCAAGAAATAGGGCAGGAGAAGGAGCAATTGACCCATGAGCTGCAGGAGGCTCGGAAGGTGGGCAGCTCTGCAAGGTGGAAAGGCTTGGCCCTGGTCTATGGGGAGGGAATGGGTGGTGCGGGCCAACGCCTGGGAACAACAAGGGATAGAAAGTGACCAGTGCCATGAGGATAGGTGAGTGACTTAGCTTGGTCTGTGGGAATGGGGAGGAGGCTGAATTGGGCTCTTTTGCTGGGTCTGGGGAGAGGGTGGGGGGCCCCAGCTAACGTGGAGGGAGGATGCTGACGGGCATCACCCTGCCTCCAGAGTGCCGAAAAGCGGAAGGCCATGCTGGACGAGCTGGCGATGGAGACACTGCAGGAGAAGTCCCAGCATAAGGAAGAGCTGGGCGCGGTCCGACTGAGGCATGAGAAGGAGGTGCTGGGGGTGCGTGCGCGCTACGAGCGCGAGCTCCGAGAGCTGCATGAAGACAAGAAGCGGCAGGAGGAGGAGCTCCGTGGGCAGATCCGTGAGGAGAAGGTGGGTGGGTGGATGGCAAGGTCCTTCTGTGTCTCAAAACTCAGGGAGCACAGCATCGCTGATGGGTTCGGGGGTGACACGGGGCCCCCCTCTTCTGCCCACCTTGCCCTGACAGTCTCCCCTCTCCCAGGCCCGAACTCGAGAACTGGAGAATCTCCAGCAGACCGTGGAAGAACTTCAAGCTCAGGTACATTCTATGGATGGAGCCAAGGGCTGGTTTGAACGACGCTTGAAGGAGGCCGAGGTGAGTTGGTGGCTGATGAGGCCCAGAGGACTGGGGGGGGGGGCGGTGCAGGGTGGGGGACACCCATGCCACACCAGGGGAGCGGGATTGGTCAAACCCCAGAACTTTCTGAAGTGCTCTGGACTTGTCTAGCCTCGCAGTCCCGCCGGCTCCATGGCAGCATTCCAGAGGGGATCAGGGGATGGCCACCAGGGAGGCAGAAGGCCACATGTGCAGATTTGAAAAGGCATCCCTTCCTTCCAAACCCGCTTCTGTTAGGAAATTACTGTAATATTCTGATTTTATGTGAACAAGGACTTTTACTGCCGTCGTGGGGGAGAACTCTTCATAAAACCCAAGGGGAGGGACGCCTGGGTGGTTCAGTTGGTTAAGCAGCTGCCTTCGGCTCAGGTCATGATCCCAGCATCCTGGGATCGAGTCCCACATCGGGCTCCTTGCTCCGCAGGGAGCCTGCTTCTCCCTCTGACTCTGCCTTCCACTCTGTCTGCCTGTGCTCGCTCTCACTCTCTCTCTCTGACAAATAAATAAATAAAATCTTTAAAAAAAAAAAAAACCCAAGGGGAAGTGGCGTGCAGTAGTGAGGCGCACGGGGGCTGGAGACGGCCGCTTGTGTGGGCTCAAGTCCTGGCTGAGCCGCTTGCTCCTTGTGGGCAGCTCACCTGGCCTGGGGCCTGTGTGCTTCATCAGTAGTTTAAAAAAAAAAAGGAATAATGATAGTACCGGCCACGTGGGTATTACGGGGAGATTATATAAACCGAGTTCATGGACGTGAAACCCTTACAACATTCTTGGTGCGCAGCAAGTGTCGTGTGTTTTGTGAAATCAAATCAAATGAGGCACGCATGTCGGTCTGTGGCGCAGACAGCATAGCCCTAGACGTGCCCAGTGTGTGACCCGCCTGAGGGCATGTGGTGTCCCCGCAGGAGTGGCTCCTGCCTGCCTGCAGACACTGGCCATCACACCCCTCACCGGCCACAGCGTCCCGGAGACGTGGCGGGGGCATGGCTGGACCCGACCCTTGTCTCATAGGAATCCCTGCAGCAGCAGCAGCAGGAGCAAGAGGAAACCCTCAAGCAGTGCCGGGAGCAGCATGCTGGCGAGCTGAAGGTGCCTGTGGCCCGCCGGCGTCCCTCTCTCCCGGGGCGGGCCCTGGAGGGAGGATGGAGGCTGCCCAGGCAGAAGCCTGAGCTGCCCCCTGGTTTGCAGAGCAAGGAGGAGGAGCTGCAGGGGGTGCGGGATCAGCTCCAGCAGGCCCAGGAGGAGAGGGACTGCCACCTGAAGACCATCAGCAACCTGAAACAGGTCCCTTGTCCCCCGTCCCCCCCAACACTGTCCCTGACACACCCTGGGCCTCAGCACAGAGACCTGGGGCAGGGAGGGAAGGCACCGCATCCAGCCTTTCTGGCTGTCACCAGCCGTGCTTTCTCCACCCCACAGGAGGTGAAGGACACAGTGGACGGGCAGCGGATCCTGGAGAAGAAGGGCAGTGCTGCGGTATGATGGGGAGATGGCCAGGCACAGGCCCCTGCTCATGGGACCACTGGGCCTCAGTCTGCCTCTTCCCTTCTCTCTTCCCTACAGCTCAAGGACCTCAAGCGGCAGCTGCACCTGGAGCGGAAAAGGGCTGATAAGCTGCAGGAGCGGCTGCAGGACATACTTACCAACAGCAAGAGCCGCTCAGGTGTGGACCGGGAGGGCAGGGAGCGCCGGGGTGCTTGGGGGGCAGGGTGCAGGGGAGGTCTCCAGGGCCAGGGCTACTTGCTGCACCTCGCTCCGCCAGGCTCTTCCGCGCTTGCTGTCCACCTTGAACCTGGTCATTCGGTCTATCTGTCTCTCCTCTGTTTCTCTTGCTCTCTGCGTTACCTCTTTCTGTCTCTCCTCTTGGTCTTTCTGTACCACTTTGTGCCATTTCTCGCTGTCTCCGTCTTTCTCTCCCTGCTTTCTCTCTCTCCTTGTTCTCCTGCTGCTTTTTTTCTTCTCTGTCCCTTTAACTCTCTCTCTCTCTCTCCTCTGTCTCTGTCTGGATCCCCACAACCCTCTCATACACATCCCCACACCTCACTTGGTATCTCTAAATCTCCTGTATCCATTCTCTCATTCTGTAAATGTGGACTGAGCCCACATGCTCATGTCCAGGGTCCTCGATAGGAAACCCCCCAAAGCTCTGTCCTCCGGGAGCCCGGGGTTGAGTGAGGGAGACAGACTTGCATTCAGACAGCAACACTGCGGCTTTCTCACTATGTGGCTTAAATCCATGTTCTTTCTGCCACTTTGGGCAGAAGATGCAACTGGAAACCTTGAGTTGCTTTGGACTTTTTTTTTTTTTTTAAGAAGGAGATGGCCTATAAATATGTTTAAATAAATAGATAGGATGCAGTGGTTAGGGCTCTGGTACATCTCCCATATCACAGGCTCAGAGAAAACTTGCTCCCTTTCCCCCCTGCAGCCACTGGCTCTTGCTGGAGACCCTTGGGGGGAGGGATGTCAGCCCCCATCCCTGATATGTAGAAGCAGCTGCAGGAGCAGAGGCCCAAGCTCAGTGGGCCTGCTTTAAGTGACATGGCAAAAATGGATCTATCTCTCACCCAATCTCTCTCTCCCTGAGGCATTCTGTCTCCTGAAGTAACCTTTTTTTTTAAGATTTTATTTATTTATTTGAGAGAGAGAACATGAGCAGGGGGAGGGGTAGAGGAAGAAGCAGACTGTCAGCTTAGCAGGGAGGCCAGTGCAGGGCTCGATCCCAGGATTCTGGGATCACGACCTGACCCGAAGGCAGATGTGTAACCGACTAAGCCACCCAGGCACCCATGACCTCTCTTTGTAGAGGGGTTTAGTTTCTGTTTTGCTACAGATTAACATATGAATCAAGCAGCTTCCAATGGTGGTGCCATACATTGTCCTTGTCCATTAGATGAAAGGAGGATTTAGGGTCGTGGTTACATGTCTGTCTCCATCTTTCCCCTGCCTTGTCTCAGCTGACTTGTATCCTTATGCCCCATCTCTGTTGGCCTCTCTGCTGTGGCTCACTGCCTGTTGGGTTTTCCCTCTGCGTGTGGGCGTTGCCCCATGCTCTCCCCAGCTGTGGGTCCCCTTTGTGCACACGCCAAGTCCAAGTGCGGATGTCCCTTTATGCCCGGACGTGTCCACACTGCCCACTTTGTCCTAGCCTCATCACCTTTTTTTCTCTTCTGGCGTGTGTGTTTGCCCGGAGAGTCAGCTCCTCTTTCCATTTCTGCCTCTCCCTGTCATACTCTCTGCCTCCACCTTTCCTGTGCCCGAGTGTTAACGTCGCCTCTTTTCCATCTCTGTCAAATCGATTTCTGCCTCTTCCTGCCAGTTGCTGCCCTTGGACCCTGGGGGATTGGAACTCAGGTTTCTCTTCCCTCTCTGCCCAAGGCCTCGAGGAGCTGGTTCTCTCAGAGATGAACTCGCCAAGCCGTACCCAGACTGGGGACAGCAGTAGCGTCTCCTCCTTTAGCTACCGGGAGATTTTGCGGGAGAAGGAAAGCTCAACTGTTCCAGCCAGGGTAAGAGGCAAAGAAGAGCCGACAGCCCCACTTCTCCCACCCCAATTCTGGGGCCCTCTCTTTGCCCTCCCCTGCAGCCATCTACCTTTGTTGGCCCAGCACACACATTTTCTTACCAACTTTTCTCTAAGCTCGCCAACTCGAATTCAGATTGCCAAATGTGGGATGGGCTAATTATTCTCTTATTCTCTGTTCCCTCAACTGTGAGCTAATTCCACCTTTCCCAGTGTCATAAAATATGTCACTCCTAGCAAGTACCTCACCCAGGTAGGAGGTCCTTTTTCCCAACTCATGATCATCACTCGTTACTGTTGTCTGTTGTGTCAGCTTCCTGGCTGGCTGCTTCTATTTGGAAATCATCTGTTATTATTCCATAAGTAGTATGTGGGCTGTGTAGAAAATTTTTAAAAACACACAGAAGCAAAGATTTTATTTTATTTATTTTTTTTTCTCAAAAATTTTATTTATTTATTTGACAGAGATCACAAGTAGGCAGAGAGGCAGGCAGAGAGAGAGGAGGAAGCAGGCTCCCTGCTGAGCAGAGGGCGGATGTGGGGCTCGATCCCAGGACCCTGGGATCATGACCTGAGCCGAAGGCAGAGGCTTTAACCCACTGAGCCACCCAGGCGCCCCAGCAAAGATTTTATTTTAAATCCAAAGCAACTACATCTTAACCATCCAGAGATCACCACTATAAACCCTTGGTTCACACCCTTCTAGATCTTGCTCTTTTAAAAAAACATATTTATTTTAGAGAGAAAGAGACCGAACAAATGGGGGTAGGAGCAGAGGGAGAGGGAGAGAGAGAGAATCTCAAGGAGACTCCATGCTGAGCTCTGAGCTCGATGGGGGGCTCGATCTCATGACCCTGAGATCATGTCCTGAGCTGAAACCAAGAATCAGATGCTTAACCGACTGAGCCACCCAGGCGTCCCTCTCTTTCTTAAACCTAAATGAGATTATAAAGAACCTGTTTTTGTCCAGCTGCTTTTTATCCTCCTGATCTTATAAATGTTCATCTAGTAGTTTGACCTTAATCAGATTTCCCTGGTTGGCCCCAAAATAGCGATTGCTGGTTTTATGAAAACCAGCGCTCAGTTTCAGATCACGTTGCATCTGGTTGCTTTCTGTCCTTTACATATCTTGACTCTCTTGAGTCTAGTGTGGTCTGTTGTTTTTTGGGTTCTTTTGTTTGTTTGTTTTCATGACACCAACCTGTAGAAGAAACCAGCCAGGTGACCCGCAGAAAGTGTCCCACCTTTTGGGTTCTCCTACTGGCTTCCTAGTGGTATCATTGAGCTTATTCCTCTGCCCTCTAGTTTTCCGGTCATCTGGAAATGAGCCCACGTTTGCTACGGACTCTCCCTTCATCCTCTCAATAAGGAGATGATGTGGTGGTTCCTGTATCCCCCTTTTGACCAAGGGAGATCCAGAGTCCCCGTGGGTGCTCCACTCCCACCGCCCCTGCCCCCACCCGATTCCCCCATTGCCCATGATCCTCTCTGGGACAGGTGACAGTGCTGAGCCTGGGCTGGCCTCTCCCCTCCTCTTCCCCGCAGTCCTTATCTAGCAGCCCTCAGGCCCAGCCTCCACGGCCAGCCGAGTTGTCCGATGAGGAAGTGGCTGAGCTCTTTCAGCGCCTGGCAGAGACGCAGCAGGAGAAATGGATGCTGGAGGAGAAGGTGCCTTCTGCCTCCTTGTCCTCACTTGGCACACCATTGGCTGGGAGGCTGGGGCAGGGGTGGGGGGTGGATGTGTGGCTGGGCCCCTTACAATGTGCGAACATTCTGGGCTGGCCCGCAGGTGAAGCACCTGGAGGTGAGCAGTGCCTCCATGGCGGAGGACCTTTGTCGGAAGAGCGCCATCATTGAGACCTATGTCATGGATAGCCGGATCGGTCAGTGCCTCCTCCCCGGCCTTACCCCCATCCAGTCTCTGACCTGCCGCCTCCTTCCCCACTGTCTCCTCTCCTCTCACGACTCAGCAAAGGTACTGACAAGATCACAGCTGCTGGAGGGGAGAGCAGGTCCCACTGCTCTTCCCTTCTGTCTGAGTCTTTGTCATCACTTCACTCTCCTTTCTCCAGTGTGGTTCTCTGTCCCCCTCTCTCCCTTCTCTCTCCCCATCTCTTCTGTCCGCTGTACCCTTCATCTCCTCTCACTGCTCCTACTGCCTGTCTGGACTGTGTCTGTTTTGGAAGTTTCTCGTCTACATATGTACCCCTTCAGGGATTCTTAGCTCTTCCTCTCCCACTTTCTAGCCTCTTTCCCCCCACCCCTCCCATCTTTGTTTCTTCTGCTTCTTTCTGTCACACCTTCTCCTAGCCCCATTTTTCCCTTTTTAGTCAGAAGAACATGGACTGACGCAGGCCGAGCACTGTGTGTCTGTGCTACACATGCAGTCAGAGGCCTCTTGCCAGCTCCCCAAGGTGGTTATTATCCCCATTTCTCAGGGCTGCACAGCCAGGAAGTGATGGCCAGGTTTCACACGGCCGAGCCTCCTCCCCCTATCTCACTCAGCTTCTCCCCACTACTTTTTGCCCCCTTCTCTGCTTCCCGCTTCTCTGCCCTCTCTCTTTCATCTCTCCTCTGGCTCCGCCGAGGGGGGTTTCTCAGCCTGGGCCCTTGCAGATGTGTCTGTGGCGGCAGGCCACACGGACCGCAGTGGGCTGGGCAGCGTCCTGAGAGACCTCGTGAAGCCAGGTGACGAGAACCTTCGGGAAATGAACAAGAAGCTCCAGAACATGCTGGAGGAGCAGCTCACCAAGAACATGCACTTGCACAAGGCGAGTGTGGCCTCCCCATCTGTTTGCGTAGCTGCCTGCCTCCCATGCCACACAGCTGGCCCCCGTCCCATCCCCCTGTCCACCCCCCACCCCCACCCCGTCATCTGCAGGTGCCCAGACCCCACCCCACCCCCACCCCATTCACTGACCATCCTCACGTCCCCACCCTCTCGTCGGTCCGCTCACCTACCCTTCCTTGCGCCTGTTACTCTCCCCTCTGTCCTTGCATCCTCCTGCTCATCTGTTCCTGCACACTTCATCCAGCTTGCCCCTCAACCCGCCCTACTTGCCCATCTACTCACCTGCCCCGTGTCTTTCCTCCCATTTCCTGACATACCTCCTCTCTCTCACATTTACTCCTCAGTCACCCCTTGTCTTACCTTTTACCCACCTGCCTAGTGACCCGCCCACCTACCTGTTGTCCTCCATCCATCCTCTGAACCGTCCCTTAGCCCACCGGTTTGCCTACCATGGATCACCCCATACATCTTCTTGCCCATCCTGTCCCCCCAGATATTTCCCCCATTTCTGAGGGAGTCAGAAAGGATGCCGACCCAGCCCCTGCTCTGAGAAGGGAGCTCACCATTTAGTAGAAAAGCCAGTGGCAAGGGAAAGGTGGTTTCCTCCAGCTGTACCACACCAGTGGGTGATCTGTGATTTGCTCCCATATCCATATCCCTGGGTCCCCCTCCCCGGGGAGGCTCCCTACCCCCGCCCACCACCACCCCTGACACACACATCTTTTCCAAGCCCAGCCCACTGCTGGGGCTCTGAGTCTCTCCAAATACCTTCCCGTGCCAGGCTAGACATAGAAGGGCTTTGATTAATGAGGTGGGAAGGAGGACATCCCAGGTTTGCTGAGGGAGCTTCCCCGGCTCTTTACCCTGGCCCCTGATGGCTCATTTGTTTCTTAGGACATCGAAGTTCTCTCCCAGGAGATTGTGCGGCTCAGCAAGGAGTGCGTGGTGTCCCCTGACCCAGACCTAGAACCAGGAGAAGCCAGCTAAAGACCTGCAGGCTGCAGCCGCTCCCTCCCCTCCCCCCTCCCAGAACAACTTGCCCTTGGGCTCTGGTGGGAAAATGGGGCCAAAATCAAATAGGCTGGGAGACTGCACATTAAAGGGGCTGGAGGCCTGATGGTTGGTGTTAGTGACCCTGTTTTAGGGCAGAAGCCCTTGGGGAGTGGGGATCCTGAAGGGAGGGGCAGGGATTTCTCATCTTTCTTGGCCCTGGCTCCCAGAGGCCTTTGCCTTCACCTCTGCATGAGTTCTCCCTCTCTAGAGACCAACTCTTTTTTATTTTATTTTATTTTTTAATTTATGTCTGGAAGCCTGGCTACTCTGCATTTGGGATCGGGGATGTTTGGGTGGGGCGCGGTCCTTGTTCAGCGTTCTAGCAACGTGTGTGTGTGTGTGTGTGTGTGTGTGTGTGTGTGTGTGTGTGTGTAAAGGCTGCAGCCAAAATACCATCTGGCCAGACGGGCCCACCCACTGACTGTCTACTCTCATTCTTTCCAACCGGGAGGGATGTGCTGGGGATGGGGAGGTCACACCATTGGAATGGGGAGGGAAGTCTGTGGCTTCAGTCCTACTCTCCTTCCCCACCCTCCCCCAACTGTTGCCCAGTTACCGTGGGCTTGCCCCTCCACCAGAGTGACCCAGAAACATCTACCAGAGATGTTATGTGGGTGGGTGTGACGGGGGCGTGGGTGTGGGTGTGGGTGAGAGTGGGCTGATGAGAGGATAGGTAAGTGGTTAGATGGACCGGTGGATAAGTAAGTGGAAGGTTGCATGGATCAATGACGGGGGAGGTTGGGAAATACATGGGCAGAGGGATGAATAGGTGATCAGATGAATAAATGGGTAGATGGATAGATCGGGGATGTAAGTGGACAGATGGATGGCCAGGAGAATGGATGGATGGGTGAGGAAGGGTGAAGAGTAGGTAAGTGATGGGCAGGGCTATGGATGGACAGGTGGATGGGTGCCGGAGGTACTTAAGGATAGGGTGGCAAATAGGGGGATGGGGTGAACATGCAAATGGGTGAGCAAGTGGTTGGATGAAGGGAAGGGTAGAGCACTGGCTTGTGTGGGTGGGACAATGGATGGGGAGCTGCATGGTGGACAGGTGGAGGGATGGAGAAACGGACGGATCAGGAGCGTGATTAGTGAGCAAACTGAGGCTTACGCGGGTGGGTAGATTGGTTGAAAGGGGAAAGTTGGTCCCCCCCTTAGTGCTCGCACCACACCTTTATTAAAAATGGAGCTTCCCCTGTACACAGTGCCCAGTGCTGCTCTTCTCACATCACTCCCTTTAATGCTCCCCACCACACTATCAAGTTGGGGTAACTCCATCAGACAGCCGAGGATACAACCCAAGGCACTTGCTAAAGGACACAGCAAGTCAGTAGCAAAGCTGGGGTTCGAACTCCTCCGTGGGCCAAGGCACTCGGTACCCAGTGTTCTGTGCCACCGGGGAGTCCTCTAGAGGAGGAGGTATGAACTAAGGCTGCTGAATGCGGAAGGATGAGGCAGGCTGCCCCTCAGAGTGGGGACCCCCTGGGAGAGAACATGGTATGCCTGTCCCCAACCTGGGTTGCCCCCATCCACACCCCCCCTTACCCCTTATTTCACGTCTGAAACCAGGATGGTGCTCCAGTCCCACAACAACAGTCTTGATAGGAGCTGGGCTCTAAACCGTGCACCCACCCCCCGGAACATCTTTGGGGACCTGGCCATCTAGAGAAATGCCCCCCCCATCCGTCCCTCCATCCACCCTCTTCTCCAGCCCTTCTCCAGCATGGGGGCAGGGAGGGGACACAGCGCTGCATCATTCCACATGGCACTGGGCACTGGGGCCATTAACCGGACGACTCCCCATCGATCGGATCTGCTAAGTGCTGCTGATTCAGACGGGTGGGGGTGGGGGCCCCTGGGGGCAGAGGGGGTAGAAGCTGGGCAGGAAGGAGGTGGGGAGAACTGGCAGAGCTCCCTGCCACCCCCATTTTCCAGATGACGCGACTGAGGCCCAACCAGCTTTGTAGGAGGCGGAGTCTCCCCAGGGTCCCTCTCAGGCTGTCCTAGGGGAGGGGGCTCTGGGAGCCACGAGGCCCCTCCCTGCCTCTCTCTGTAGCTCCCGGCAAGCTCAGAGGGGCGGGGAGAGAGAGCCAGAGAAGGAGGAGAACTCAGGCAGCTCTGCAGAAGGGGGCAGGAGCTCCGGTGTTTGGTACCCCCAGCCCCAACGCTGTGGCCGCTGCTGCAGCGGGGACACAGGTGAGGACGGCCATTTGGGGAGGGGGAGGGGGCCACCCACAGCGCTGTCCTTGTCCTTCCCTGCTCCAGCCCCCACTCCCTAGCCCATCCTGGGATAGTCCCCAGGGCTTCTGCTGGACCTCGTCCTTCCAGGGACCCAGCCCCCTCCCCCTGCCTGTCTGCGCTGCCTTCTCCTCTCCCGGGCCTGGCTGTGGCTGCTTCTCCTCTTCTGCCGCCGCTGCTTCCACTGCCCAGCACACACCGCCAGCCCCTCGGGGTGTGGTTTCCCCAGACCAGCCCCTAACGGTGGGACACAGCTTCGCCCCGGCCTCCCCCATCCGCACACCGCCCCCCCCGCAAGGCCAGCCAACCTCCTCCTCCCCTGAGACACACCCAGCTCCCTTTAACATCCCACCCCACCCTCCGACCCATTTTGGGGGGACCCCCTCCTCTTATCTTAGTCTTTATCCAGCCTCTGGGTGCTCTGGGGTTGTGCCCAACTTCCAGCTGAGCCCCAAGGTGTTTCCTCAGGCCCCTTTCCTCCCCCCAGGAACTCCTGAGAGGGTGGACCAGACTTTCTCAGCAGCACCATATACCCCTCGCTCCCAGACACCTCTCAGGCTCTGAAAAATAACCTAGCCCTATATCTAACCATTCAGATGCCCTACTCCCTTCTCCAGTCCCTCTAGGGGGCCCCACCTGGCCTGCCTTCCCCAGAACTCCTGTAGAGTGTAGACACCCCCCCTCAGGCTATTCTTGGCTGCTCTAGGCACTCCCAAGACACCTCGCAGCCTCTTTACAACCTTCTGGTTCTATAGCCACCTCTTCCGTGCACGAACCCCTTTCCTGGATCCATGAGGAAGCTCCAGTTCCCTAATCTTTTCCCCAGAAGTCTTGAGGGTACAGACGACCCACCTCAGTTTTCTTGGCCCCTCTAGAACCCCCCCACACCTGGACACTCTTAGCCTATTTTAAACACCTCTGGTCCCATTTTCATCTCTCTGGATGCCCCAGTCCCTTCTCCACACCCACTAAGGGGTCCCCAGCCCCATCTTCCCTCAGACCTCTTGAGAGTGTGGGCAACTCTCCCCTGTTTCTTGCCCCCTAGACACCCCATACATCTCCCAGGCACATGCTGACCCCTCCAGAGCCCTCTCAGTCGCTCTAAACACTCCCTAGGCTACTTCTTGGCCCCTCCAGGAGCCCTTTTTCTGCTCCTTTCCATGTCTCCTGGCTCCTCCTCGGTTGGTCCCTCAAGACATTCCCCAAGTCCCCCCTGGATCCTCTAAATGCCCCCCAAGGCCCTACCCGTCTCTCTAGTTCCTCCTGGTTCCTCTCGGCCTCTGTAGACACCCCCAGTTTGCTTGTGCGAGTGGCCCAGGGCCTCTCCAAGCCCCCAGCATCCTGGAGACAGCCACACTGTCCTAAAGGCCACCCTCCCCCGCCCCGAGTCTCCGTGGGCCTGGGGCGCGGCAGGATGGCGGCCGGCGTGGCCACGTGGCTGCCCTTCGCGAGGGCCGCTGCGGTGGGCTGGTTGCCCCTGGCCCAGCAGCCCCTGCCCCCTGCGCCCGGGGTGAAGGCGTCTCGAGGGGATGAGGTTCTGGTGGTGAACGTGAGCGGCCGGCGCTTCGAGACTTGGAAGAACACTCTGGACCGCTACCCAGACACCCTGCTAGGCAGTTCGGAGAAGGAATTCTTCTATGACGCGGACTCGGGCGAGTACTTCTTCGATCGCGACCCCGACATGTTCCGGCACGTCCTGAACTTCTACCGCACGGGCCGCCTGCACTGCCCGCGGCAGGAGTGCATCCAGGCCTTCGACGAAGAGCTGGCTTTTTACGGTCTGGTGCCGGAGCTCGTGGGCGACTGCTGCCTCGAAGAGTACCGGGACCGCAAGAAAGAGAACGCCGAACGCCTGGCGGAGGACGAGGAGGCCGAGCAGGCGGGCGATGGCCCTGCCCTGCCTGCCGGCAGCTCCTTGCGGCAGCGGCTCTGGCGGGCCTTCGAGAACCCGCACACGAGCACGGCGGCCCTCGTCTTCTACTACGTGACGGGCTTCTTCATCGCCGTGTCGGTCATTGCCAACGTGGTGGAGACCATCCCGTGCCGCGGCCCCGCGCGGCGGCCCCCGAGGGAGCAGCCCTGTGGCGACCGCTTCCCCCTGGCCTTTTTCTGCATGGACACGGCCTGCGTGCTCATATTCACGGGAGAGTACCTCCTGCGGCTCTTCGCTGCCCCCAGCCGGTGCCGCTTCCTGCGGAGTGTGATGAGCCTTATCGACGTGGTGGCCATCCTGCCCTACTACATCGGGCTTTTCGTGCCCAAGAACGAGGATGTCTCGGGCGCCTTTGTCACCCTGCGTGTATTCCGGGTGTTCCGCATCTTCAAGTTCTCCAGGCACTCGCAGGGCTTGCGGATTCTGGGCTACACACTCAAGAGCTGTGCCTCTGAGCTGGGCTTTCTCCTCTTTTCCCTTACCATGGCCATCATCATCTTCGCCACGGTCATGTTTTATGCTGAGAAGGGCACAAACAAGACCAACTTCACTAGCATCCCTGCGGCCTTCTGGTATACCATTGTCACCATGACCACCCTCGGGTGAGTGCAGACCCGGTGTTGGCAGCTGCCCGATCAGTTACACTCACCTTTCTCTGTAAGATCTCTTTTTTCTCGATTTGCGCTTCTGCCTGCTCTTCTCTGAAAACAAAGGGAGTTGGACTAATCTCCAAATCCCTTGCAGGTCTGACAATGCCTTCACTGTCCTGGTCAGGAGACTTGGGTTCCAAGGATTGTCTTAGCTGCACTCTTTCTGTTGACCTTGTTCTCTTTGGGCCTGTTTCCCCCACTGTGGCAAATGAGAAATGTTGATCCCTTCGTCATCTAGAGGGGATTCTGTGACCTCACGGTTGTGAAAGTTCTCTGAAAGTTTCTGGTGTAGGATACCTAGGTACTGGCGTTCCACCACCTCCTTTTTCCCACCTTGAGGACCCATGTCTCTCAAACCTCCAGAATCATCTGCCGTATGGGGTCCTACCTCTGTGACATTGTGATTCCTTGATGTTCTCCAGGTCGAGGTATTTTCAGCATTATTTTTTTAGTGTCAATCCTTGAGAGGGAACAAGTTGGGATAAAGGCATCAGACAGAATCACCAAACTCATGTTGTTCTTAAAGACATTGTTTAGGGCACATACCATGCTCCTTCTCTAAATTTCCATTGCTGAAATTAGGTGTACAGTTGCTTGGGATCTTTTGAATGCGTGAAGTGGGCTCGCTGGGGCTTTAGCAGAGCTACAGAGAAATGGCTTTTGGGTTTCTAAGGAGTAGAAATTAATTCTGGTTGGAGGTTCAGAATTGGATTGACATACAAATACTGAGCCCTGAGAGTGGGTTGGAACTGGGTTCTTGAGTGCCTTTTACCCTAATGAGTCCTCACAGCAACCCTGAGAGGGTGGACAGCTGCCTGTGTCTCATAGTTGAGGACACAGTCTGAGATGACACATCACAGACCAGAAACGGCCAAGTTGGAGAGACTTTTAAATGAGTCAAAGAAATAAGGAACGGCCATCCTTGGGGGGAGGGGGACAAGGACTGAGAGAAGGCCTAGAGGCTGGGACTGCAGAGGGGAGGAGATCTCACTGGTCCCGTGTTCAGAACAAAAGTATGCTGGGCGATCTCGAGCAAGTCAGCTGTGGAACCTCCCTAAGCTTGGGTCACCCCCACCCCAACCCCGTGACACAAGTGGGTAAGATTGGCATTGCTCCATCCCCAGGGAAGAGGAGATGGCATGGAGAAAAGGGAGGAGAGAGTTTCAAGGCTCCCCCTATTTTTTCATGGGAGGAGAGTTTCAAGGCTTCTTCTGGGGTTATAAGAAGGGGTCCTACCTAGAGAAGCTAAGACAGATGGAAGCAAAACCAACAGAGCACTGCTCCCAGGACTCAGAGCCCCTCAGCTGGCTTGTGGTGCTTGGACTTTCTCCTCAGGAGACTATATTTACTGCCTCTGCCTTCCTCCTTCTCTCCTCTGTTTGGTATTAATAGATTTCCAGCTGACTCAGATGCTCGGTGTGCAACTCAGATGGGGGCAGCAGATGGTAGGGGCCGAGGGCCAATTTCTCCCTTGACCCCCACCGGTGGCCAGAGAGGTCTTTCCCCACATTTTGCAGAGTGGGAAACTGAGGCTCAGAGAGTTTCAGTGCCTGGCCAGGGTCGCAGAATGTGTTGGGCTGGATGGGATGGTGTGGGAGACTGAGGGGTGTGTGGGCACTCTTCTTAACCTCGGCTTCCCTTCCCTGGCCCCAGCTATGGAGACATGGTGCCCAGCACCATTGCTGGCAAGATTTTCGGATCCATCTGCTCCCTCAGCGGTGTCCTGGTCATTGCACTGCCTGTGCCGGTCATCGTGTCCAACTTCAGCCGCATCTACCACCAGAACCAGCGTGCTGACAAGCGCCGAGCACAGCAGGTAACAGCCTCTTCCCTCAGAGTACCTCCTGCTCCCCGTGCCCCAAGCCAGTCTGCTCTTGCATCTACCCACCTGACCCTTTGTCTCCTCCCTTCTCTGTAGAAGGTGCGCTTGGCAAGGATCCGGTTGGCAAAGAGTGGTACCACCAATGCCTTCCTACAGTACAAGCAGAACGGAGGCCTTGAGGTGGGGAGGGGCCTGCCTTGGGGTTGGGGGGGGAGCAGTGGTGGGAGGAGGAAGGTTCTGACCTTGTCCCTCTGCTCCATCCACCCCAGGACAGCAGCAGTGGGGAGGAACAGGCGTTGTGTGTCCGGAACCGTTCTGCTTTCGAGCAACAACATCACCACCTCCTGCACTGTCTAGAGAAGACAACGGTGAGGCCTAAAGGCAGGGTGGGGGGGCGACAGAAGGAGGGGCCTTCCTCTGCAGCCCAACCAGTACCCTCCCTGGGATGGGAGGCTCACTACTGATTGTGGAAATCCCACAGGGCTTCCTGGAAGAGGCCCCAGTACAGCTGAGCCTTGAAGGGTGGGCAGAGGAAGGGAAGCAAGAGGTACTTCCAGTAAGGAGGGAGAGGCCTCAGCCAAGGCCGAGGGCTGGGGTTAGTTCCTGTGTGCTGCCTCATGACCGTGCCTCCCTTCCGCCCACAGTGCCATGAGTTCACAGATGAGCTAACCTTCAGCGAGGCTCTGGGTGCTGTCTCACTGGGGGGCCGCACCAGCCGCAGCACCTCCGTGTCCTCCCAGGCAGTGGGGCCTGGCAGCCTGCTGTCCTCCTGCTGTCCCCGCAGGGCAAAG